>NC_138227.1:24682418-25184918 GCF_964197995.2 Scardinius erythrophthalmus | reverse complement strand
GTTGGACTGCAGCAGTCCGTCAGGAGAGAAAACAGCGCTGCTTCCTGTGGATTATGTGTGTCTTTAGAACGTAACCTGAGGATAATAGCAATAATACTCTAGCCTTTTCTGTTTACTTTGTCAAAGCAACAAATTCAATTTTATTGTTTATAAAAAAAAAAAAAGTACATTTACTCTGACAGTTCCTAAATAATTGTTAGTGGTATTTAAAATATTAGAGATTTTTTGTGTTTACATTATTATCTAATATATTATCTAATTATTATCTATAAATTACACACACTAAAAGCTAACAAATGAAGTGATGAAAGCTTCATGAGTGTGAGTGATTGGTCTGCATTGCTTCTTTACATCAGTGGAGGAGATCATCGACATGTTTTGCATCTCCTCCTGGTCATTTAGAAGAATTTATCCTGCCTCATAAAGGAGCTTGTTTGTTGTGAGCTGTGTGAGGACTGGACAGTCAGCGGCTAATTTAATCAGGGGTAATTTCCTCGACAGGCCCATTACTTGAATGAAACCCTGAGAGATCTTTATAGGTCCAAATGAACAGGGTTAGATGTTTTATGGAGCATTCACTTAAGCTGTCTTGCTTCGCTTTGATTGAATCGCAGCTCCAACAAACAACACGACTGACGAGGCATCCACTGCGGTTAATCGTCACAAATCTTTTGTCTTGTCAGAATAGGATGTTATACTTTTTTTTTTTGCATTGTCTGTGACAGGGAAAATAAGTAAGAAGGTAAATAAATAAATAATGTTTTTTTTGGTTTTAGAAGCAATTCATAATTTATTATGCATATTTAAAATGCTTTTTTGTTTTGTTTTTCTTTTTCAGAAGTGCCTAGCTGTCACTCTGTATATCTTAGACAAGAGGGATATCTGGCGCACAGTAACAGAACAGAGGGTAACTATCCAGTCAGAGTAATGTATTTAATCTTATATTGCCGTTTTGCTCATTAATGTGTCACATTTAAACGTTTTATTAAATGTAAAACGTCTCAAGATTATAACAATTTCCTCTTTTTTTGTTCCATAGGCTGTATGTTCGACAAAGTTGCAAGGCACTTCTATGACGACACTTGCGTAGTGCCGGAGAAGGCGGAGGGTATGTTATTTATCTTTTTAAAATATATCTTTCTTTTATAATTATGTGCCGAGACTAGATACGTAACATAATGAGAACTTTATCCATCTAAAATGGCATCATTGGTCATTGATGTCGAACACACCTAATGACTTTTTTATTTTCCGCCCACAGGTGACATAAAGCAGGAGGCGGGGCTGTACCGAGAAGGCCCAACCTATCAGAGACGGGGTTCGCTGCAGCTCTGGCAGTTTCTGGTCGCCCTACTGGATGACCCCTCAAACTCACACTTCATTGCGTGGACGGGCCGGGGCATGGAGTTTAAACTCATTGAGCCTGAGGAGGTACTAACTAGTGTAAACATAGTTGTATCTGGATGTGGCCTCTTGAACATTGCAGATAGTTGTGGGGCTAAACCGTTTATTTTAAAACCATAATGACATTAATATTTTAATTTTTAAATACCCCTATTATATTTTTAATGCAACTGTTTATTTAGGTTTTAGACAAAATAGTAAAAGTTAAGTATCATATTTGATACATCAGGCTTTATTGATTATATAGTATGTAATATAATCCACTGAGATACTTATAATAGTATAGCAAACTACTAAGATGCATATAAATATCAGTCACTGATATGGGGCCAAAATGGATAATGCAGTGCAATACAGTGATGACTAAGAGATGTTCATGTTTGATACTATTAACATGATTTTTCAGAAAATAATCAAGTAAACCCAAGTTGCTTCAGTCCAGTAAGTGTTCATCTTGAAATATTACTAAAAATATGAAAGTATACTTTATAAAATTCATTAAAGATTTCACAGCAAAAAGATATATGTATCACAATCTGAAAGACCTTTTTAGAATTATATTAAAGGGATTGTTTTACATGCTAAAAAAGTATACAATACTACGCGTGTTCTAAAGAGAGAAACCCGTAATTTAGAGCGTAAATGGAAACAAACCAACTTAGAGGTCTTTAGAATCGCATGGAAAGACAGTATGTCACGTTATAAAAAGGCCCTAAAAGCGGCCAGGGCTGAGCATCTACGCAAACTAATAGAAAACAACCATAACAATCCTAGGTTCTTATTTAACACCGTGGCGAGACTAACAAATAAACAGATGTCTCCTGAACAAAGTATTCCATTACAGTTTAGTAGTAATGATTTCATGAAGTTCTTCACTGAGAAAATAGAAAACATCAGAACCACAATTGTAAACGTTCAATCCTCAATCGCGCCTTATAATTCAGCCTCAATTATCACGCCGCAAGAACAATTACAGTGCTTCACAACTATAGAACAAAAAGAGTTAAATAAACTTTTTACTTCATCTAAAACAACAACATGTTTATTAGATCCCATACCAACTAAACTATTGAAAGAAGTGTTACCTGTAGTGGAACAGCCTCTCCTCAATATTATTAACTCGTCTTTATCATTAGGTTATGTTCCAAAAACATTTAAACTGGCAGTTATAAAACCTCTCATTAAGAAACCACAATTAGATCCGAATAATCTAGTAAATTATAGACCCATTTCAAATCTACCTTTTATGTCTAAAATACTAGAAAAAGTTGTGTCCACTCAACTGGGCTCTTTCTTACAAGAAAATGACACCTATGAAAAGTTTCAGTCTGGGTTCAGGCCGCATCATAGCACTGAAACTGCGCTCGTTAAAATCACAAATGATTTACTTTTAGCTTCTGACCAAGGCTGTATCTCAATATTAGTTTTACTTGATCTTAGTGCTGCGTTCGATACTATAGATCATACAATACTCTTAGATCGACTACAAAATTATACTGGTGTTCAAGGACAAGCATTAAGCTGGTTTAGATCGTATTTATCTGACCGCTACCATTTTGTTTATTTAAATGGAGAAAAATCTATCATAACTCCAGTAAACTATGGAGTGCCGCAGGGATCTGTGTTAGGCCCTCTATTATTCTCAATATATATGCTACCACTTGGAAATATTATAAGGAAACATGGAATTAGTTTCCATTGTTATGCTGATGACACTCAAATCTATATTTCATCACGGCCAGATGAAAACGCTAAATTATCCAAATTGACAGAGTGTGTTAAAGATATAAAAGATTGGATGACGCATAATTTTCTTTTATTAAATCCAGACAAGACAGAGGTACTACTTATCGGTTCAAAAAACCACCCACAAAACCTCTCACAATACAACTTTAACATAGTAGGATGTCCTGTTACTTCATCCTCTACAGTAAAAGACCTGGGTGTTATATTAGACTGCAACCTGTCTTTTGAAAATCATATTTCATATGTTACAAGAACAGCCTTTTTCCACCTTAGAAACATTGCTAAGCTACGTAATATGCTATCAGTTTCTGACGCAGAAAAGTTAGTTCATGCATTCATGACCTCGAGACTAGATTACTGTAATGCGTTATTAGCCGGTTGTCCTGCATCCTCAATAAACAAGCTACAGTTAGTCCAAAATGCCGCCGCTAGAGTTCTAACTAGATCAAGAAAATATGATCATATAACACCGATTTTATCATCCCTACATTGGTTACCTATAAAGTCCCGTATTAATTACAAGGTATTGCTACTGACTTATAAAGCCCTAAACGGCTTAGCTCCAGTCTATTTAACGGATCTTCTATCGCCCTATAATCCATCGCGCTCTTTAAGGTCACTAAATTCGAGGCTTTTGGTCATACCTAGGATATCTAGGTCCACCAAAGGAGGGAAAGCATTTTCACATTTAGCACCAAAACTCTGGAATAGTCTTCCGGATACTGTTCGTTGCTCAGACTCGCTCTCCCAGTTTAAAACTAGATTAAAGACGCATCTCTTCAGCCAGGCATTCATATAATACTTTTAATTCTACAGTTAAATCCGACCTCTAGTTCATAAACGCCAGAGGAGAACTGGCCCCCGACTGAGCCCGGGTTCTCCCAAGGTTTTTTTTTCTCCATTAGGTCACCTGATGGAGTTTTTCGGTTCCTTGCCACTGTTGCCTTTGGCTTGCTCAGTTGGGGATATTTGGGGATATTTAATTTAATTAATCAATCAACGATACTATTGATCAGCATTACCGAACGTAGACGTTCCACTAGAAACAAACATGGATGTATTGTTCTAATTTATTACTGTGAAGCTGCTTTGATAAAACCTGTGTTGTGAAAAGCGCTATATAAATAAACTTGACTTGACTTGACTTAAAAAAGTAAAGCTAAGACGACAGAAGGCCTTCAAATTTTGCTTATCAAATATTATACAGTAGGCTTTATAAGTTTAAATTACTTTCCCAGACAGCAACATAGTGTCGGCACGTGGATTCCACACGTACCAGATGTGGGCCGGATCTGGGGCCTCATTTATAACCGTTGCGTACGCACAGGCCCTGAAAGAGGCGTACGCCACTTCCGACGCATAAGTTGTGATTTATAAAAACAAACTTGACGGGAAAATTTGCGCACCTGCACGTAAACTCTGACCCATGCGTACGAACGTTTTGGAGACGGAGCAGTTTGGCGACACCGATGGTGAGCTGGAGTTAAATGTCTTTTTGGTCACTTTTAGACAGAAAATCTAAAGAAAATTAAACATATACAGAAAGATAATACAAATATAATTTCACTCACCAAGCCTGTCACTGAAGCAAATATCCATCCCTTCTTAAATATCAGCGCCAGAGAGCGCGTTGGCCGTTTAGTGAAACTGACACAAATAACAGTTTAAATAAATAAAATAATTATTTAAACTATGTTTTACTTCTGATATAAACATTTAGATTAAATATGCCATTCAAATTAATGGATTTAAACATGAAATCATTACTGAGAAATTACAAAAAAAATTATATTCAATCAATAGAAATATTTGTTGTGGATGCGATGTTTTTGAACACTTTTCCTGTGGCGTGCTGTGTTTTAATGTTTTAACCACAGAGGTAACTGCTTATCATGATAATACCAGATTGTCTGAGAAAATAGTTTTGTGCAAATAATGCCCAAGGCCTATCTGTTTCCATTAAAAATATCAATCAATTAAAAATACAATTCGGCCAGTGGAAAAGATTGAGAAACACTTTCTCTGAAATGTATTTTACACTATTTGATTTATGTACTCAAAAACAAGGCAAGGATAGGCAACTACTTTATTTTTATTAATGTAATGTGTCTTGTACCGTTATCACGTGGATGAATAATCATATGCAAATGATATGTAGATGAGGATCTGCATAGTAAAACTAGGCGTTGTAAGCTCCATATATGGTTATTTCAGGGAGGAGACGCATGTGCGCACAATCTTTCGCTGACTGGGATTTATAAAGTGTATTTTGCGCAGGTTCTGGTGTACGAATGGTTTTATAAGTCTGAATATTTTTTTGCGTACGCCATTTTTGGCTTTCGGCGCACGTACACTTTTAGTAAGGATCCTACGCACAGTTTTATAAATGAGACCCCTGGGCCGGCACTATGTTGCTATCTGGGTTAGGACACTATATATTGCTTATTTACATCATTATCTGATTATCTTTACTAAAATTAAAGTACTTCCACTTTATATGCAAATTTTGAATCTTAGGGAGGCTCTTCATTTGTTTGTTCAAAACAGTCTGTCATGTCCATCCCAAAAACAAAATATTTCAACATGTTGACTCTCCAAAAAGTCCAGAGTTTGGAAAGCGTGGACAGAGGTGTGTTTGTGTAAAGTGTCTGCGACAGTGTGACTCGCTAGTCCTGTGTGTGTGTGCGTACTGGCGTTGGTCCACAAGGCAGCTGTAGGGAACAGGGCAGTCATTCATGCCATCAGGTGACTGGGACCGTTGGGATTGGCTGGGCGAGTGCAAGGCGTGAATGAGCCGCAGTAGAGTGAAAAAGGCCCACAGTGCCGGGCTCTGGGAGAGTGGTGGGAGGGGGATTTGAAGAGGAGGGGGGCACAGGTGGGGGGTCGTGCGGACAGGTGCAGGAACATCTGCCACGCTCTGCTGTTCCTAATGAACACATCTCTGACTAGAGGTATGGGTACACGGCTGTGGCCAATGGAAGATGCAGGCCGACCAATGCTTTGTTTTTGAGAAGGGGCCTCGAGTGGGTGTGATGTCTTATTTTTGCCTAATGTTTGCTATTGCAGAGTTTTGCACTATGCTCATTAGTAACAACTTGCTCTCTTTGCTTCAAAGGTGGCACGACGCTGGGGAATTCAGAAGAATCGACCTGCAATGAACTACGACAAACTGAGCAGATCGTTGCGCTACTATTATGAAAAAGGCATCATGCAAAAGGTAATGCAGGCTAACAAGCTAAGCTACATCTTCTGACACACTAAAGGTGTAGCTTAGCTACTTTCAAAAAATAAGCCTTTCGGCTTGAGTTGTTTTATTTCATAATAAGCTACTTTTATATGCTAATGACAGGTTTAAAGCTACTTTAATATGCCAATAAGAAAATTTAATGCTCAGCTACTTGAAATAATTTGTAATACACTGTAATTTAAAAGGATGCATTAAATTGATCAAAATGATAAAAGATTTATATTTATTTCAAATAAATGCTGTACTGTTCATCAAAGAATCCTGAAAAAGCATCAAATCAGCATATTAGAGTGATTTCTGAAGGATCATGTGACACTGAAGACTGGAGTAATGATACTGAAAATTCAGCTTTGATCACAGGAATAAATGACATTTTAAAAGATATTAAAATTGAAAACTGTTATTTTAATTTGTTATAATATTTCACAATATTACTGTATTTTTTGATCAAATGAATGCAGCCTTGAGCGTAAGAAACTTCTTTCAAAAACATCTTTAAAAATCTGATGTTTATTAAAGTAGCGTAGTTATAACATTAAAGATATTTTAGGCAAATATAGGCATTTCTGGTCAACAATAAAACATACAAATTTGGACTTGAATGTAATGAAAATTCTTGTTCTTCTAAAATGATTTTTTATATTATGAATTATTACACATGCAATTTTTATGAGCTTATATTAATGGAAAATTTCAATTAATATTTTTTTCTTTGAAAAATGATTTTGTCGCACTGAAGGAGTATTTCAATGAACTACAAAGTTAAAATAAATGTACAAAAGCATCTCAAATATACACAGCATACTTTTTATGGGCATGATATTTGTCAACTTCCCAGCAAGTCTTTAAACGAAGTGAAACCATCTATGTTTTCCTTGCACTGTTGGGATATACGGTAATATTCTGGTTTCTTGATTCAAAGGTGGCAGGTGAAAGATATGTGTATAAGTTTGTCTGCGACCCCGAGGCTCTGTTCTCCATGGCTTTCCCTGACAATCAGCGTCCGGTGCTGAAGACCGACCTGGAGCGGCAGATCAACGAGGAAGACACCGTGCCGTTGTCACACTTCGATGAGAACATGGCGTACATTCAAGAGGGCGGCTACTGCAACCCACACCCGTACAACGAGGGCTACGTCTACTGACAACCGCAACAAGAACAGTCCGGCCGTTTCGAAACAAAACCACACAAAACAAACTTTCAGACTGTCCCTCATTTCCTTCAGTCATTCCCCAGGACAAAAGACAGCACTTTATGGACAGAGGATGATGGCAGTGTGTAAACCTACAAACTTACTGGTGTAGTTACGTTAGATGCTCCTTTGGTGTTTTTTTGTTGCTATTGAAGGGGATGGGGTGTTTCAGCATGCCGTTTTCTCACAGCGAAAGACTCTCGAGGGCAAATGGCCTCTCTCCGGACAGATGTTTTGAACTATTTAGACAGGTTAGAGTCTGGAGCACGTGAGTGGAAAAATCCCAATCTCTTTTACCATTGAAACTCTTGGATTGTTTGTGGAGCGCTTTGTTATTTTTGCACATTTTCACGTTTGTTTCGTTTTTCTCTCCCTTGGTGTCAAACTGAGTAAATAATACAGTGTATTACTATGGAAATAAAATCCTTCAAACTCTCCATGTCAAAGTAAAATGAGCACATTGAACTGACCCTTATACTTCCTTTCTCGCCCATCCAGGATCCATAAAATGATTGAATACTAGCAGTTACAACAAATGACAGATTTGTGAAGGGATATTATACTAGTATTCAAGTTGTACCCATATATATATATTCTCATATGAATATAATGTCTTAGAGGAGGGAAGATGCAGGTAATTTTCTCAATGAACAAGATTTTTTTTCTTAAAAAAAAAAAAAAACACGTCAGCATGATTTCATAATACAACAGTGCATGGTGATTCAAATACTGCAGATTTTTTGTTTGTTTTTTAGATATATTTAATTAACCATCTGTATACTTCAGTATTTGACACCATATTTCACTGAATATGAAGTTTTGGTCAAAAGCGCCTATAGATATCAAATAGTTATCATCAGACAGGTCTTGTGCAAGATGCAAGCTTCACACGTGTCTGTGACATCATTCTATTAAAGTTACATTTCTACTATTAGAGTGACAAATTGCTTTTTTTATTAGGAAAGAAATTGGATGTTGGTCCATTACTCGCTCCACCATGACATCTTTGAAAATATAAAACATGTATATTCAGGTTAATGCACCTCAATGCTGCTTTTCGTGTAAATTTAGTCACGTATGACCAGACGGCAGCTATGCCCTGCAGTACGTTCATTTTTTCTTCATTCTTTTTTACATTTGAAAAAAAAAAAAAAAAAAACATCAGTGTTTATTGAATGTAAAAAATATATATACATAATTGCGAAGGGAATGGCAATAGCTACACTTCTGTAATAAAATAGTGTTGAAATACATTCGGGTTGTTTTTTTGTTCTTAAGTATATACATTGTGATTTATGTCAATCCTTGTCTCATATTTCAATGGCACAAACATTCAAGCAAATAAGTAGTGTTGTTCCCTAGTTTATGATTTCATTCAGCTTCCAGATCCACAATAAAACTGGCAGAAATAGAGGTTCTTACTTGAGATAGTTGTCTAATAACACTGACTTTTTACTTTGTTGCTTGCCAAATGCTTTATTATGGAAACTTGTTTCCACCACTGAATAAAAAATAAAAAAGGTAATTAGACTTTTTATCTCACAATTCATTTTTTTTCCCTCAGAATTGCGCGATATAAACTCACAATTACGAGAAAAAAAGTCAGAATTGTGTGATATAAACTCGCAATTACGAGAAAAAACGTCAGAATTGTGTGATATAAACTCGCAATTGCAAGAAAGTCAGAATTGTGATATAAACTCGCAATTGCAAGAAAAAAGAATTGTGTGATATAAACTCGCAATTCCAAGAAAAAAGTCAGAATTGTGTGATATAAACTCGCAATTATGAGAAAAAAGTCAGAATTGTGTGATATAAACTCACAATTGCAAGAAAAAAGAATTGTGTGATGTAAACTCGCAATTCCAAGAAAAAAGTCAGAATTGTGTGATATAAACTCGCAATTATGAGAAAAAAGTCAGAATTGTGTGATATAAACTCACAATTGCAAGAAAAAAGAATTGTGTGATGTAAACTCGCAATTGCAAGAAAAAAGTCAGAATTGTGTGATATAAACTCGCAATTATGAGAAAAAAAGTCAGAATTGTGTGATATAAACTCGCAATTACGAGAAAAAAAGTCAGAATTGTGTGATATAAACTCGCAATTGCAAGAAAGTCAGAATTGTGTGATATAAACTCACAATTATGAGAAAAAAAGTCAGAATTGTGTGATATAAACTCGCAATTACGAGAAAAAAAGTCAGAATTGTGTGATATAAACTCGCAATTGCAAGAAAGTCAGAATTGTGTGATATAAACTCGCAATTATGAGAAAAAAAGTAAGAATTGTGTGATATAAACTCTTAATTACGAGAAAAAAAGTCAGAATTGTGTGATATAAACTCGCAATTGCAAGAAAGTGAGAATTGTGTGATATAAACTCGCAATTTCAAGAAAAAAGTCAGAATTGTGTGATATAAACTCGCAATTATGAGAAAAAAAGTCAGAATTGTGTGATATAAACTCGCAATTGCAAGAAAAAAGTCAGAATTGTGTGATATAAACTCGCAATTATGAGAAAAAAAGTAAGAATTGTGATATAAACTCACAATTGCAAGAAAAAAGAATTGTGTGATATAAACTCGCAATTGCAAGAAAAAAGTCAGAATTGTGTGATATAAACTCGCAATTATGAGAAAAAAAGTCAGAATTGTGTGATATAAACTCACAATTGCAAGAAAAAAGAATTGTGTGATGTAAACTCGCAATTGCAAGAAAAAAGTCAGAATTGTGTGATATAAACTCGCAATTATGAGAAAAAAAGTCAGAATTGTGTGATATAAACTCGCAATTGCAAGAAAAAAGTCAGAATTGTGTGATATAAACTCGCAATTATGAGAAAAAAAGTAAGAATTGTGATATAAACTCACAATTGCAAGGAAAAAGAATTGTGTGATATAAACTCGCAATTGCAAGAAAAAAGTCAGAATTGTGTGATATAAACTCGCAATTATGAGAAAAAAAGTCAGAATTGTGTGATATAAACTCACAATTGCAAGAAAAAAGAATTGTGTGATGTAAACTCGCAATTGCAAGAAAAAAGTCAGAATTGTGTGATATAAACTCGCAATTATGAGAAAAAAAGTAAGAATTGTGTGATATAAACTCGCAATTACGAGAAAAAAGTCAGAATTGTGTGATATAAACTCGCAATTGCAAGAAAGTCAGAATTGTGTGATATAAACTCGCAATTATGAGAAAAAAAGTAAGAATTGTGTGATATAAACTCGCAATTACGAGAAAAAAAGTCAGATTTGTGTGATATAAACTCGCAATTGCAAGAAAGTCAGAATTGTGTGATATAAACTCACAATTGCAAGAAAGTCAGAATTGTGTGATGTAAACTCACAATTGCAAGAAAAAAGTCAGAATTGTGAGATAAAAAGTCGCAATTATCTTTTAAAATTGTTTTATTCCGTGGCAGAAACAAGCTTCCATACTTTATGCCGAAAGTCACATGAACAAACAAGAAAACAGGTCTCACCGCATCCGCTTGTCGGAGAAAGAGTTAACAGCAATAAGAACTGATGGCAATCAGCTAATGGTAATCAGCTGGGGCCTCCTTTATAATATGCCTCTCTTCCAGATGTGAAATCTATAAATCACAAATGATCTGGAAATTTTGCGCAGCTGACAAGTCCATATCCTTTACTTACTTAGAATTGCGAGCGGCAAGAATTGCTTGGATTTCCAAATACCCGCAGAACTCCCGACTCTCTGCCACAAGGAAAAGTGCGTGGCGATAAGCAGTTTATCACGTTGAAGACCTTTTTTATAAATATGAACGTTTGTAGTGGATTTTAGCCTATGCACAATCAAATCTGTGTGTACGCACATTTTATAAATGAGGACCTGAACCGGAAGCGCTGTGGTCTGATTTATAGAATACGTAAGTTTGTTGTGAATGACAATATATATATATATATATATATATATATATATATATATATATATATATATATATATATATATATATATATATATATATATATATATATATATATATATATATATATATATATATATTGTGGTTTCAACTTAAAAAAGGAAGTGTTCGTGCTGCCTTAAAATGATAAGTTTAGCCAACTCAAATATCCAAGTTGTCACTTTCAAGTTGACTAAACTTAACATTTTAATGCAGCATGAACTTACTTTTTTAAGTTGAAACAAAACTTTTTTTTTTACAGTGTATTGCATATTTATGGGTTGCAATGTAGTAAACATGCCGTCATCCTAGCACATGACCTTCTGTATGGTGGATCCCTTTCAGGTTTCAATTGCCACGTTGAAGGAGGCGCCATCACAGAAGATTTCGTCAAAATGCTGGCTATACGGAAAAGTCAGTGTAATTTAGGTTAGACTTCTCATGACTGTTACCATACTCATTTCATGGTTTTAATTCTGGAAGAATGTTTATCAGCAACGACAAAAAAAAAAAAGGTTTATTTATCTACAGTACATTTGGCTACATTTTCTGTGCCTTTTAATTTGTTGACCATTTCGTAATACCAGTACTGAAAATACACAAAAACATATCTTGATATATATATTTAAAGTACCTTGGCATTACCAACATTTGTTTCAGTAATTTCAACTGAGTGGTGCAGAAAAACCGTCATCCTTTATACTCTTATAAAAACACGTCTATACAACAACACGATGGTAAACAAGCCAACAACTGTGTCCCATAATATCAAGCACACACTGGCCCAAAGCTGTGGTCACATTTGGCTGTTAAAACGACCGTCACGGTTACCAAAAAAGCACAAATGACTGTGGTTTATTTAAACATCTACCATTAAAATCTCATGCAAAACCTCACGGCGCTCGAAGTATGTGGTGGAATGGTGAGGAAGTGTACTGAAAAGCGAGTTGAAAAGAGGTCAGGGGAAAAAGGACCTGTGTAAGGTTGGATAATATCCGTGGTAATCTTGTTAAACAAGTCTTTCAATGGGGCTACAGATGTCCTCTTTCTGTTATCTTGAATGCTGAATTGTTCTCAGCTCTATATTTGAATACTCTACGCCTGAAATAGACCATTTTTATTCATTTCAAAATGCTACCATGTAAGCATGCATGGAAAAACACATTGTTTTATTGTTACCGCTTAGTTTGTAATCTGTGCTTCTGCATATGTAACACCACAAGCCATTAAACCTCCAAAATTGTCTCTAACAAACCTTTTTACCACTTAGAAGCAATAAATCAGCTATCTTCTGCAAGCAAATACTACTTAGGAGCTACTAGATCCATTAACATAGTAGCTCCAGGAGTTAAGCTTGATCCTGTCTGTTTGCTTAGTGTCCGGCTACCTTGCTTAGCTTTACGGCAGGCTGTGTTTACTTATGGGAAATGGTTTGTGTTGTCTGAGTGGTTGTGACACTCGCATGTTTGACAAGTGAAATGAGACCAAATGTGCTCCATGTAGCCGAAACATCTTTGAAGCGGCGGCTTTTAATATGACGTGTTTACCTATGAAAAAATCCTTTATTGGCCCTCAGCCTTTAGCCATCAAAAGCCACAGTGGTGAACATAAATCATTCACGAGGTAATTCAGGGGAACAACTGCATTGGAAAGGTGGACTGATAGAACGATGACCATTTAAACTGTTTACAGTCACGTAAAATAAACAGTAATTTGAAAAGTATTAACGCTTGAACAAATATTTAAGATGGCGAACGTATTTTGTGTCTCATTCGCAACCCATTTTAGGTGCAAAACTAAAAAAAAAATTGTATTAGGAGTGTCTTTATCTTCTATTTGCTTGCGTATAAAAACTGTATTGTATTACAAAACACTTTTGCTGCCATTGAGGTTGGATACGGGTAAGGTTAGAGTCCTTAAATCTGTAAATTAATTACAGATGTAATAATATGCAGGTATTTTGGTAACACTTCATTTTACAGTGTCCTTGTTACATATGTTGCATGTACTTACCATAGTAATAACAGTAAATTACGCATAATTACATGCAACTAACTCTCAACCAAATCCTAATCCTAATTTTTATTACACTACAAGTGTAACTGATATTTTTTAAAATATATGTACATGTATGTACATAAAATAAAATTTTAGTACATAGTGGTTAAAGACACTTAATATGAAGTGGGGCCCATTTATTACTGGTGAAATAGTTCACATTTCTTTTTAAATCATTTTGAAATGTTTACAGATTCCAGTGTAGAAAAAAGAAAATATGTTGTGGCACTTTTTCCATCGCATCTATCGCGTGTACAGAAACACACTCTGAACATTGAGCAGATTTACACACCTTTGATAATGGTATGTAGCGAGATGATCAAAGATGGGGGTTGTTGCTGCTGACTCTGGAAAGGATCACGGTGTTGGAACAATAATTGATGCTGAGCAGAGGCTGAACTCAGGCATTGCCACCGGTTGACACCCATTACATTGTTCGGCGCTGCTCACTTTGCAGGTTCACGGCAGATAAAAACACAAAAGGGGTCGGGCTTTTGGGAGAGATGTCTGCAAGTACGACAGTGATGAATCGCACTTGATGTGTGCTCAGAAAGCAGTGAAATTGGGTTGTGGTGCCGTGCTATAGCTTTAGGTCACATGCATGCGTGCTGGTTATAATCAGATGCTGGCAGACGGTGGGAGTCTGAAGTTAATCTGGAACGGGATTCTGTCTTGATCAAAGTTCACGTCAAAAGAAATGTCTAAACTTTTTTTACCTTTCTTTGTTTGTTTTTAGTGAAATAATAATAAATTAAGAGTGATTTTTTGTGTGTATTATAGAATATTGCTTGCAAATGATTATAGGGAAGACCTGGGACAATTATAACAGACAAAATTGAATCATTCGACTATCATTATACAGTCTATCTATCTATCTATAACGTTCTATCTATGTCTAACGATCTATCCATCTAACGTTCTATCTATCTGTCTATCTAAATTTATATATAAATATAACATTCTATCTATACTATATAACTTTCTATCTATCTATCTATCTATCTATCTATCTATCTATCTATCTATCTATCTATCTATCTATCTATCTATCTATCTATCTATCTATCTATCTATCTATCTATCTATCTATCTATCTATCTATCTATCTATCTATCGTTCCCTCCATCCATCTATCTATCTCTGTATAGGTTGTTAGTTAAGTTATTAGTATGAATTACAGATGCTAACATCACTTGCCGGTACCTATCATCCAGGATTTTATCACAGCTACTGTAATACAAGTTATGAAATTAAAATTGTATGACTGCAAAGAATGAACCTTTATAATTTAAAATGAACATTATTTCATTAAAATATCTAGTTGGAGACTGTCCTTGTCTTATTAGCTGATAAATATACTTTAGTTAAAAGGATTTAACCCATTTAACATCATAATAAAGTAGGTACCACTTAGACTTTTGCTTTAAACACAAATTATTCATGATAGCTAAAAAAAAAAAAAAAAAAAAAATAGTACCATATAAAGGTAATTTCTGTAGTACTATTACTTTTGGAACTTATAAATGTGTCTTATACATATAAATGTGTCATATCAAAATATGGAACACTGATTACTGTGTAATAGTCTATAAATGAAGGCGAATTTAAACAACAAATCTAACTGTCCCTAGTCTCCCTTAATATTAATAAGAGATGGACAAGGTGTGATGACGGTGGACAGATGTTGATGCTGACAGAATTTTAGCGGTCACTTCCACTCTGCCAGCATTCAGTGCTATCGTTTTGTATACAAAACAGGTTAGTAAGCAGTTTGACACCCTGGTCAGTCAGGCTGCAACTGGCCTCTTCTGCCACGTGTCACACAGTGAAGTTGGCGAAAGAAAAGGCTCTTCACCTTCCACAATGTCGTTTGATCTCTGCCGTCCTGTCAGGCACAGACAGGTACACATTACCCTGTCCTCAGAGAGGTGGGCCAACCCATCTGTTACTAGAGAGAGAGAGAGAGAGAGAGAGAGAGAGAGAGAGCGAGCGCACGCAGACAGAGACAAAAGGAAGGGGTTAAGCAGGGAGAAATCAATGAGGAGAGGTCCAAAAATATGATTCCCTAGAGTTTCTTGTGTGCGGTTTTGATGGAGCCTTTTGCAACAGATATGTCTTCAAATGAATGTAGACATTCAACATGTTGATAATTATTCAAAAAAGTAAATATTTTGTACATGCGTCTATGCATGGAACGCTTAACCCTCAAGGTCATTTTAATTAGCTCAAAAAACAGACGAGATGATGAGGCCTTTACAAAACCTGTGTCCATAGAAAAATAGAAATGCCTCATTCAACATGTTGATAATTATTCAAAAAAAAAGTAGTAGTATAACATTATATAACACTATATAACATTACCCTTGTGTGTTTGTCTAACAAATATTTTAGCTAATTTGAATTATGATTTTAGCTACCATTAAGAATGTACTCTCAACTCTCCTATTATATTTTGCAGATTTCTCCAGATTTTCCCCTAAAAATCTTAGAAGAGCTGATCAGCATATTAGAATGATTTCTGTAGGATCATGTGATACTGAAGAAGACGGGAGTAATGATGCTGAAAATTCAGCTTTGACATCACAGGAATGAAATAGAAAACTGTTATTTTACATTGTAATAATATCTCACAATATTACTGTTTTTAATGTATCTTTGATCCAATAAATCCAGCCTTTGGTGAGACTTCTTTTTTTTTTAAACACTCATCATTTTAAATGGTAGTGTGCATTTCAAAATCCCTCAAACTGTACAGAAAAGCTTTAGAAAGTCATATGACTGGTTGTGTTTCAGTTTTTGAGCCTCACGATTGTGACAGCGAAGAACAAAAGAGGGAAAAAAGCTTCCCATAATCTCCTGTTCAAAACGAGGAGCCACACAGCAGTCATGTCATCTCCACACAGATGAAGTCTTGTCATCGCACTGCCTGGAAAATATACTAGTAGAGGTGGAGTCAAGACTAATGTTACTGAGGTAAATTTAGGCAGACACATCTATAACTCCTCTTGGCTCCTGAAATAGCCTTTAAAAAAGAAACCTAGAAATAGGCCCTCTGAATAATGACGTCTCTTTCTCTGCTTTGCTTAGTTTTTATACAGAAATTGGATCTCAACGTTAACGTATGGCCCCTGTGTCAAAACTGCTAAATAATGCATTTATTAAAATATACCTCAGCTCTTTAAAGACGATAATGGATGTACCTCCACCTTACAGGCTGTAACCGTTATCCTGCAGGACAGAGTCATTGTCCTTAAGTACATACAGCTCAAAAACACCTCAAAATAGAGGTAGCGAAGTGAATAAAGCACCATACATTCAGTCCTCGCCACATCTCGTAATTATATGGCAAAACACCCTGACACGCGACAAACAAATTCTCAGTTCACAATGCTTTACTGTCAATGGCCAGCTTGGGGTTAGAAAAACCTGTCTCCGTGCTAAACTTCTTGAACCACGCAAAAAGACAGCGAGTGCATGTGGTCAAGGATGAATAAAAACCTTTGTGAAAACACATTTTCTGTTGTGCATCTACAGTATGTGTGTGTGTGCGTGTGTGTGTTGGGGTGCATGCATTTATTTATTTCTTTTCTGCCTTAAAACAGATGGTTCCTTGTGCTGAACGGAAGTTGTGTTAACTCGGTTGGCTCGTGATTGGTGGCTGCCGTCCAACGGCAACACGGGTATCGGGGAGGGGTGTTAGTAGAAGTGCAGTTTGCCTACTTCAGATGTGCTGTGAACAGAACAGAAGGAAGTGGTACGTACTGTTGCGCCGTGCTCCTCGTGTCTTAGCGATGCAGCACGGGCCACCATGGGCAACAACCCTCCAGCGCTCTTGTGAGTCCAGACATATGTAACTGTGTAAACACTGCGTTGGAAGAAAAGCTGGTGTTGTCGGCGCCTTGTAGCGAAAGTCAGCCAAAGAGCTCGTCGTTAAGTCCTGCTGGGAAGAACATAGGGTATTTATTTATTGTGCGCTCCAGACCAGTTGTGCCTCTCTGTGGTTTATTAGGCTAATAATTCAAGATGTGTAACAATGTGGTAATTTTAGAGTCACATTTTACTACACTGCAAAAAGTGATCAGTTGACTTAACTTAAAGAAAATGAGGAAACCTGTTGCCTTAAAATTAAGTAAATAAACAATGCATAATTGAAAAAAAAAGTTATGTGGAATTGTCAAGTTCACATAACTTAATTGTTTTAATTACGCATGGTTTATTTACTTAATCATTTTAAGGCAACGCGTTTCCTCACTTGTTTTTAAGTTAAGGCAACTGATCACCTTTTACAGTGTAGGGCTTATGTCCTAGTTTTTCTCTTACAGGAAAACAGACAAAAGTATTGCACTCAGGGGCATGTACAAATTTTTGTCTAATAAAATGCTCTTGAATAGGAATGTCCTTCCCCCAATACCCTCAAGCAATAACTGCAATAAATGAAGGATATACATACACACAACCTTTCAAAAGCTGGTAAGATGTTTTTAAAAGAAGTCTCTTGTGCTCCATTTATATGTGACCCTGGACCACAAAACCAGTCACATGGGTAATTTTTTCTGAAATTGACATTTATACAGTACAGGTCAAAAGTTTGGAAACATTACATTTTTTTATATTTTTGAAAGAAGTCTCTAATGCTTATCAAGGCTGCGTTTATTTGATCAAAAATACAGAAAAAAAACAGTAATATTGTGAAATATTATTACAACTTAAAATAATAGTTTTCTATTTGAATATACTTTAAAAAATAGTTTATTCCTGTGATGCAAGGCTGAATTTTCAGCATCATTACTCCAGTCTTCAGTGTCACATGTGACATCCAGTCTATCACATGATCCTTTAGAATTTATTATGAGTGTTGGAAACAGTTCTGCTGCCTAACATATTTGATGAATAAAAGGTTAAAAAGAACTGCATTTATTCAAAATAAAAAAAATATTTTCTAATAATATAAATCTTTTTTACTATCACTTTTTATCAATTTGACACATCCTTGCTGAATAAAAGTATTGATTTATTTCAAAAAAAGAAAGAAAAAAATTACTGATCCCAAATTACCGACCAGTAGTGTATATTGTTGTTACAAAAGATTTATATTTTTTAAAAAATTTGCTTTTTTTTATTTTTATTTTTTTACTTTTTATTCATCAAAGTATCCTAAAAAAGTATCACAGGTTATGAAAAATATTAAGCAGCAGAACTGTTTCCAACTTTGATAATGAATCATCATATTAGAATGATTTCTAAAGGATCATGTGATAGACTGGAGTAATGATCCTGAAAATTCAGCTTTGCATCACAGAAATAAATGATAATTTAAAGTATAATAAATTGAAAACCAATTATTTTAAATTGTAATAATATATCACAAAATTACATTTTTTTCTGTATTTTTGATCAAATAAATGCAGGCTTGATGAGCAGAAGAAACTTCTTTCAAAAACATTAAAAATAGTAATGTTTCCAAACTTTTGACCTGTACTGTACATCATATAAAAGCTGAATAAATAAGCTTGTCATTGATGTATGGTTTGTTAGGATAGGTCAATATTTGGCCGGGATACAACTATTTGAATATCTGGAATCTGAGGGTGCAAAAAAATTGAAACATTGAGAAAATCGCCTTTAAAGTTGTCCATTTCACTCACAAAAATAAATGTTTTACATATTTATGGTAGGAAATTTACAAAATATCTTCATGGAACATGATCTTTACTTAATATCCTAATGATTTTTGTCATAAAAGAAAAATCGATCATTTTGACCCATACAATGTATTGTTGGCTAATGCCACAAATTTACCCGTGCGACTTGTGACTGGTTTTGTGATTCAGGGTAAAACAGTAAAACTGTAATATTGTGAAATATTATTATTTAAAACAACTGTTTTCTATTGTAATATATTTTAAAATGTAATTTATTCTTGTGATGTCGAAGCTGAAATTTCAGCATAATTAGTCCAGTCGTCAGTGTCACATGATCCTTCAGAAATCTCTCTAATATGCTGATTTGCTGCTCAAGAAATCTTACTGACCTCAAACTTTTGAACAGCAGTGTAGTAGACACTGATAGGACCTGTTGCATTTCCACCACTAGAACAGCAAATAACCTCATGATATCCTCGATATAAAATCACTTATGTTAGATGCTGGGAGGAAACCATAAAAAAACATTATTTTTGTCACGATGCAAAACAGCCATACCCTTTGTGCTATCTTCATCTTTATGACATATGTAAACAATGCTAACAACAGCATTATGTTTTCAATTTTCCGCTGCTCTGCGCACAAGATTTGAAATCATTTATCTCGGATTCAAAACAACGGGATCCCTCCACATGGTTTTATTTGTGTGCATCTGGCTCAGCAAGCAGCATACAGTTACCATCCTATATTTCCAGCTTTATTCGCACCTAGCAATGAAAGCCAAATGTGAAAATTGAAGGCAGAAGGATCGTGTGACGGGATTAATTAGACAAGGCCAAGTGAAGTCACACTCTTCATGGCAACACACTTGAACCTTCAATTACGCACTGCACAAAGCAATTAAAAGCCTCCCTTTCTTGCTCTGTCCTATGGAGTCTACCTGTTACTGCTGTTTGCTTTCTCTGTAGGGTCCCCCCGGGGCACCAGGCAGACTCCAGGTCCAATCCGCAGGTCGGTAATTACAATTGATCAATTGTTGTCGGGAGGTGAAATGACTTGGTTGTTTTAGCCAGAGCTCAATTTGAGGTGTCCATTTTTAAGGGGTTATTTATATGGCAGGTGGTTAGGAAAAGAAAAGAGAAGAGGGAGGAGATAGAGAGATGAAGAGAGGAGCTGAAGGAAGAGATCGGGAGAGGGAACACTATTTGGCCATTTCTAATGGCTGATAGATCTTGGCTTTTTCCTTTTCATTATTTCTGGAGTCATTGGGTAGCTGGATGAACTCGGAATGGAATTGGCCAATTTTGCACACTTTCAGCCGAAACTGTTCAATTTCTCTCTCTGAAATGATTTGTATACAATTTGAGTATAACAACTTCTGTACAGAGGTTACACTCTCAGATAAATGGATTTTTGCTGCTTGGTCGTTTTTTTTTATTAGAGTTAATGACACACAATTCTAGAAAAAGTTCTGTCACAAATTCATTTTGTGTCATTTTGCATGCCGTTAACTGAAGTTTGTAAAACAGAAGTTTGTAAAACAGAAGTTTACCTAATCAGTTTTAGTTGTGTTGACATGAATACATTTTGTTGGCCTGTATTGTTGTTGTGTTTGACTTTTTGCCCTCAGCTTGCCATTGATTGATTTTCTTTCTTTTTTAAAGCCTTATACTTATTATTTAATAATTATTAAATAATTCTTATTTTATTATATTTTTATTATTATATTTATTATTTTAGAATTATTATTTTAAATAATTTGAATGAAGACAATTTAAATTAAAGTTCACAGAAAGTGAAATAAAACAAAATAGTAAAAAGTAGTAAAAAAAATAGTAACGTTTTTTTAGTTTTTGATTGTCGTAGAACGACACCTTTTGATATCGCCATCTTAACTTTGTTAAAAAGCGAGGACAACTGCAGTGCTGTTAGCGCCAGATAGACTCAAAAAGTTCAAGAGGTTGTCTAAATAACATCAAAAACCCATCACCATCTGAAAATAACAGAAGAAACAGCAGTAAACAGGCTCATGGGAAGATGGCCAAATCCATACGACACTTCCAGGAAAACACTCTCCTACATTATAAAGCCATATCTGCTGTATGGCAACAACCATACTGCACTTCCCAGAAAACGCTCAATTACAGTATAATGCCGTATCTGCTCTAACAGAGAGTATCATTAATCTCATAATGATCTGACTGTGGTGGCTGACGGGGAGCGTATATTTCTCTCCAGCACACAGTCAGTCCTTTCACATGGATCACCCCGCTTTGCTCTGTCCCAGCCTCTGGGACGTCACCTCTTGGCACTGCTCGTATTTATACGGGACATTTGATTGATTTAGATTTATTTGACCATTTTTCCTCAGTCACGCTGTCCCTCAGCCGCCAGTAAACGTGGTGTTAGGCCACGATATTGTTTTCTAAATGACAGGCGCTGAGCTGAGACTCTTTATCTTTGTTTCTCTCTCTACACCTAGCGTACTTGTCCTTAAGCGATCTTTAGCCTGAAGCTGTTTGCGAAAACTCAACCCACAACAAACAGAATGCTGCACAGAAAGATCTGCCTCACTTCCTTAAAGCTGTTGTGTCTCCTGTGGTTTCATCAGTTCTGGAGCTCAAGCCAAATCCTCCACATTTCAGCCTGAGAAGATGCTGGTTGCTGTTTCACATTTACAGTCCAGATTTTTCTCAGAAAAAAAAAAAAAAGAAATTTGTTTTTGATTGCAATTCCTCCGGGATGCGTCGAACGTAACTACAAAATGCCATCTTACCAAATAATTTCATAGATTTTTATAGAACAAACACAGTACCAAACATGTTTATCATACAAAAGTAAACAAAAAAGTCCTTAAATTATTATTATTATTTTTATTATAATGACCATGGCCCTGAACATGATATAGACTAAAAAAAAGCAAAATGCAAAAGTGTGATTTTTAGCCTATAGGTGTGGTCACATTATTAGCAAAATAAAAAAAGTATATTGTCTATTGTAAATAGTGAAGCGACAGGATTTGAAATTAACACCCGCCAACCCTGCCAAATGCAGTGAAAATCCACCGTGGG
The DNA here is from genome assembly GCF_964197995.2 of Scardinius erythrophthalmus. Taxonomy (NCBI): domain Eukaryota; kingdom Metazoa; phylum Chordata; class Actinopteri; order Cypriniformes; family Leuciscidae; genus Scardinius; species Scardinius erythrophthalmus. Next base: position 25,162,631 of record NC_138227.1, on the reverse strand, counting down.
GGATAACGCATATCAACACACTAGCCAATTTGCCGTGCTATGATTCATAAATTATGTTCAATCACTTTGCATGACATCGCTATCAAAGCCCTTCCCTTAAAAAGAGGCTCAAACATTAGCAAAACAAAGTGTAAAGAGGGTCTCACACTGAGAGAAACGCTGTGCAGCGCCACCTCTTTGAACACCTTGTTTCCATGAACATACGCATAGCGTTGGCACCACTCTGCGTCTATCGAGACGTCCGAGACAGTGTTTCCTGTCTGGTGTGCTCTGCTGGAGCCCTAGGAGACAATTAAGAGGCCACTTTTTCTCGTTCTCATAAATGCTGAATGTCCAAGACTTTTGGGCAAAAAGTGGCCTTTATGGCTACGAGCAGGTAAACTCAAAGCAATTATAAGAGAAATCATTCTCTGTTTTTTTATCTTATTTGAATGGTTTTTGCAAACAGTGATTGACTGTCGTCAAGCTGAAAGCAATACAATGATTCAGAATCAGATTTAAATCTAAGCTGTGACATTGATACTCGGTTTATTTCTGATCATTTTGTTTTGGCTAGTAGACGTTCTGAATGGCCGGTAACTTAAACATTTAGTAGCCAAATTGGCTGGTGAATGAAAAAGTTCATTTCAAACAAAGCGAGGTATGACGCAAAGCTCGCAAAAAGTTACGTTCAAACCAAGCAGCTTTCTGTTGGTTCATCAACATGGCAAATTCATCTGACTAGCTTTGCAAAATCCTGAATTCCTATTGAAATTTGAATTTGAAATGCCTGCGAAAAATCTCCATACTGTAAATCCGACCGTATATAGGCCTTCCTTCACACATAGATCAAACACTGGGCTAAATATTGTAGCAGTATTAGTCACATTAGCAAGTTAAAAGTAACTTTGTTTCAAAATAGCATAGGCGCACAGCTTTTGACATCAACAATAAAAAATACTTTTTTTTTTGCCCGGCAGCAACTGCAATGATATGTTTGGTTGCATTTTATTATTAGCATTTAGCAAAATAATTTAGAAATGTTAATAGCAGAAAATAGTCTATTCATCTGCCACTCGTAGCACTTTCAAAAGACCTCCAACCTTTTTTGGGGTAATAACCCACCAAAAACAAACAAAAAAAACCCAGAAAACTCCTCTTTGGGCCACTAGATTTGTCTCACAGCACTCTCCGTGGAAATTAAAGTCCACTTGAATATGCTAAACACAAATGTTGTATGCTAATATTAATGAGGACGTAACAACCACACTTAGCATTTCTTCTATGTAGCCAGTAGCTATAAAACTACATCCTGAAAGCATTTAATTCCCAAATTGCACACTCATTTCAAGGGGACCAGGTACGTATCCTCTCTAGACTGAAGAATTCAGATGTCTCGGGCGCAGCCTCCACGATGTGGCCCCGAGTAACGAAGTTAGTCTTGTTTGAAAAACAGACACTAGCTTGAGCAATACTTGCTTTAATTCTCATTGAAGCAGCAAATTGACAGACCTCCCTTAAGATCTTGACAGGTAATGAAGATTTAATGTCAGAATTATGATCGTTAAAAACAAATGACTGATTCTTAGGGCAGATGATAAGCTATTAATTTAACCTCCTCTTCCTGTAATAATGCTGGACAGTCTGCCAGTTATTAGATCATAATTAGCTTGTGCAATTTGCATGGAACCAGAGAAGCATGTAGCCAGGCTGTTGTGTCTCAATATTTCTCCAGGGCTCTGTAGTAAAATGTGCTCATATATCATAATCTGCTAAAAAACGTATGGCCCAGAAAAGCTATAGTTGGGGTTGTGCAAGTCTATGTTTAACTAGATGGTTGAGAAATGCTAAAACGCTGATTAAGCGTGTTTGCGCGAGCGTGTGTGTATCTCTGGGTGAGCGCATGTAGCTCTCCAAGTGGCAGCCGGCCATATGGAAGCATGCTGAAATGAACTGGCCAGCACTTTGTTATGACAATATGGCCAAGTAAACATCAAAGTTTACACTAACGCTCTGATTAACAGTGATTTTCTACATGATAAGTGCTTTTATTCTAGCTAATTATTTTATTTAGGAGCAAATTTCATGGTTGTGTCCCCAACTGATCTGTTTCTCTTTGCTCGTGTGTTTGTTCATGGGAGTGATATTTGTGCCAAAATGTTTCTGTGCGGCCCTGAGATTTCATTATTATTGCATATGCATGCTACTGGTATCCATTCAGACACACAGGCATGTTTAGTTAACTAAAACTAAAATGACTTGAGAAAAAAATAAATTAAAAAACAAAATGTAAAAGCCGAAAACACAAACAATTTTTTTTTTATTATTATCCAAATTGGTAAATATATATATATATTTTATTTAATTGCCCAGAAAACTAACTAAGAAAAATGCTAAAATGCATTTTCATGACCTAATTTTTTTTTATATTTTGGCAACTTTTTATGTGTATTTTAACCAGCTTTTCTTTTTTACAAATCTGTTATATAGCATAAAGTATTTTTTTCATTCTTTTTTTGAACATAAAAATGCAGTCTCCTTTAGTTTAGAACACTACAACTAAAATAAAAACTGAGTATACAGGAAATTTTTAACTGAACTAAAACTAACATAAATAATGTGAACATGAAAATGAAACAAAAATGAAATTCAAATTTAAAATTCAAAACTGTAACAACTCTGATACAGTGTATTCTGACACTTTTTTTTTTCAGAAATAAATGCTACTTGATTTGTTATTTTTGTTATATAATACAATACAATATAAATGTATGCATTTTTAAGTGGGTTTTTAAACAAAATCATTTTAGGGCCACTGTATGTAACTGATCTTTTTGATTGCAATGCCTCAATGCGTGCGTGTATGCAAACGAGTGTGCGCATATGTGAGTGTGTCCTGTGCCAGCAATGTGCTAAGAATCTGCTCCCTCAGCGGTTTTCTCTCCACTCACACACACACACACACACACACACACAACACCGGAGCGAGTCGCACTCCTGGCACTCTCCCCCAGCGCCTCGCGGTTCTGCTCCAGGTTCTACCCGTCCACCAACCTATTAATAGGCAACATATTTACTTTTTGCGGCATGTGCTCGCTGTGGCATTCTCCAGTTTCTTACCCTTCCACGGGAGTGAACAAGTGCACTTCTACAAGAGGAAGTCACCGCTGTGGCAGAGGTGTTGTGGCACCCAGGCGACCCCGTCTCCATCTCCTATGGGTGAGAAATAAGAAGCTGAGAACTCCATACACATACTGGGCATGTCATCATAGCCATAAGCCCCCCTGTTTTGAACATGTAATTAAATGCACTTGCTGTTTTGTTTTTTCTTCCTGTCACAGCAGGATTTATACTATTGCAACTTCACCAAATAAAGCTAATTATAAAGAAGATGTTACAGCACTTTATGAGGCATAACAAGGTGATAACCCATCTTTGGAAGTGTACTTTATCACCAAGACTGTCTGTGCATGTGTCAGCTGTATGCTCAATTAGACTGAATAATAGATTTGTAAACTGGGAAAGCAAGAGGTAACTGGTTTCAATACTAAATTTGGGGCGATAAAAACTAAAGTTTTAAACTAATTACAGAATGTTAATTTAAAAAAAAATTAATGGAAGAATGAAAACTTGAAGACATCTGGCCTTTTTCAGAATAGCAGTTAAAAATGGAGTTACAGATCTGAAAACTTCATATAGGGTCAGTGCATTTTTTTTTTTTTTTTTTTAATTCTCAGACTCATGAAGGCTGCATCTATTTTAAGTAAAAACAATAATATTATGCAATATCATTACTCCAGTCTTCAGTGTCACGTGATCCTTCAGAATTAATTCTAATATGCAGATTTGCTGCTCAAAAAACATTTCTTATTATTATCAATTTTGGAAGCAGTTGTGCTGCTGAATATTTTTGTGGAAACCATGATACATTCTTTAATTCAGGATTCTTTGATAGAAAGGTCAAAGTAAATATTAGATGTTATAAATTTGTAACATTATGAATGTCTTTACTGTCACTTTTGATCAACTTAATGGATCCATTTCTTAAAAAAAAATAAAAAAACGATACATTGTCATTATTTAATCACTTTCATGTCATTCAAAATTGTCATTCCATTGTTATTTTTGTCATGGAAATCAAAAGGAGATTTGTGTGTGTGTGTGTGTGTGTGTGTGTGTGTGTGTGTGTGTGTGTGTGTGTGTGTGTGTGTGTGTGTGTGTGTGTGTGTCTGTGTGTGTGTGAGTGAAAAAAGTTTGTTGCAACTTTGCTGTCAAGCTCCCAAAAAAAAAACAAAAAAAAAAAACAGAATGATAGAAGCCAATAGAAATCATGCCGTGCATTCAAATCTTTTGAAGCTATATATGAAAGCTTTGTTAGAAACAGGCTGAAATTAAACACAGACACTCTTCCTTTCTCAAATCTCATGGTCACCAACTGTTGCTGAAATGATCTGCGGAAAGATTCCATTACTGTGTGTCCATGAATAAAACAGCATACAGGTATGGAAAGACATGAGTGTGAGTAAATACTGGCGATTTTCATTTTGGGGTGAACTATTCATTTCATATCCATCTACCAGATATACCAAACTGTTACAGTGCATCTGTATGGCCAAGAAAGATACAAAAGCAAAACTTTCCCACTCCTGCAAACATAATTCCTATGAGTGTCTTCTCGGCAGTGCAGAGAGTCATTGTTTAAAATAGCATTGGTGACAGCACTGAGCGCCGTGTCCTGTTGATTGGAGCGCTGATGGCCCACCGTTTGTCAGCGCTCTCTAAAGCCTCATCGGCAAACAGCAGGGCTCCCTGATTATTTAATTGCTTGTAAGAAGCTCATTAAGGCCTCCTATCCATCATAAGTTGTGCAGTGAGGAAGATCTGTGAGAGGAGAGAAAGAGAGAGAGAGAGAGAGGAAGATTAACACAGCCCACTCGTCCCTCGTCTAGACTGAGCTTTTAGCCTGCACATCTTATAGTAGCATCTTACAGCATAACATCTTCATAAGTGTGACCGGAATATTTCACGAATGTTTCATGTCTATATAAGTGCATATTTCAAATGTAAAGAAAGCACTCATGTTACGGAGACAGAGAGAAATAATGCTGGATTTTGAACCGTGAGCTGGGAATTGCTCAACGCATTTGGACGATTTCCAGTTGTAAAAATGCAAGCGTGTCATTTGAATATTTTCTTTAACCCTCAAATTTTTATTTGCATTGACCACAGTTTTAACTTCCTAAAATGGCTGACTGGAAATATGTAAATAATTTTAAAAGCTCGCTCACAGGTGCTCGGATCTGTACTGGTCCCGATTAAAAAAGTTTCTAAGATGCCACTAGGCATGCAAGTTGATTTATTTAAAAATAAATAAATTATGTAACGTTTTGTTTCCATATCCAAGCTATAGAAATCCCAATTTGGACAAATAGATAGAAATCTAAGGCATTTGATCCTTCAGTATATGGTGTAATGCATTTCACAAAGTTTAAACTTGCATGTAAACAGGTGCAGAATAAGCTCTGGATGCTTGGCATATTAATTGCCGATCATTTGCAAAACGGGGTGGAAAAAAGTCTTTTGCCAAAAGCATGTATTGCAAGCTTCCAGCTGGGATCGTCAGGGGCAGGCTTGTTGGCATCGTGGCAGCATATGTTTGGTGCCAAGAACACCAACGATTTGCATTTTCTTTATATCAATTTTACAAAGCCGAAATGCTCTCTCTTGTGTAAAAATGATCGGGATTTGAGTGTTGCAATTAATCACAAGTGAAATATATTTGCCGATGAAAAGCCCTAATTCTAGTCGAGATTTTTTTTTTTTTTTTTGCCTATGAGAAAGAGAGAGCAATCAGTTACTTGCATTACATCTGCACTGAGCTCGCAGGCGCACTGTGATGAATGTGCCTTTAAGGCTGTATAGTTTGGCTTCATTTAGACTGGCTTGAAAGATAGAAAGAAAAATAGCACTGTGGTGTATGTGGGGTACTGCAAACACAATCAGTCATTCGTGGGGTAAAGCAAAAAAAAAAAAACATTCCTTTGTCTCAAAGACTAAAATGCATGTTTTCTCCTAAAGCCAAAGCTGAATAGGGGATGGCAAAAGGCCACATTTTGACTGAATCTTGAGTGCTGCCTACAGAACTTTTGAGGGTTTTGAAGCTGAAAACTATTCTGGAGCATCTCTGAATGAATTTAAAGGCCACAGTCATTATTCAGATTGCGTCATTTTTTATGCAGCATTTAAGTAGCAATCATCTAATGATTTTGAACATACATGTAAATTAACTGATAGTCAATTGGAATGGTTTTCATACTTTTGAAAAAGTGTTTATAACAAGCTAAAGAACGCAATACTGTGTCAAAATGCACTCAGCCTATGGAAAATGCCACTCAAATGGACAAGTTTTTATTGTAAAAAGTTGTACTTTTTTTCAATCTCATGCAGTTTCCTGTTAAATATTGAACTGTGAATACGTTTAATTCAAAAACTAATGCATATATCAGTTTGTACATAACCGTAAATGTTTAGCTTTCTGTGACATATTCCTGACCTGACTGGTAAAGATAATGGTATCTAGCCTGCACTGATAAGGTTTTAATGAATTATAAATTATAAAAATATGACTCACGACAGTCTTGAAACCATTATTACAAGAATTTTAGAAGAAATTTTACATTTAATTAAAATATATCATTTTGGGTACCTGCTCCACTGGTCACCCAAAATCGACTTAGGCTCTGACGGGCCAACCCGAGCCCGGGGTTATGAGCGGTTCTGGTTCTCTGGTCATGTCTGGTTCTAGATAGGCAATATGTGGGGGGAAAAAAATTGACAAAAAAATAAAAATGTATAAAAAAAAAAAAACAATCAGCAGAGCAAGACTGACCTACTGGCCCAACTATGCCAACAGAACATAGGCTGAAACCGTAATTGCCCCCTAAACCCTCAATCAATTCCCTACGCTAGTCCACTAATACAGTTGAAGGAGTGAATGAAAACGAGTGAGCGAATTCATACAGCTGTTGTACATTGCAGTGATTGATAACGTCCACTATGGTTTCAGACACCTTGCGGACATCAAATAATGCCCTAATTGAGGGTATAGGGGGGCGATTTCAGATTCAGCCATAGTCTTTGTTTAGCCTTTTCGTTTTTTAAGTGCTTAAGGTGTGATAGAGATGTATGTCAATCTAGTGTTTGTGGGACTTCACATTTTCATCTTCCATTTTGACAATACATTCTATGAGGTGCCCTAAAATGATCCACGTCGATGAGGGGAACCCTCAAACTTCGCCGAAGGTTCAGCGCTGAAGTTCAGAGTTTGTCTAATTAAGCACGTTGTTTGCAATGGGCTGTATAATGTCTCAACTGAACTCCCAGGGTAACATGAAGATACACTCACAATAGACAAAAATTAATGTCCCTAAAAAGAAAAACTTGAAATAATGACCCACAACTCAACGCTCAACTTTTTCCCCTTACACCTTGCGTTTTCAAGTTTAATGGGCAAAATCGAGAACGTTTTTTTTTCTTCATCTTCTTCTTAGGATAATGATTTACAAAATGCCTCTCATCAAAGAATTCATTAACAAAGAACATTAATTAAAAAATAAATGAGTAAACATCAATATCAAAACCTCAGCACTGTGGAAGTGAATACATTATGTGTGGTAATGATGTTTGAAAGGGATCCTAACACCTCAGTGGGACTCTTTTAAACCCCTTACCTCTCAGGCAGTTGCTTATTTTGCAATCCTTTGTTGTTAAACAACAAAGAGAATGGGCTCTCATAATGTTATATTAATCAGCGGATTAATATTTCAATTTGATTTTCTTTATAGTTGAGGTGCTGTTGGCATTTCCATTTTCCCTCCATATGTGCAGCGGTGTTAAGTAGTATCATTACCATTTCTACCTGGGGGTTCTGGAACTAACAGGCAGCCGTGATAGCTCTATTCGACGCAGCGAGAGCAGCGCTGGGTAGCACCTCATGCATTTTTAACGGCGCTGTTTGCTGCCGCTCTGCTGCCATTCTTTTATAACGCGCCGCACAAACAGCTGAGTCACAGACTTTGTGCTTTGCGCAACATCTAATTGGAACCGATAAAGAGCCTCGATAAAGACGCCGGGCCTCCACACTTAAACTATGACGACCAGCGCATTTAAACATAGACGATCGAGACCAGGGAAACGTACCACAACAATAAGAATATTTACAATGACGTGACGTTGAAGGTATAGTTCGGACAAAAATTCAAATGAATCATTTATTCGCCCTCATGTTTATAGCAGAAAGTCCAAGCTGCTCTTTTCCCTACTGAAGAATGAATGGATTTAAGGATTTTCAGTGAATAATGACTTGAATTTCTCAAATATTTTACTCAAAGCTTTCATTTCATATGGCTTCGTAAAAACTTTTTTTGCTTTTTGACAGTCCTGGTGCTCTTCGCTTTCATTGCATGGAAAAGAGCAGCTCAAACACTTTGCTAAACATCTTATTTGATAAGTAATGTTTGTATGGAGGCTAGTTTCTGCCAGGTAACTGGGACTTTTTTATTCTTGCAATTGGGAGCTTATATCTCAAAATTCTGAAGAATTTTTTTTCTCGCAACTCCAAGTTTAGAAATAAAGTCAGAATTGTGATATATAAACCCAGAAATGTGCAAAATTAAGACAGAATTGCTAGATATAAACTCGCAATTCCTATTTTAATTATTTTATTTTTTTATTTTTTATTCTGTGGTGGAAACAAGCTTCCATAGGTTTGCAATTACATAAATGACGACAATTGTTGTTTTTGATTAAACTATTCCTTTAAAGATTTTATAATTAATCTCACAAATACTAGACTGCTGAGTCACAATGGCATAACTGTTTTGGTAACACTTTGCTTTACAGTGTAACACATTAACAGAACTAGGCTACATTATAATATCAAGGTATTATTAAAAGTGGTGTCCTATACAGTATAAATATGGTATAAATTGATCCTGTTATTTCAATTATCCTAGGAGTTCAGGAGTCAGTCGGTTCTCAATCACACTGGTGGCTAATTAGACAGAACTCCTCTCGGGTAACTCTCACGGCAATTACATAAGACTGCATTTCTCATAAACATCAGCCAGTTCAGAATAAAAATAGCATAATTGCAAGCTTGACTGACTGACAGCTTTTGATTGACAAGTCATTAGGTAATTGTTCACGACAGCTGATTAGTCTATGACAAGTATTATTCAAATATCACAGCATCTCCCAGGAAACCAAAGCAAAGCAAGTTCTTGTCGGCATGCAAAGTGATACCTCTGTGTGACAAATATACGATTATATTCATTACATGAAGTATTGACACAAGTATGGAAATGATTTAACACTTTTTCCACAAATTACACAACGTGTAAATATTTTCCCTGTGGATTACAGGGGTTTAAATACAGATTCAGCCAATATCAGTGAAAGATGACTGAATCGTGAAATGAAACTGAAGTCATGAAATGATCTTTCCTTGAGTCTATTAATGTGGAGTATGTGCACAACCAGTCAAAAGTTTGGACACACCTGAAATATTTTTTATTTCTCATGAACTTAAAAACTTTATGCCTATGCTTAAATACTTAATAAAAATTTGTTTTGAAGACAAATATAAAATGTATAAAATGAAATAAGAGTCAAAGAAAAGCAGGCAACCAGAATCCAAAATCAGCTGACCTGAAACAATACCGTTTCAAGACATTAAGAAATATATATTTTTTAAATAATTAATAATAACAAAAAGTTCCAGCATACATTTGAAATCCTTAAAATCCAATAGAATAAACATGAAAACACGAGGTGAAATCTATAAACAAAGATGGCAGCATTTAAAAAACTTCAAAAAAATAAGTGTCAATACAAAATTTCCATACTTCCACTTGTTTTGATGACAATAATATTAGTAATAATAAATAATAAGAAATAAAGAATAGCAGTAATAATAAAGCATGAGTAAGTGTGTCCAAACTTTTGCTGCTGTTGGTGTACTTTAAGGATTTTGCTTTCCACAATTGTCTTTATATTTTACAGTACAGTTTATATCTCGCAATTCTGACTTCTTTTCTCAGACAAATGCAAGTTCTAAAGTCCAATTCAAAGGGGAAAAAGACCCACAACTCAACAATAACTCACAATTGCGGAATCGCAATTCCGGAAAAAAATCGGCAGTTAAAAAGTCAGAATTACGAGATATAAAATCGCAATAGTGTGTTATAAAGTCAGAAAAGTCAGAATTGTGAGATAAAAAGTCCCAATTACCTTTTTAATTTTTTTTATTCTGTGGCGGAAACAAACTTACATATCTATGGAGCCACTAAGGTGAATTACGAAAAAATGACAATGCACAGTGTCAGTTATCCAAACAGCAGTTAGCACCTAATAAATGTTGTCATATCAAATTCAAATCGCTCGCTGACCCAGGGTCCACACAAATAATTAGCCTCCAGTGGGACAGTTAGTGCTCCGTACTATCAGTGACCTGCAGCACACTCGCATGCGGTTCACCCTTTAACAAACACACACACACACACACACACACTGATAATGCACCCGTGATAAAGACCCATCAGGCTGAATTGCCCACAGCTGCAGGGCCCCTTGTTGCGCTGGCAGCATTGCCCCTGTCATCGAGAGCGTGCGCCTATCTGACCTGCTAATTTGGAGCATATGTAAGTGCTCTTAAAGTGCCGGGCCTTTTGACATGCCACAAACAGCAGCTGCCACAGCTGCCCTCCAGAAGCTTCATTTAATTCAATTACATCTCTGGGAGATATGTAAACGAGCCTAGGCTCGGAAAGAGGGTGCAGCCGTTAGGGGGCTAAAACCCTCCCCGAGCCGATCAACCGGAGTCATTCACCCCCATGCTCGTCCGTATTCGCAACCGCGCGCTCCCAACCCCCTCCGAAGTGTCAATGCCCAGGTGGCTTGATAGGCAAATGACTGGGTGAGGCGGTCGCACCAACCCCCTCAGAACGTCACAGCCACCTTTGCAGGGAAGGCCTTGCACCGGGGCAAGGAGGGGGGTGTTTGGATGCGGGTGGAGGGGTTTAATCAGGGTCACGGCGGCTCCTATCACTCTGATCAGTGCGACTCAGCCCCCGGGCAGCCCTGCAATTAATGCAACTTTCAAGAGAAGAAGGGGGAGATAAATATCCACCATCTGGCAATTAGGGCTCACAGGGCTGAACAACCGATTGTGAGACAATTCTTCATGACACTAGCAAGAAACGGTGCTTGATACTGGCCTGAAGCCCACAAACAGCTTTTGAAAGTGGCGTCCTGTAAAAGCTGGGGCTATTGAGGCGCATCTCACATTCTTTCAATAGAGGTTTGATCATGGTTCTTCTGTAGCATCTTTTTGGCTGCGTTCGGGGCACGGACCCCCTTCCAGCTGTTGGCTGTGGTGGCGTGTGGCTGAAAGAAGCCCAGATCGCGGTGATCAAATTAGCTCCCCCTCCTCACGGGGGCACAAAGGTTGTCAATGCGCTCTGCGTCGCATTTCAGCGGCTCATTGATGTTATGATTACTCATTTAACCAAACAATGAGTGCCAAGCAGCCCTCGTTGAATGCCCTCTCGCGTGAATAGAGAGAGCTGCTTGTTGAAAGATAGTGATTTAATAGGAGAACTGATTCTTTTCAGCTGTTTTTTCTCTTTCTCCACCCCACCTATTGTGAAACACAAATGGAGGGAGAACAAATACAGTGATTAGCGAGACGATTAATCCCAATTATTTGAGTTGCAAATTCAAGACCTTTGGCAACACCAAAATGTGGGAAACAAGAGGTCTGGGCAAAGTCAAGAGTGGTACACACCAAAAAAAAAAAAAAAACAACGGAAAGGAGAGGACCCTGAGCTTGAGGCGAAACCTAGAATTACTTTACAAACACATTCCATTACAAAAGAGATTTCAAATGATTTCTCACAGCCAAAAGTAGGTAACCGTACTGTCACTCCATGAAGACGCAACAAATAATAAACCTGACAAATTAATAAACAAAAGAAGAAGAAATTCTCACAATTTTAAAATGTAAAAACAAGAGGCCTGGGTCAAATTCAAAATAAGCTTCAAGACCAAACAAACAAGAAAATAACCTTGAGCTCAAGGTCAGACAAAATAAAGCAGCTAAACATATAGCGAATGGGTAACATATGTGGTAACATATACCAAAATTGGGTAACAGTACTCTCTCTCCATTAAGAGGTATCATCTCCACTAATGTTACATCTCATACTTTTAGATATAATAATAAAAACTGTAAAAAATTAAAAATGTAATCTTTAACAGCAATTCATTGGAAGATTTAAGCAGCAATAAATAAAATAAAGTCCAACCCAAATCCAGCATACTTCTGAACTCCCTACATGCAGTTTAAATGGCATCCCAAGATGCACTTCATAGTTGGTTGAGAGAATGAACACATTTTGTGGCTAAAAAGAATAAAAAAAACTGTACATTTTACAGAACAAGATTCAAACGTGTTGTTCTTAAATGGTCACCCCCTCACCCTTAACGTCCAGGTCTGATCTGTTGACCTCGATCTTGCACTAATTGCCAATGTGCCTTCAGCATCCCGCCGCTGTTGTGCTTCCCCATAAAGGGATAATTACACACTTTGAATTATTAAGCATCATTATCAAAACTCGCGCTTAACTTGTTTTGCTCTACTGTACGGTTCCTCTGATCTTCGGCGATCATTACTTATTAAAGGGACTGGATGCTTTTTCCCAGCTGAAATATGTAGAATCGTGGCTTAATAAAGCAGCTATACCGCAAGCCCTCGGATCTAAACTTCAGTTAAGCGACAAGAAAATATTAGGTTACTCGCCGCCACTGCCGCCCTGAATAACGAGCAAAAGTCTAGTTATTGGTTCAACTGGATTCATTATCATAGTGGCAGATTAATTAAACTAGTATTTTGAATTGGATGTGTATTTAACGGAGAAGCCCAGTGTTTATAAAGTCTGTTTCTCCAGGGCTCTGGCGACAACGGGGGCTGCTGACGCCATCTCATGTGTATTCATTCATTTATCATGCCGTCAGAAGGAAAACTCTCCATGAAAAGTTTCAGTCGACATTTGACAGGCCTTATTTTTAAAACATCATTTCTGAGAATTGTTGGACTACTTTTAAACTAACTACAACAAGCTCAAGTAATTTAACTAAGTCAAGCTACCCTTGTGAGTAGTTAACGCTAGAGGTTAACTAAAGTTAACTACACTTAAGCTATTTATTCAGACAATATCTTTCTGGCACAAGAGGGTTTTGCAAGAATGAATTCATATTTGTGTGATGCTGTCAGCCTAATTTTCCAAATACGACAAATAAAACAGTCAAATCAGATGGAATTTAATTAATCAGACAATCAATTATTTAATTAAATTCACATGAAATGTAAAAAAAAAATTCTCTAAAATGAATCAGACTTCATAACATATGAGAGCAGCAATTCAGTTCTTAAAATGAATGAGTGTGAATTTGAACTGAATTAGCCACACCCACAGACTGGCCACACCTCACAGGAAATTTAATTGGAATGACAGGAAGAGCAATTTACCAACAAAAAAAAATCAACACAGGTTCTGAGAAATACAGTGTTCTTTTTTTGGTCTGCAAAAATGATTTTATTAAATATGATGAAATATACAAAACACTAATATCTATCTCTCTCTCTATCTCTCTATCCATCTATCATAGCTCAACTTCTTACTATCATATACACTAATTGGTTTCAACCATGCAGGAAGGCCAAAACACTTTTCACACACTTTTCTCCTAATTGAATTGTCGCTCTCATGATAAAAACAGGTGATAGGTGGTCTTGTCCATATGGAAACTGTATTAACAACATTTGCGTCTGTTTTTTTGTTTGTTTGTTTTTTACCCACAGGTGGTCATATGTAGATATATCTGGACCATATGCTATAACAGACACCTGGGCCTAAATTTAGAAACACAGAAAATGCAATTAGTTCAGCAAACCAAGAAATCTGCCGGCATCAAAACCAGTAGAGAGAAGAGTCTATTTATGGCTCTTCTTGTGAATTAGCAATGAGAATAACACATGACATGGCTATACAAGGCTACATTCTTAAAGCTACACTGTGTAATATTTTAAGTGGATTTTTAGCAAAAAACACTTTGTTCTTTCAAAATTATACGTTCTCATTAATGAGTAATCACTTCAACCAACTAATTAAGTATTCTCGTAAGTGTATAATCTGCCATTTAGAATACATACGAGCGAGTCGCTCGAATGGCGGAAGCCATGTTGCGCATCCATTTTGAAAATACATTAGACAAAGAGGGACATACCTGGAAATTCAAGCTTCACCTTTCGCGTTTTTACACTCAGTGGCACCGTGACGAATGCGAGGGGGAGATTACTCGCGGCTGCCGGCAGATTTGAAATAAAACGGCCACCGTAGGAGTTAAAACACCCTCTGCATGGGAGGGGCTAGAAAGTAATATTCAGTTGGTCATGTACAATTTCACCGCTAGATGGGAGTAAATCCTACACAGTGTAGCTTTAAAAATGATGTGTTGAAAACAACACAACCTCCTGTGTTGTTTCTTAACACACCTTGGTGTCTAGATAAGGACAACACATTTTGGTTACTTTTAACTCAACCAATGTGTTATTCCTCTTAACACAGTGTGTTGTAATCTTTTACAGACTAATGTGTTATAGTTACACAATTTATGTTATTTTTGATCCAATCGAGCAAAACTTGTATGCACTAAAAACACAAACTCACATGAAGTTAATATAGAATTAAAACTGCTACATTTACATAAAAAAATAGTCAATGTTCAAAAATAGTCAACATTCAAAAAAATGTCACATAAAATATAGTAATTACCATTATGGCTTGAGTGAAAAGTTCCTGAAGAGTTAACGGTTAATCAAGTTTGTACTTTAAATAAATAAAAAAGGGGTATTTGACAGCATCTTAAATATGTGCATCCCAATTTGCATACTTAATGCACTATTCAACGAGCTTTGTAGTAAGAATATTACAAGAAGTGTTTTTACAATGACATATCCAAATAGAAAAAGTACACTTTAAATACCGGGATGATGCACTTAATTAACCGGAAAAAAACATCTGTGGAATGTTGGATACTTCATGTCACTCACTGTCATCTTAAATTATGTAGCAGAGGGGGAGGGGCATCAGACTCCAATGTTGAACGAGAATGGCTGTGTCCGAAAACTTAGGCAGCTGACCTGTTGCCTCACTGCCTTGTAGGCAATGAGTTTGCAGGCAGAATTTTTGTCCACAAAGGAACCTCACGAAAATTATTACGGAAAGACTTCTGAAGCAGAGTAACGGTTTAATTATCCACACAAAAATAGAGCGAGCTTTGGTGATAGTGAAATTTTAATTACTCTAATAGTAATTTCTCACTATAATCGACATCAGAAGTGGAAAATGTTGGTCGAAAACGTACATTTTCACTCAAACTGACCACCAACCACAACTTTCAGACACCATCTTTCTTTTTAGCTCAACTCTCACAGAATGGAAAGCACAGGATTGTGGGATATCAAAGGCAGTGAAGGATACATCTATGCTGCCTTTAAAAGTCAATCAGATGAAGGTCTCTAAGGAGACAGGAAGTGAAGCTAACATTGGATTCGGACGTGCCTTGATGTCCTTTCTACCTTCCTTGTAATGCATCCTCCGAAGACAGCATTTTTAAGCTTTCGGACGCAGCCAAAATCACACAATAAAATGCATAAACTACACAGTTGAGTACACAGTGCATAAGTACATAGTGTATAGGTGTATTAGTTGCAACTAATAATTTTTATTTACATATTTGCTTGAGTTCAGCATAGGCCTACAAGTGATGGTGAGGGTCGGTGAGATCAAGCCTCTCTCATATCTAACCTTCCATTCAAAGCTGCAATAGGGCAAATAAAGACACATTTGTTATTTATACACAACGAAATACAGCAAGCCAATGTTTCCTAGAAAGCCAAGAAAAACTTAAGTGTCCGAGATAATGTTAACTTCTTAGGGCATTTTAACGTTACACAATACGTGGCAACTGGCAACCGTGAGCTGTTCATTTTCAACGAAAGAAATCACGCGAATCGCGGCATGACTATAACGTGTCATTGATTAATTAGAAGCGTTTCCACTAACAATAAATCGAAAAAAAAAATGAAACCATGAAGCTTGTTAATATAAGTTCACACCACCGAAATCGTGCTGGTTGGCAAACCGCCATTCGACACTAACCGGCTAACCTACCGAGTTTATGTATAAAATGCCACTCGACTGTCTACAAGTGATCACAAAAGGCATTTTGAAAGCCTCTATTGCCAAATACAGACATGTTTCTTACCTCCACGCATCAAAGATATCCACCGATGATAAGTTGAAGCACGAGGGAACTTACAAGTTGCTCCTGAGAAGAATAACGGCTCACTAAGGGACGCAAGCAGCAAAGTGTTGGGAGTCGGTTGGACACTGTTGCGTTTTTTTTTACACATTTAACACAAGATAACACAAAACGTGTTAAAATAGTCACTCGAAAAATGTGTTAAGATTTAACAAATCCTTTTTACCTTAACCTACCTGAAGAGGCTCCTTTATTAGAGCTCAGCATCCAAACATAAGAAGCTGTTTGGGTTTGTACACACAGGTTAGCCTACTGTTCCATCATCCAATCAGCATTTTCCTGTGGTTTTAGAGCAGGAAAAAAGATCCTTCCTGCCTTAAAAAGTATTAATATTGCTGCGATATCGTGTTCCAACTAATCTTAACCAGATAGCATTGCTAAGCCAAAATGCTAAGCTGTTAGCTTTCTTACCGAAGGCTAACTAAAAACTCAGTAGCCAGGAAATGTTTAATTTGACCATTTTTGCTTTGGTAATATGTGACATAAGCAAATAATGACTGCATTTAAAAGACAACAATTAACATTTTTATGATTAAGACTACAAGGCAAAACATGGGAATGCTAATGGAAAGCTCTGTCCAGGGAGATTTCAGTGATGCCATAGAATAACCATTTTTGTTCCCCCAAAGAAACGGTCAGTGATGCGTTATTAAAAGAACCGTTTTTTTTTTTTTTTTCTTAGTGTAAAGAATATTTTAATAACATAAAGAACAATTTTAACTTTAAAAGAACTTTCTGTGCAGGAAAGGTTCAAAGGATGTTAAAGGTTCTTCAAGGAACCATACATGCCAATAAAGAACGTATTTGCCCTTCAGGCCTAAAATTACAGTAGCCTATGTAAAGAACAGAATTCAGTGAATTTGTTTGCAATCCAATGTGCCATGCTGTGAACAATGTGCTTGTGTACTTCTGTCTATCTCTGAGCCACAGCAAGAGCAAAGGAGGCCCGTGCCATAAACGTGCTCTTGCCTACTCACACGACTCCTTCGGCACGCACTCGTAGCCAAACTAAACACCCTGTTATCCTCAGCCAACACGTGTCACTCGCCTCACCTGTAGATCAGCACTTCCATCCGACAAGTTAAAAAAAAGCGCCACTTTGTCCCTTTCTGTCCCTTTCCCTTAAGGAGCGGTGCGTGAGTCAGATTAAATAATCATTGGGACCGGGGTGCGTTTCACCTTGGGGACATATTGTCCCCTGTCAGTGGAACCTTCGGGGACAGAAGGCGGCTCGGCGGGGGAGCGTGGTGGGGAGCGCTCCGCTCTGATGAAATGGAGCTGGCTTAATGAAGGCATGGCCCGTGGCTTCCGCAGCTCTGCCATATGCTTCGCCAAATGCAAATGGCCCCCCAATTCAAACAACTTTTTCATCTTGATCTATGCAAATGTGTTTATAAATACGGGCTTATAAATATGGCATTTCACGTTTTAAAGAGTGAACTAAAAACTTGAATACCCCCCCTCCCTCACCCAATGAAAATGGCCGACGGACGTGGGGCGGATTAATGGCGTCCCGGGGGATAATATGGACACGTGAGCGCATGTTCAAAAGAAATGACAAATCATTAATTACAGTTTGCACAGAAACAATAGCTTGAAATTTTTGTGATACACTTCCATTTTTTGCTTTAATTTTAAGAAAATATTTATAAAAACCATAGAATAAAGGTCTAAAATCCATTTCATATAGCCTACAATTTAATAACCTACCCCATACAGTGTGACAACATGCCCCACTATTGTTGACAGGTCATTGTTTTTTGTTTTTAAAGGGATAGTTCACCCTTTCTCACCCTCAAATTGTTCCAAACATGCATGAGTTTCTCTCTTCTCAAAAGAAGATGTTTTAAAGAATGTTGGTAATCAAACAGTTGACGGCACCCATTGACTTCCATAGTAGGAAAAAAAGGTTACACTTTATTTTAAGGTGTCATTGTTACAGTGTAATTATATATTACACTGTGTAATATTCTACTGTGTAATATTCATTAACTACATGTACTTACTAAAGGGATTGAGTAGGATTAGGATTTGGTTGAGGGTTAGTTTAATGTAATTATGCGTAATTTACCGTTACTATGGTAAGTACATATAACATGTGTAACAAGGACATTGTAAAATAAAGTGTTACCAAAAAAAAAACGGCCTGGTGAGCCTAGAAGTCGATAGGTGCCATCAACTGTCTGGTGACCAACATTCTTAAAAATATCTTCTTTTGTGTTCAACAGAAGAAAGAAACTCATTCAGGTTTGGAACAACTTGAGGGTGAGTATAAGTGATGACATTTTTGATTTTTAGGTGAACCACCCCTTTAATGAGTCTTTTTTTTCCCTGGCCAACAATGATGGAAATGTTTAATAGCATTTTAGAACTTATACAGTAATTGACTTAAAAAAATAAACCAAAGCAAAAGTGTGACAAGTAGCCTAGCCTTGGTCTGACTCTGGCCTATTTAATTATCAAGTAGGCTAGCCTACCAACTTTTGCGTACAACTACAGCATGAGGAGCTCCAGTCCGGTGAGCGCGCAGTGCCTGTGCTTGTTCTGATGGAGTTATTGTAACCTACAGGATCACAGTGAGCTCATTAGCCCGTGTGCTCCGGCGCTAATTTGGGGGGTTACGAACTGGATGTTAATTAATCACAAGGCTGGCAGAAAGCGATGGCCTAGCGTGCGGCTGTGAGCGTGCATATTAAGCAGGCTCTGCCGCGCCGCGCGCCCGAACAAGTGTTGTTGTTTGTGCGGAGCGTGAGAGTGCGCGCGCTGCAAGCTGCGAAGTGTTATTTGTGTAGAGCCAGACAGAAAGAGTGAGAGTGGAAAACAAATTACAGGCTGAGATTATTTGCAAAGTTATCTCATGACATGTGGTCCTGCAATTAATGTAAAAGTTTTTGGTCACTATTCAGATTTGGTATCGGCCATAACGAATGAACAAATTATATCAAAACGCATTTTCTTTCAATAATAAGCATCAAATCAAGCATGCTCTTAGCTATATTTATATATATACTTTTTGCTCGAGTATAGATTATGATGATGGACTACAATTTGACTATCATTTCTTGTCAGTTGCCGTGACGCTTCTTTTATATACGAGACACAATGGCGCCATCTAGAGAATGAAATCGTGAAGACGTATAACCATAAATATTTCCTGCCTGGTACATGCAACTATACTCAAATAATATTATCATATTATTTTTGGCATTATTTCTCTGTTTGATATAAAAATAAAAATAAAAGATGTATGAACAAGTCCTTAATAATAATGTTCAGCGCACAGTTGCAACAAACCCTTTTATTTTAAGTTATGAAAACCCCTATAAGGGTATTATAACTAAGGGTTTTAATAACTTAAGATGTTGTTGTTGTTTTTTGCATCTGGACAGTTTGATAGTGACATAATTAGTAGGCTAGTTCTTTATGAACAGCAACCTATATAGCCTACTCAGAATTAAACAAAAAAGGAAAAAAACTATTGCTTATTTAATTTTAATTAAAGAATTACTTAAAGAATTTAATTAAATAATTGCTTAAGCTAATTTATTTTACCATCTGATTTGAGGAAGTTTTGTGTTGAGAGATTGATACTTGCAGCTTTCAAATGTATTTTTGCTCTTTGTATGCAATACATCTGCAGCGGGAATTAAAAAATATATATAAATTAATTTCTACATTTTTTAATAAATGTGGAGAACACAATATCAAAAATGATGAGGAATATACTGTTATTATTATTTAATAAGTTAAGCTGGTCACAGTTTATTATGTCAATGCACTGTTCAAGTCAATCTCCAGTGATGCAAACAAATCAAACCACATTTAAATTGGAGGAAAAAAAATAAAAATAAATAAAAGTGGCTTAATTGGCAAGTATTCATCCCGCTGTATTTTGGCAACCTAAATTGGGTGAGGAAATCAATTATCAGGGGAAGTCACACTAAAGATGCTAACAAGGTACACTGGGTGTTCATTTCAAGATTCAGCCATGCTCAATTTATGACTGCACAGTAAATATAACAGTCTCAAAACTAAAACAGCAGTTGAAAGAGAAAGTTGGAGACGCTGTGGGGGAGAAGAAAAAAAAATACAGGCTTCTTTAGAGAGCTAAAAGAAAGCAGCTGAAGCCATGTGGCAAAAGTGAAACCATTTGGAAGAAAACTGTGGTTTCATGAGACTAAAGTTGAGCTCATTGGCTTGAAAGCAATTGTATTTGGCACAAAGTAATTATAGCACAACACCACGGTAACACCATCCATGTTGTTAAACGTAGTGCTGCTGCATGTTGATTTTCAGGAGGAGAACCTGGAAAAGCTTGTTGAATCAAGATGAATATGGGCAAATCCTTGGGAACCTTTTGTATGACTTTTTTTATATGTACTGTACACACACACACACACACACACACACACACACACACACGGATTTGCCTGTATTCATCTTGATGATCTTGAGGAGGTGAAGACGGCATCATTTGGAGTTTTTTTTTTTTTTTATGTTTTTACTCCCAAACAATAGGTCTTTTACAAACACACTTTCCATTTAAAAAATCTGCTTCATACTTTGTGCATTTTTTGCTGTTGAACGTGACAATATTCTGAAGTTCTACATTTCGAAAAGTTCTAAAAAATTATCTCAATCTAACAGTCGTCTTTCTTTGAGGTCTCTTTTTTCATTTTTAAACCTATCATTTAAAAAAATAAATAGTAGTATGTGTTTTTTCTTCCACCTGCAGTTTCATCTGTAAAGGATTTTAATGCAGTAAATAAGTAAGTTTACAGCAATTTGAAGAAAGCAATGACAACTTATCACCATTAGATGGCAATGCAGCTTTCTACAGCAACATATATTTGTGTTGTGGATACTGTCTAATATCACATATATGTGATTATTAGATTCAATTCTCTTATTTATAACATGTTACAGGAGAATAACAATTAAATACATTGGGAATAGTCCCACGAATGCAAGACCATGGCAGATAAAAAGTCTTAATGGAGACAAGATAAACAGATTTATTTTAATAAAACAAAAAGTGTGGTTGGTATAAAGGCATGCCTATTAAAACTCCTACTTAAAAAAGTACTCATTTGTGTATAGCTTACACGTGAAACTTGTCATTGTGCACTGCAAATACTGTAAAATATACTGATTTGTTATCACAATTTTTCTTTTGTCCAATCAACTTAGATCATTTATTTGTTTCAGAATCAGTTAACATAATATTTTAAGCTTCTTTTGATTAAACCCATCTCCATTGTATTAACTACATTTTTTACATTTTAACTAACTAATTTCAAGGCAACCAGGCTACTTACTTTAAAGCTACAATATGTAAAACATTTTCGCCGCTAGGGGTCGCTAACCTCTTACAATAACAAAGGCATAGGTTGATGACAGTGATAACTGGAATGATGGGACTTGCTGTCATGCTGATGGATCTAATAATGTTTATGGATGAGTGAAAACATTCATGTTTTTTAACATGACTGTGGTATGAAGCAGGTCGCGATTGCTAATTAGAGAAAGATATCAGCACCACGTGCGATAAAGGTATAAGGACATTTCATTCTACCGGTCAGTTTATTTCACGAATTAAACTTGTGAGGTAACGTAGCGCTGTTTCACTTGGTCTTACAGTTATGCTCATCTTTATGCAAATGAATTCCGTTAAACGTGACGCGTCTATCCAATAGAAGTAGAGCATATGGAGACGGTGGGAAGTCTCTTGCAGGTCTTCTGTTCGGATACGCTACATTTCCCGCTCGGTCAAAACCACGCCCATAGCGGTAAACGCCCATCAACGTACCAATGTGGGGAGGCGTCGCGACAGTTGTGTCGCAAAAGTGGATCAGCACCGTTACACTATCACACTAAACAGCATTTGAGTGTGTTAAAAGTTATGTTATTCTATGTGCTAGTTTGTTTGCTATATTAGCAGTAAGCTAGATCAACATTAGAATAACATACTGATCATATTCTAGCATTTCATCATGTTGAGCTATATAAAGTTGATTTGTTTTATGTACATTAGCTCACCTGTCTAATAAAGTACATGCAAGAGCAGCGCCTCTGTCAAGTCCAAGTTATTCGCGGACGTGGAGCTCTCGGCATCTCGAAAACGGCACGCTGATATTGATCCTCGTTTTAGTTCTCCTTTTGTCCCAAAGTCTGCTTGCCATGGTCCATAATGTTTGAACGAAACAACAACAGCGTGCCGCTAGACGTTACGCAGTTGTCCAGTCCACATGTCGCCATGGTTACTATGGCAGTAGAACTGGAAACCAGGGATAACGTGGATATTACGTCATTGACAGGCGACAAGTGAACAGGGATGGGCACTTTTTGAAATTGTGAACTTCTCTGAATTTACAAATTCTCGGAAACATTTAGGATAATGGAAGTACACAATTGAAAAAAATTATAACACTGTGCAAGAGGTTTTTGGATATTTTGATACAAAATTCATATTGTACCTTTAAGTCAAACCAACAATTAAACGCATTGTGTAAATGTCAGGATTCTGAAATGCTGAAACATTATATAAGGTCTTACATAAAAAGCGAATTTCGTTAACACTTTTAAAACAAGGTTAAACTACATTCATATACATCGATATATACATCAATATACATTGAATATTTTGAGATTACAACTTAATGTTAAACTGGAATGAACTGTGTCCGTTAAAAGAACTGTTATCTTTTATCACAACATGTGAATACCTATAGTCTTTGGTGTATATTAGATTCAATTAAAAAGTTATCTTAATCTTATTCACACGAGAATAACAATTAAATGTAATCTAAAATGGTCCTGAAAGCAAGACTAATGACAGACAAAAACACTATCTCAAGAGTACAGTGTGTTTTATAGAAAAGAGTCTTTTGAAAAACAAAAGTTAAAAGACAAAATCCTCTTCTCTGTGAAGTGGCTGTGACTGTGGGTTTAGCTGTAAAGCAGCAATGATGCTGACAGTCTAATCAGCCAAATTAAGAGGCAAAAGAAGCAGAGAGATGTAATTATTATTAGCATATAGCATAATTGCTGTGCTGTAGGGACTCTGCAGTAACTTTAATCCCTGGAGGACGTCACAGCGCACTGTTGAGACTGGTGAACATGTTTGCCCACGCTCATGGTTTCAAAGCGCACAGCACTAATTATGTCCTGAACAAAATCAACATTTATTACACCAAAACTGCTCACTGTAAACAGGAGACTCGGGTCTCCAGGGGGTCTTTATCAGAGCTGAGGAAATGTGGTTGGTTATGTCTGGCTCCTGGTAAGGTGCTCCACAATCAGGCTTGACACTGTCATTCTGCAGGAAAAATAACATATTTAATTGTACAGTAAATCTTTTGCATTGCTAGAGAACTTTTTAATGCCACGTCATCTATAAAATAAAACTAGCTACATGTCAATATGCAGCTAGTGACATGAATAACAAACATTCCATTGCATTCTGTGGTAAAGTTTAAGCGGAAAAGATCCCACTTCAGAAAATATATGGAATTCTTTGTGTCACAAAGTTATGCCATATGATACATAAGCTGCTTAGGAGTTATGTGCTTACTGATATGAGAAAAACAGACCTAATCGTTGTCACATGAACATATATTTTTCTGTACTTTTTATACATATATATACATATACATATGTTAACATTTTGATGATGCACTAAGCATTGTGAACTAATAATAAACTAATTTTATAGCATTCGTTAATTTTTATTTATAAATATACCATTGGTCAGTGTTCATGTTTTATAATGCAATTAATATTAATCTATACAACTTCAAATGTTAAAAATGCATTAGATTATGTAAAAAAAATAAAACATTAACCAATAATAAATGTTTAGTTCATGGCTATTTATTAGTACTTAAAGCACATATTAATGCCATTCTGCATATTCTACATCCCTTAATCCTACCCAATACCTAAACTAAAGGAACACGCTGACTTTTTGGGACTTTAGCTTATTCACCGTATCCCCTAGAGTTAGATAAGTCCATACATACCCTTCTCATCTCCGTGCGTGCCGTAACTGTCTGACGCACCCAGTAGCAGTGCTTCGCCTTCTGTGAATATAGTTCCCAGTATGTATACGGTTAGAAGATGGCTGTGTCTCATGTGACCTTGTTATTTGTACACGCTGTGACTATACAAATCACAACATGTAAATAGGAAAATGTTGGCGTTATTTTGTCACTTGTTGGGAGCAGTATGCTAGCTGGAGCCGTTTACCTCCAGTCTTTGTGCTAAGCTAGGCTAGCGGTGGGTGCGTCAGACAGAGTTACGGCACGCACGGAGATAAGAACGGTATGAATGGACTTATCTAACTCTGGGGTTCCTTTAACAACTACCTTACTAATATTAATAAGCAGTAATTAGGAGTTTGAGGCAAAAGTCATAGTTAATATTTAGTTAATAGTGAGAATTAAGCGTGATTAAAAATCATTTTCTTCCTCAGTATTTTTGTCTTGTTATCCAAAACAAATATCTAAACATTCTTAAATCAAGATACATTTACTTAAGCTAAATTAGTTAATTTTTGTGTGTGTGTGTGTGACTATGCTTAAAAGAAAAATCTGCCAATGGGTAAGAAAAATAAACTTAATTTAAAGGGAAAATGTATTTATTTTTCTTACCCCACTGGCAGACATTTTTATCAATTTTGATAAATTTTCCAGAAAACAAGACCTGCAATGTCATTTGACATTTTTTTATTCTTCTTTTAAGTGTTGATTAACAGCCTTATTGTAAAGTAAAGGATTACTTAAATCTGCCCAAGTTATACTAAATGTTTAACTTATGTAGATATGTGGACAGACATATACATTTATTTTGATAAAACAAGAAATGTGGTAGGTATAAAGGCACTTCCTATCGAAACTCTAGTGCATCTAGTTTGTGCACATGAAACTTGACATTGTGCACCGCAAATATTGTTGGCTGTAATGATAAATAGCTTACAGAGTTTCTCATTTGTAACCTGCTTGGATAAAAGCATATAGTATAAATTTCAGGATTCTTGGATCTGTTGAAACAATATGGCCTTACACACATAAAAAGCTGAATTTGCATTAAAGCATTTTTAAAATAATCCTAAACTACATTCTTTTTGAATATTTTGAGTCGAGATGAACTTAATGTTAAACTGGAATGAACTGTTTCCCTTTTATTTTTTACATTAGCAGCTGCATCCTCTCCAGTAAGGGGAAAGTAAACTGCAGGCACTGTGGGGCATCTGACAGAACATCATGTCAGAAGTCTCTTTCCCTTAATTGTATCAGAGTGTGCGAGTGTGTGCATGTGTGCGGCGCTAATCAAGTCATGTTCACCACGTGTAACATCCTCAAAGGAAATGAGTCACTGGTAATGAAGACCTGTTAACATGGCAGGATGTTGCAGAAACGGAGGATCAGAGCCATTACACAAAGCTTGACTGATAGGGATGTTTTCCCCCTTTTTGTTTGTCATTTAGAAAATAGCTTTAAAAATTGTGTTATGACTAGATGTTTGTGGTCACTGTTATTTTGATGTTCACGTGTCTCACACTGCATACAGTGAGAGTGTTAGACTAGAAAATTTGCATTTGTACCCACATGGGGTGCAAACTACTTTCAATATAGATTTTAAAAACTTTATATTAAAACTTTATATTTACATTAATTCATTTAGCAAATTATTTTATCCAAAGCAACTTACACTCTTAGGGGGAAAAAAAGGTTCAATGGGGTTCTTGTCACAATTTTAAAGAACCCTTTATGCCAAAAACTTTCACTTTCATTTTTAATAGGTTATTAAAAAAAAAAAAAATCTAGAAATTAAGTGTTTACAAGCTGTTTAATTAATAATATTGCATTTAAATTAAAAATGAATTAAAACTATATCCATAAAAGGATTCAATGATGGAAATATATAGAACCCTATATGAAGCACTGTCTTGCAGAACCCTTTAAGGTTTAACAGAATCTTTTATTCTAAGACTGTGCAAACACAGGACATGACAATTAAAATATTCTGTAGTGAGAAACTCTCCTAATTAAAGAAAACTAAAGAGAAAACCTGATTATATAAGCAATTTCTTTCATTAGTAAAATTTATTAAATATTTAAATTTATTAGTATTATTTTATTACAACTGTGTGTGTGTGTGTGTATATATATATATATACATACATACATACATACATATATTGGGGTGTAGCGTTATACTGAACTATATATGTTTGTGGGTATGGTATGTGTGTGTCAATTATTAAATTTAGGAGCTGCGCAACAAATTTTGTTGTACATTAAATGTGCAGTGACAATAAATCACTATAGAATATAAAAGCAATATATTCTATTATTAATAATACATTTTAATCAAGATCATACAATCAATCTTTACTAAAGGAAAATAAATCAATTTAGATGTGTTGTATCAAGTGAAATATTATTTTTTATTGAATATTAATTGATGAAAGAGAATTACTGCCTAACTAATCTAATATTCTTAGTCACATATATGCCCTTGATAAGCAAAACCATTCTCATGAGACATATGAAGCTAAAAAATTTACTTCCTTTAGTGTTATCAAGAGACCAAATGAGAATGAGAACTGGAAGTCATGCAGTCAATGATTATTTACAAGATAGATAATTTGCAAGTGATATGCATGGAATCTTTATTTACACAGCCCATGTGACCAAATTGCAAAGAACAGGATTTCCTCCCTGTAACTAGGCAGTTTTAGATAACTTGCCACAAAGTGCTGATGCAATTTAATATTCTGATGTGATATTGAAGCTTTGAATCCAGGTAAGGTGAACTGACCTTAGAACGGCGTTTAGGGGAACTGTGTATCCGACAGAGCAAGATTCCCGTTACCCATGTGATCGCTGTTTATTCTTCACTGAGAGAGTTGCTGATAACACTGTTGGTCGGGACACCTCTGATTTCCTCAGAAGGAAGCACCTGTACCCTGTGGAAAAATAGTTTTACCACAACACATAGAAAATCACAACAGTGCCCACGTCATGCGTCCCCCTAAGGACTCTTGGATTTTGCTTTCACAGGCGAACAAGCTCAAGTAACTCACAGCTCCAGAGGCGAGAACAGCAGTCTGGAAAAGACCTGCAAACAGCTGCGGTTTAGAAAGTGACAGAGAAAACATTAGTGTTCTCCAACAGAGTGGTCTAGTTAGAAGGTAAACATGACACACTTTAACAATAGTATAACAAACAAAGATACATTAGCCTATACATTGACTATAGGAGTTCCTGTAGCTTATGAAGACATGTTAAGTAGTACAAACTCTAAGCAGACAAGACCTGTGTTATGATTCAATACAGGTATTAAAATTGTATGATAAAGCTACATTATTTACTCAAAAAAGAAAATTCATACTCAACCACGTCATTCCAAACTGCTTCTCTTCAGCTAAACACAAAAGATGAATTTCTGAAGAAAATCTGCTCTTTTTCTATATTTCCATAAAATGAAAGTGAAAGGGAAAACTGTGAAACTCCAAAACTCACAGAATTTTTTTTTATCGTGGTTTACACAACAATATTAAGCAGCAGGCTATTTTAAACATACATAATAATAAATGTTTCTTGAGCAGCAAAAGCATCATATCAGAATGATTTCTGAAGGATCATGTGACACTGAAGACTGGAGTAATGATGCTGAAAACACAGCTTTGATCACAGGAATAAATTACATTTTAACATATATTAAAACTAAAAACAGTTATTTTACCTTATAATAATGTTTCACAGTATTACTGTTTTTACTGTATTTTTATCTGTATATATATATATATATATATATATATATATATATATATATATATATATATATATATATATATATATATATATATATATATATATATATATATATATATATATATTATTCTCATTTTGAATTCACCTGGTGTTCCACAAAGAAAATGAGTAAACATGGGATATAATCTCATTCATGACATTCCTTTGATTGTGATCTCGGGTGAAAAAAATATACAGGCATCCAAAACCCTTTGATGCAATGCATACTGTACCTGTAGACCTTTTTTTAACACCACGTTGTGTGAAAAATGATTTTGTTGTCTGGAAAGCTGATTGTGTATGTTTCAGCATGTGTCTACATGCATGCTGACTCACTCTTAAAGTTGAATTTCTTTTGCAATATTGGTAAATACTTGGTATTGCTGCGATCTGTAGAGACCTGTCTATTGAGTCGTTAACAGTCAACAGAAAAAATATCCACTTCTTAGTTC
Source organism: Scardinius erythrophthalmus (assembly GCF_964197995.2). NCBI lineage: Eukaryota > Metazoa > Chordata > Actinopteri > Cypriniformes > Leuciscidae > Scardinius > Scardinius erythrophthalmus. The sequence continues at coordinate 25,133,935 of NC_138227.1, read as the reverse complement.
AACTGTACTTTTAAAATTGCCACATTGTTGGGAAAAAAGGCTATATGCACATCTGTTTTCCATGGCAAAAGTCCTGAAGTCATTTATCTGATAACTCGCTTTTTTTTAAACTAAACTTCCTGACTTCCCCTGAACTAAAGGTTCAAAAATTGCATTGTAAGAGACTGTCACTTATCAGCTAAACTAACTTTAGCAAAGCATTCTACATAAACAGCAAGGAGGAATAGGGTGGGGGAACTCGCACTACAAAAAAAAAAAAAAGCACATTCCTCTGAAGAGCGAAACTAGTCTGACTTGACGGAGTTGTTCTTTTAGTCACATGAGGTTCTTTTTGCTTAGCTCTTTCCCTGACATGCACTATAGTGTAACACTTTCCTCATATTACAGCTTTAATTACTCAGTTAAATTCTTTTCAGCAATTACCTGGCAGAACAGATTAAATAACTCACAATAATCATCTATTATTATGATTTAGAAACACTTTCTGCACAAAGACAAATGCAGCACTATGTAAACTAGTATTGTACAGAAAAAGCTTCCATTGTGACAATGGAAATACTCTAAATCACAGTACACACTTACTGAGCGAGATGGACATGAAGAGATTGGACTTGAAATGTTTATGCCGTATCTTTTTCATAAGTTGTTATAAGTTCTCTTCTCTTCTGAAGCCATATGATAGATAAAGGTATTATTTACTGAAGAACACTGAATTCATTTATTCAACTTTTGAATTGTAAAAAAAAAAAGCAATAATATGTGACCCTGGATCACAAAACCAGTCATAGGTTGCACAGGTATATTTGTGGCAATAGCCAACAATACATTGTATGGGTCAAAATTATCGATTTTTCTTTTATGCCAAAAATCATTAGGATCATGTTCCATCAAGATATTTAGTAAATTTCCTACCGTACATATATAAAACATTTCTTTTTGTGAGTGAATGCAGCACAATCGTGAACATAAACGGACAAATTTAAAAGCGATTTTCTCAATGTTGTAATTTTTTTGCACCCTCAGATTTCAAATATTCAAATAGTTGTATCTCGGCCAAATATTGTCCTATCATAACAAACCATACGTCCATGGGAAGCTTATTTATTCAGCTTTCAGATTATGTATAAATCTCAATTTCAAAAAATTGACCCATGTGACTGGTTTTGTGGTCCAGGGTCACATATACAGTAGCTTGAAAACCCTATTACAGTTGAAATTAACAAGATGTTTATTCTGATTTTACCAATTTTCACAGGTCTGAAAATCGCTATTTAAAAAAAAAAAAAAAATCCAGGTTTCCATGACCGTGGGAACGCATATACTAATGTTTCTTTAAGACAAGCACCAGCTAGTTCTCAATTCAGTAATTTATTGCTGAGACTGGATCAAACATGGCTAGACTAACAAGCATCAGGATGAATACAGACCTTGTGACAACTAAAGCCATAAGGATTAAATGCAATCAGTATTTACCACGCTAAACAAGATTACGATCTTTGTGGTGATCACATTATCTGTGGCAGCACACTGATATAAACCAGACACTCGCGATTACAGAACATGATGTTTACTTAGCTCTAAAAGACCAAAACATTACTTATTTAGCTCATAAAGTCTTTTAATCTCATGATGTTTGTCAGAACGAACACTTGCTCAAATAAGAGCGCAGCACCCTTTTGAACCCACTGAGAATTATTTTTCAGACAAAAGGACAGGGAAAACAGCTACTAGACCCCCCATCTACCCCGAGCTCATCCTTCAAGCTGGAATGAGATGAGAGCAGAGCTGAACAAAAGCAGCCTGCCAACACACTGTCATCAGATACAGACGGGGGAGTGAAGGGGGGCCTGCGTGGAGAGCCAGGTCGCTACACCTCTCGCTTTCCCACAAAATCTCATAGACTGCACTGCAGGGTTTCTGAGATAACTGAACACAAGCGCACAGTTTTCCTCGAAACAATGTCTAAAACTGCTTTGACAAGTGAAAGTCCCCTACAATTGTTTAAAAGCAACAAGCATTTTGTATTTCTAGAAAAGCACCATTATAACAAAAAAGACTCCCTCTTTCTCTGTTACACTCTATTCTTTTATAAGCAGTCACATGGTAATCTACTCTTTTTTTTTTACCCCCTCTACAGAAAAGTTTGCAGAAAAATAGGTCTGCACAAGGGCTAGATAACAAAGTATAAAAATGTATCAATGTCATTGCATTAGATACAAAATAAATCCACTGGCATTTACGAGCGAACAAACACAAATTACATTTTTTTACATTTTAAACTATAGCCTACTGTTCAAAATGTGTATTTGGACACTTTGTGGTTGTCAAATGTTGTTAGTATAACTACCCCTGTGTAAAATTTACCTTACCTAACTATAAAAAAAATATAAAGTTGGTTCCGAGAGCCTGTAAATATCGATGTGCAGATGTCATTTGGTTTGATATTTTATCTAAGTTTGGTTGAAGTGTACAAAAGTGTTTTGGGGCCACTAACAGCGTGATACTGACCTGCAGTTCAGTATCAGTCTAGCGAAAGTATGGGAAAGAAAACTGCACTGCAGATTTTTTTCCAGTCTGTCACCATCCCAGCTCGGCATTACTGACATCAATGGAATGGGGGGAAGAGTCCCAGTCGCTCTGGATTTATGAGGCAGGACTGGAATTTAGGGACGCATGTGACACACAGCAGGCAAATCCTGTAAATCCCCATCCAGTTGGGCTATTTCTGATGCCTGCAAAGGGGGATGCATCACAGATAAAGGGTCATTTCTAATCTGATAACAGAGCGGCCCAAGGTCTTTTAATGCACAATGCATTCCACTCTCACCTTAATGTTACTGAACCAAAGAAGAATGCGGTGGTGCAAGGCTCCAAGTACTCATGCTTTTTAAAGGGATGAGTTAAAGGGATAGTTCACTTAAAAATACCAATTCTGACATTTACTCACCATCATGTCGTTCCAAACCTGAATGACTTTCTTTCTGCCATGAAACACAAAAGGAGAAATTATGAAAGACCATGCAATTATAAAAGCTCTCCATATAACTGCTGTTCATTATAAGTTTTCTAAAGCCATAAAATAAGTAATGCACCAATATTAAAATTCTGGTCCATACTTAGGAGCCAAAACCAATAAATGGTCAATATTGAAATTCTTTACCATTGTATAAATAATAAATAAAATAAAATCAATTTAGACATCACATTATCAAAAGTGGATATTAATTTTGAGATTTGTTGAAGATTATATTTGACGGTGTTATTAAATTATTAGTGTTTATAAAGATTAACTTTGAAGTGAGCATAATATAATAGTAATATAATGTAAAAGAATTAAGGAAAAGAGCAAATAACTATCTCGGCGGTTAATTTATATGGTACAGATATATTGTGCAATGCAATAGCTTTGTGTGAGGAACAGTCTGAAATTGAAGTCATTATTCAGTAAAAAAAAAAAACATGAACATGAGTAAATGACAGATTTTTCATTGTTAGGCAAGCTATTCCTCTACCATGATAGTACAAGGAAAAATGACCTGAACCTAAAATGACTTGGCAGACGTTAAAGTCTCAGTGTGTGCAAGTATTACAACATGTGACAATTTAGAATAAACATAGAAAGCCCTTTTATTGCAAATATACATTCTAAATAAAACCCAACAACTTGAATCATCCTTCAGTGTGATAATTAAAAAAAACTTTATATTAAGTTTGTTTCTAAGTGATAGTAAACAACCAGAAGTAAACAACAAGAAAGTAAACAACTAAAGTGCATGTTGGTTTTGACCAACTCTGGGCACATAAAAATGTCACTCAGTTCACAACTATTGTTCTTTTCCCACCCATTTATATAATACATTTATGGTCTATTTTTCTGTTTTTGCTGTTTGAGCATCTTTCTTCGTTTTAGGATCATGTCATGAAGTTTTTCGAGTCCTTCCTGGAGACCATCACCAATGATGGCGCAGGTGGGCTGCAGGTGCCATGGCGTAGAGGGTCCCAGTTCTTTGAGCGTCAGCATGGTCTCTATCTGGGACGGTGACAGAGCCTGTCTCAAGTCCTGCTTGTTTGCAATAATCAGCACAGGCACTCCTTGATTCTCAGAGGAGCGGGCGATTTTGTAAAGCTCCGTCTTAGCCTCTTCCATCCTCTCCGAGTCCAGAGAGTCCACAACAAACATGATGCCATCCGCGCATCGTGTATAGGACTTCCAGAGAGGGCGCAGTTTCTCGTGGCCGCCGACGTCCCAAAAGTGAAACGTCACTGTCCGTGAGTCCCCGACGGCTAATCGGACTTTCTCTGCATTGAAACCTTTGGTGGGGACGGTGTTGACAAACTCATTGAACTGCAGACGGTACAGCACTGTTGTTTTGCCAGCTGAGTCCAGACCCAGAATAGAGATGTGAAGAGAATTACAGAACGGAAGACTGGAAAGAAAGTTGGGTTGCTCTGATATTCCGTTCCCCATTTCCCTCAGGAGTGTGAGAACAACAGGAGTTTAGGAGGATGTTCCATAGGTCCAAAATCCCAGTTGCACATCCAATGCGTGCCTAAAAGGTCATACATAGGCACATGGTGGTTTTTAAATGGTGATTGAATACAATTTGGATAATGACAATTATTTGTGTGGTTCTGTTTTAAATACTGTCCCACTTTATCTTCACATGTCAAACAAAGTGAGACTTTCAGGTACAGTGGGTTACTTAAGAAAAAAATATTCTGATGCATGATCCTAAATCATTATACTGTTATGAGCCTTCATAGACCATATCAAACAATGGTTTCAACGTAGTTGGTCCAAACAGATCTAAATTAAGACTGGACTACCAGCTGGTAAGGGTTAAACTAACATGGTAGACCTTGCTCAAGCTGGTTAGTGCTGGTAAACCGCTTTACGCAACTAAATAACCAGTATTTATGTTTCAAACACCACTGTGACCACCTTAAAGGGATAGTTATTACTTACTCACCCTCAAATAGTTCCAAACCTGTATGAGTTTCTTCTATTGAACAAAAAAGAAGATATTTTGAAGAATGTTGGTCACAGTTGACGGTAGCCATTGACTTTCATAGTAGGAAAAACAAATCCTATTAAGTCAATGGATGCCGTCAACTGACTGGTTACCAACATTCTTCAAAATATCTTCTTTTTGTTCAACAGAAGAAAGAAACTCATACAGGGTTGGAACTATCTGAGGGTGAGTAAGTGATGACAATTTTTTTATTTCTGGGTGAACTATTCCTTTAGGCTACTATGACATGGCTTTTGGTAGAAATGCAATTCACTTTTCATTGACTTCTGTCCCACATTATCTGACAGAAAAGGTTAAAAGCAGTGCCTAAATTTGTACATTAAATGTTATATTTATATATTTACAGAACATTTAGGATAGTACAGTATCATAAACTCAAAGTCTATATAAAAATACATATCAATACTGCATTACGACAAAAATCTCGCACATTTCATACATTGTACAAATTTCGAGAAGGAGCATTTCATTAATGTAAAAATTATATTAATATGAACATGGGTGTGTTGTAAACTCAGTACGCAATGTAATTAACTCATGACGCAATATTGTTTCCTAGAAACTGATAAATAGGGTGGTGCAACAATGAATAAGAGCGCGATAAGAGAGCTCTGCTGAGCACGTACTAGTTTCTCTGGAAGTCAGTCACTCCACCTGTCGAGTCGAAACTTTTCTCAATGCAACTAAAGCCCACGCAGACGTCGTATTTATCCATCCTAAACAGTGACTACATCCGTATATTCTGCAAATATTACCTCAATCGAAGTGACAGCAGCTTTGGAGAAAATGTGTGGATGTTTAAAGCGCATGAACCGCAGCTCGCGCCTGGGGCCAGTAGCAGCAATAATGAATTAATCATGACGCGCTAACAAAATGAGCTTTTATAGAAAATAAAGATGAGTCTGTATCCATTGTCTTTAGTTAAAAGTTTTAAAACTAAACTCACAGTCGCCCATTCAACTTACCGTTCAGACTTCATACTTCATTGATTAAAGCCCTAGTAGTTAGCTCTGCTCTGCGTGCTGCTGACTGACTGACTCAACGCGCGCTTGCACTCACGCGCACACGCAGCAGCTCATTTGTTTACCTTTAAAATGATTGGTCAACGCAAACGGAGGTCATGCGCCCATAATGAATACAAAGAGAAAAATGAGAAAGCTGCAACTATTAAGTGTTTATAGTTTAATTTTCTAATAATACTATAAAAACTTATATTAAGACATTTAATAATATTAAAACAAAATTAGATTAACATCTCGTTTGTAACATTTTATCTTTATTTATATTAATGCAGTGCTTACATTTATTTTGTTATAATGAATGTACATTTGCAATATACATTTTTTTTGTAGTTTATCAAAAAAAGGGGGAAAAAAAGAAACAGAAAGTGTGTAATAAACATCATTAACGTGAGTGAATACAAAACAGCAACCTTCTTTCTTTCTCTTGAAACAGATTCATTTCCTCCAGGAGTTGGTCAACTTTTCTTCAATTCGGTCCATTAAGGCACTATATACACCTCTTCTGCGTCGATATCTCTGTAACACAGAGAGTAAAATGTTTCCAAAAAAAGTTCATAAATCTGTTAGGCTAATTGGTAGAAGGTATGGGTGTTTTCTACATGCTCACTGTATAAGATGCAGATTTTGGAGGCCATGGCATCTTTGGTAGTATGAGCCTTGGGTCCCATTTAAGCTCTGCCGGTTTGAAAGTGTCCAGTTTGTCTCTGTGAGAAGGGTTCAGGTCAGGATGGCTGCCAGTGACTGTTGAGACATTGAAATAAAATGCAATGCTTATCAGTAATGCATGTTGGGTTACTGGGGGATTTCAAAGACCTTTGTTCTATACAGTGGTTTTTATTACATAAGTGCAAGATTGCTTGTATAAACACAAGGGCAATAATATGCAACACAGTTTATACCAACCCAGTGTTCAGTGTTGGAAAAAAAACATTCATATTTCTCTCTGTTCAGTCATGATGTCTTAATGAAAATAATACACCTGCTTTTAGGCATTGAGACTTTAAGAACAAGCAGTCTGGATCCTTTTCTGTAGAAGTCACCATGTCTGGCATTCCCTCAGCACACTGCAATCGGATAAGGAGTGTTTAGATGTATTATAAAGACTGTCATCTAGTGTTGATACAGTGCAGTGCAGTTAATGGTGGCAATCATCTTTTTACTGTAAAGAAAACTTACAGGTCTGAAGTTGTGAGGTTTTGGATCTTTGTAAGGCCCGACAGGATTCGTCCCTGCTCTCACAAACAGCAGTTTTGTCTCTAGTGAGTCTGGTGGTTTGTAGAATGTGATAAATGATTGTTCTTTGTGTCGAGATAATATTGAAGTACCATCCTTAATCTTTTCTAAAACGAAAGATTTTTGTTCCACACTATCATTTGATTTAACCAGGTGAATGTTTTTGCTCTTGATCCGTGGCAAGCCCACAGACCTGTAGAGTTTTGGGGTGAAGTCAGGAGCTTTCATGTTCCATGGATCAAGGGGAACTGGGTGTGGCGGGACGAGTCCACAACTCCGGCTTGAGATCAAGTTTTGACTCACAGAAAAGAGCAGCTTTCCTCTGAGGTCAACAGACGTGGTAGTATCCAAAGGCTCAGGAAGATTCATTGTGAATCAGCCACATCCTTATGTTCAGAGCAATGATCTGAGGCCAAACATGTACTTTATAATGAATAAAACGGTTACTCTTTTCAGTGCACCAACAATTTCATGAATTTCATTGAATCTTATCAGATAAATGCCAGTATATGCAAAACCAGGAGCAAGATAATGACTTGGGTGATAGAAATGTAATTATAAAAAGCTAAAATCTTTGTTACTGTAATAATAATAATAATGTTAATAAGACATTAAATAATGTAAAAACAAAACTAAGTTTAACTAAATAAATGCATAAATAAATGCAAAAGTAAATAAATGAATGCGTGAATGATGGATGGACGAACAGATAGATAGATGGACAGACAGACAGACAGACAGACAGACAGACAGACAGACAGACAGATAAATACATATTCATACATAGGAGCAAGAACTATTTCTATCAACCTGACATTTTAAAGGAAATAATTCTTAAAATCAAGGTCAACTTACAGCAGAGTGGCTGTCATTCAGCCATGACTAAGCAGACAGTGAAGAGTTCGAATTGCTGTGCTTGATCAAAAAATTAAGCCAGCTCAGCATGTAGCATTGGATACAACAAAAAGTGGTTGCCAGGCAGCAAGAGTTTCAAGTTCTCATTCAGAGACTGCATGTGGACAGAGCACAGAGGGGACATTGTTGAGGAAACAAAGAAACGCCTTAGCAACCATCAAACTATAGTTAAAGCCACTTTGAGTATGATAGACTTTGTGAAACATATTATTGCTATGAGTTATATCTTCAGTTATGAATTAAGTCATAAATAATAATTAATTCAATAATAATGTGTATATGGTGGAACTTTTTTATGTTTATATTTATTCTTTTAATTTTTTTTAGCAATTGCAATAAATAGCAAATGTTCATATTTGATCTCTTTCATGTTCATTTGGGCTTTTTGACCTAAATTACTCCAATTTCATTGGTGTTAAATGTTTTGGACGTTGCTTTTGTGTTTTGCAGTAAGTTGAATCAAAAGTTCAAATTGTACTTTCAAACCAAAACCAGCAGAGGGTAGCAGTCAACTCATTTGAAGATAGAGGAGAGGTTGATGGGTAACTGATGAAGAAAACAGAGGACGCTAAGATATTGTAAATACATAAGTGCATATAAAATTTTATTAACAGACCAACCACAAGAAAAAGGATTCTAAAAGATTTAATGCTTAAAAGCCTTCCGTAAACCGTGCCATTAGAGTGGAAGGGTATTGACTTGACCTTGATTATAATTTCTACTCCATATGAACTTTACATGAACGTTTCAGGCCAGAAGAAAAAAGGTATACAGAGCTTGAATCAGTTGGTCAAAGGGCACAGCTGGGTTTTACAAGGGTTATGTTTTTTAAGAGCAGAAGCTCCTAACACAAACTGTCTATTGCACATAGAACAAGTCATATGTCCAGCTGGTAGGACAGCTATAGGTTGGTCAACCCTTTATAAACAGCTGCTTCTCTTGAGATGCAGCAAGAACCTGTTAAACAATGGAAATGAGCATCTTAGCTTAAGAGCATGTGGGGCATGTGACCTCTTGTAAAAGTTCAGACAAATCTATCATTCACACTCCTTTTAGTTCTGTCACATAAAGAAGTACAAATCATCATTTGACAGGTGATCAGATGGACTATTCATTTTTTTTCTTTAAGGAATAGTTCACTCAAAAAGGAAAACTTACAAAAGAATCTTTACATTTGTATTTTTTTTAAGAATCTCACTCTTCTGCTAAAAAATGGAGCATGCAAGTATCCTTAAAGTCCATACAGCTCATATACTATATTTCACATATTCCGATACCATAAGACAATTATATGCAATTTTGGAGTATGATCAGCATATAAAGGATTGTGTAAAGATTCTTCAAAGATTCTCCTTTTATTTTCCAGAATAAAAAATAGCAGCATACAGGTTTAGAATAACTTGAAAGTGAGTAAAATAATCTCTTTAAAGCATCTACTTTCATGTTACCAACACTTTAGTTCAATTTTATACATTTGCAGCTTTTAGACTTTGTGTTATTTTGATTGCTAATCACACCTTTGGGTCATGGAAAAGTCTTTTGATTGTTTAACAATCTGCTTTTCTCATTAGGTGTGACAGCTGTTACGCTGCATTAACCCCTTTTATCTAAATCAAAGTAAAAACACTGGGAATATGTTGTGGTTTTGTTCTGCCTAATGAGTATCATTCAGTAAAAATATACAGTGTGGATGAAGAATTTAATTATTTCATACAGAGTGTCAACACCCCTCCTAGAGAAACAGATGGTGTTATACCAGTGCTCAATCTTCATCCCGCGAATGTTATTCACATCTTCTTTGAGAAGGAGTGGCACGCCCTTGATAAAAACAGTTTAACAGATGGCCTCTGGTTATGCGATTCCTTCACAAGTCTCGCAGGCATCCCACAACAGACCGTGTTTAACTTTCTCAGAGCAGAACTTTGGCTGATTATCGTCATGTTGATATATGCAGCCCAGCAGTGGACAGAGAAGAATAATTTTCACATTAACTAGTTTTCTAACAACAAACAAAAGTCACAAACATTTGCACTATGTCTAGCATTATGTTTCGCATTGTGTGGTGAAAATTATCCCAGATAGTACAGGTACGTCTGTAAGATATCTGCCAAAGATATGTTAATCTGGAAAGCATGCTGTGTAAAAACATCTGATAAACGTCTTAGAAAAAGCAGTTACATTCTAAATTTTAAACATCTTAAAGACATCTTCTAAATGTCTATATGACATCTAACAGGAAACGTCCTGGAGACGTATTGCAGATGAGCAAATTTACACTCTAAAAAAGTGCATAAATGCCTAGACGTCTCTGAGAAGTAGCCTACTTGTGCTATCTATTTGATTTTTTTTATAAATGGCTCAAACTCATTTGTCATGCTACTAATTTCATAAGTCTCGTTGCGATTTTTATAAAATGACTGCTTGATTGAAAATGAAGAATGTAGCCACTATTTAAATATGCGTGGTGAATAAATATCAAGTAGGCTACTAATACTTTCATTGATTTTTCTTTATTTTTCTCACATATCTAATTTCATTCCAAGCATACTTCTCCTTACTGACAAGTACACTTCCTTGGTAAATAAGAACACTAACTTTTGAGAGGGAACAAATCGTTGGTGGTTGACTCAATGGAAATGACGCCACCACTGTGGGACGTTGTTTACAAATGTGAATAAAGACATTCATCGTGGTCATTTCAATGCACAATCGTGACATGTCCTTTGTATTGGTAGATTTAACTGAAAAGATGGGGTTAAAATATGTAGAGGATGTGTGTAATATTAAACGAGCTGCACTGGAGAATGGGACAGTCAGCTCGAGATGCTCCAGCGGGAGGAGGTGTGTGTGGTCTGGACAGCAGCCCATGAAACACTCGCTGTTCTCCTCAAAGACACAGCAGATATTTCTTTGCCAGCTTTCATTTCGGGACTTATCGGTCGGGATATTATCCTGGATTGCGTTATTGGTTTGGAGACGCTCTTAAATGTTTTCTAAAGAGCATTAGAGACGGAAATGCATTTAAACGTCTTTGTGGAGTATTGCCTAGCTATTATATTTATTATTTTAAACAACACTGTCAGTTGTCAAAAAGGTAAGTGAATCGATTATCATTCTACCTTGGACTAATGCTACATTTATTTCTTATGGTTACGTAAGAGCACGTTTGGACAACAATTTTGGTTGCTTTGTTTATTTATTTTTTGCAGTTTATCATTATTTAATATTATTAAATTCATTATTAATAGTTGTATAAAATTAAAATTACCCCGTATCATGTATGATCATACACAAAAAATGCCCTCGGCCTATTTTTCTTTAAATTAAAGTTTTACTCTTAATGAAGTTAACAGCAATTTTGAGAAATGGGAATAAAAAGATGTAAATTCCAACGAGATGAAGACAATAGAAAAAAGCTGTTATTTATATGCTGATATGAAGCGGGTCGAATTCCCAAGGGCGCCTTGTTGACATCACATGACCTGACGTGACTTGCACTGTAGTTTCTACCACTATAGCCTACTATCAATGATATTACTATCAATTAAATAGTAATTACATTTTTTACATTTAAAATCTTTAATTTATTTAATTAATAACTTGTCTATGTTGTATGTTTTTGAGCAAAAGTATGTGTTTGTGTGTATTATTACAGTGGAGCCCCCTGAATGCAGTCGTGGGGGTTACACCGTTCTTCAGAGCCCATACCGAAGCACCAGGTTCAGCTCACAGCAGCTGCTCCAGGCTGCCCTGCAGGAGCTCATTTGTGATCATTCACTCTCTCCCGGATGGTATCAGTTCCAGATCCTCGATAAGCCGGCCCGTATGCCCACCAAATGTGTGGAGGTACAGTACAGTGCATCTCTGTAATCGGTCCAGCCTGCTGAACAATGGCTCCTTTATGTTATGTTTCTATATGACGGTAATCCCTACAGGTAAATCAGTGTGGAACACAAGCCCCAGTGTGGCTCTCCCTGGCGGATGGAGAGACTCTCCCACGGGCTCTAGAGGTGAAGCAGATGACAGCCTGCGCTACCTGGCAGTTCCCCGGAAGCGACAGTAAAGACTGCTGTCTTTTTCGCCTGCCTGTCACCGTACGCAATTGCGGGGACTTTTATGTGTATTTGCTCCAACCAACGCAAGGATGCATGGGATATTGCGCTGAAGGCAAGTCAACGAACCTGAGTAGAAGGCCTATTTGAAATGTTAGTATGACTATCCATTGGTTCTGCATCATGCATCCCAAAGGCTGTGAAAAATAAGACATAGACATATTGTCAAACAAGAATAAGACAATCATTTTCAGTCCTCATCACTACATTTTATTATATTCGCAGAGATGTCAGAATCCAATCAAACCAGCTGTGACGGGACACAAAGGAATAGTGATGGAACCTGCAGTGGTGAGTAGTCCATACCTGTCCACCAATATTGTAAAACTGCATCTTCAAAACGAAATAATCTAAACAAAATAAATTAAACCCATTCATTTTTTAATCACTCTTTTTTTCACCAAATGTTTTTCCAGAGCTTGTGTAATACAGTAAAATGAACTGCTGCATATTATCTGAAAGGTTCCCCAGATGAATCTAGCAGAAGTTCATGTATTTGTGTTGTTTTTGTGTTTCGACTGTGGCATGGAGCGTCGCCTTGGCAGCTGAATACAAGTGATCCTTCTCTTGACCAAAGAGCCATTTTTTCATTTTTGGATAATGCATTTTTCCAAAAGAGCCACAGTAGGAAAAAAAATTGCCTATATATATATTATTAAAGTTAATATTAAAGACGTGCTTTTTTCAATAAAAAATTCAACCGTAGTAATTATTATTAATATTATTTAATTATTAATATTATTAACAAATATTCAGCAAACAATAAATAAGTTGGAATATGGAATTAATTCTGCAGGGCTTTCACTGTGAGGTTGAGTACCAAGTGATGAGCATATACCATTTTGTGTGCGTGTGAGAGAGAATGAATGCACACAGTACTATCTGCTGTGTTTACGTGAATACTCGACTTAGCATTTTGATATATTTCTGTGTTTATTTGGCCGTTTAGGCGCGCAACCGAAGACAAAGGCTGCTTGTCCGTGTTGCGCTCGGAGCGCGCGCACAGTATCCTGTCAGTTCTCTTTCGCGACTTATCGCGCTTTTAATATTTCTTTTCAATATAAAGCACATCCTGTTCTTTTCTTTCTCATTCATTCATGTTTTGTTTTTAATAACTTTAAACAGAATCGTCAACTGAAATCTGCGCGGATTATCAAAAATACGACACATTTATAGGACATAAAGGGTCTCTGCGGCAAAAGTGAAAGTAGCCTACCAGCGGGTGAAATGTCTCTATGCGCAGCAAAGCACCCGTTTCAATAAAATGTTATATTAAAGTTTATAAAGTCTACTTTTACATTTTTGCTGCTGTTCTAGAATGGTTTTCGCCAGCTTGAATCCCAGTGCAGGAGCTGTAGGTTACCACAGAAACGTAAGCGGTTAGTTGATTGCTGTGGTGACTCGTGACACTCGCGAACAGCACTGAACACGCACTTTTGCCGGTACAACTTTAATATTATTATTATCATAAACTTTTCATTAACTTCAGTAGGCTGTACTACAACAAGGGAATTGTAATTGGTTGCTTTTTCTGCAGAGAGCCGATCTCTGTTGATGTGTTTTAATTGTTTTTCATCGATGGTTTGTTGGTAAAGGGTTAGAGACATCGCGAGCCACATGATTTTTGCCAAAGAGCCAGATGTGGCTCGCGAGCCATAGGTTCCCGACCTCTGGTCTTAGGCATCCCAACAGAGGCTCGCTCTTACTTTTATTTCTAGTGGAATCCTTCAACACACTTACTTTAGAAGTGTCCTTCATCCGGCATGATATGATTTGATCAACTACAGACACAAACCAGTCACCAAGTGACTGGGCAGCTTTAGAGGTCGCTGAAATCTGTTACCCCCCTCTGTTTCACACAAAATGGCTTTAATATTCTCCAAATTCACTGTGGTGATGGCTAAACTCCTCTGTTTCATATTCTAGAAAACATTTTGGTTTTATAAACAGCTATGGGCATACAGCAGGGTCAGCCAATCATTAGATATTACAAATTATCTGTTACCCTCAAGTTTTAATGACTTTAATGTTCTTCAAATATTTATAAAAACAAATATATATTTAGATATTCTAAGTATATGGTTTGAAGCATATATTATTTGTAATTTATCCCTCAGAACTCCAGCCTCCCTCTTCTGCAGTACCACTGATAGTTGCTGAGCTCTACGACAGCAGTGTGTACCTGAAGTGTACGTTTGATGACAGTAGTGGGAACAGCTCTCTGGGATATGTAGTGACATGGTGGCGACTATTGCCCGAGGGCAACAGAGAAGAGCTCAGGAAAGACACTACAATAGAGACTTTTGCTCTCATCGAGCTGGATGGGATCAACCTGCGACTGGGAGACAGGGTAGCCACTTTATAATCAGTATTCGCATGAATTCAAATTCATATTTATGAATCTTAACCTATATATCTATGTCTCAGATCCATTGCAGTTGCACTAGTTTTTTTCTGGAGTCTCCCAATATACAAAGCCTTCCTGTGGAGAGTGAAGAGTTTTATGCAGGGATCCAAGTAAGTCTCAATTCTCGTCCAGTGACATACAGTTTATTGCAGTAAAGAGTTGTTTTCTGAGAGACTTATTATATTTGTATGCATATTTTCCAGATGAAACCACAAGCTGTGTCTATTTCAGAAGATGGGAGAGAGTATAAACTAACAGTGGAGAGCACTGTACCTTTACCATGTTCCTCAGAGAGATACACTTTGCCTTTGCATCTTACAACTAGTAGCCAAGGTGGAGTCAAAAATTGCAGTCTTAAGTTATGTCATATGTTGTATTAAATATTTATTGCATTGTGTCACCCAGAATCCTATTCTCATTACTGTAAATGCAAATATTATTCATATACTACAATAGTATTTGTTTACTGCTTTAAATATATATTAATTTGAATAAATTATTATTTTGTTTGCTTTAATACAATAATGTGAATATATGTTTTTGGGGGAGACTTTTATGTGATTCCCCCTTTAACTCAAACTTGTAATATTTTACCCTAAATATTAATGTGTCGGAATTTTCCCTCATACTCTGAAAATCTACAAATTATGTTTTTACTTCAGAAAATATGTCTCTCTTAACTGTAAGAAGCAGCTCCACCATGTCACCTATAACTGAAAATTGTACTAAAAAGATTTGTCTCCAGTGGCAGGTGAGAAGGACCTGGGTGTTGATTTAGTCCTGTCCTCCTGTGAGGTCGAGCTGTTTCAAACCCCTTGTCATAATGGATTCTGTAGCCAAGCATCTGTGCACTACAGCGCAGTGACTGATATATGGAAGGATGGAGACAGAAGCACAGAAATACACATAAAACCCATAATCAGTAGCACCAACTTCCTGTGGAATGGGTACACTCCCCAAAGTGTGCAGGTGGGCCTTATTTGATTATATATGCAATATGTTATGTATTATAAATAGTTTAGGAATATATATACATGTAATTGTCCTGGCACTATGTAAGCATATCCATATTTAGTATGCATATGATCAAATGCCTTGTTGTTTATGCCAAAAACCATCTGGCAAGAAAATGTGTAAATGCATCTTTAGAAAACTAGGTAAACCATATTTATGAATAAATAATACTATATAATATATGTATTCATATGTATACATGTATATATGTATGTTCCTCTCAGATTCTTGTGAAGGACGTTCCATCTGCTCACTGTTACACTTTTACGGACCCTCACATCATCACATTTGATGGCAGGTAAAAACTCTACACTCAAACTATAGTCCAATAATAAAAGTTGATGTATTCTAGAGGACCTATTATATGTTTTTACATTTTCAACTTTCTTTAGTGTGTAATGTTGCAGTTTGAGCATGAAAAAGATCTGCAAAGGTAAAAAGCACTAAGTCCACTACAAAGGGAGTTGTTCTCTATATATCAGTGCGCACTGTTTCTGAACTCCCTGAAACGCCACGATTGTAATCTTGAGTTTTCTTCCGGAAACGTTTATGTCACAATATTCCTCATTTAAATAATTCCCGCCCAAGGCATGGTAAGGGATGTGACATTTACAAAACACGCTCGAAGCGGTTGACCAATCACAACTCACTGGTCCAATCAGAGCTGCCAATCAGAGCACATTGAGCTTTTCAGAAGGAGGGGCTTTTATAAACAGTGTTACTGACAGACTGTGAAGAGAGGTGCTGCAACTCTGTAAAATATGTGAAAAATAATGTTTTTTTTTTTTACTTTCAAGCATGAAAAGGTATTTAGTAAAAAACAAAAGGGCACAATAGATCCTCTTTTAAAAACACTTTTTGGTGTAGAATCACCGAATGAATTTATAAATGCAAATGCAGTGAGAATTGAATTTAACATTGCTTGTTTGTTCACAGGAGGTATGATAACTACCAGATAGGCACCTTTGTACTGTACAGGAGCACCGCTCGGCTGTTTGAGGTACATGTGCGACAGTGGGAATGTGCCGGCACGACCGCCCATCCCACCTCGTGTGTCTGTGGCTTTGCAGCCAGGGATGGTAGTAATGTGGTCACTTATGACATGTGTAACGGGCTAGCGGGAGAGACAAAGCCACGTCTCTCTGTGAAGAACGGAGATCTGGTAAAGAGTGGCATTCGTGTTACTGAGTCCTACCAGGGCCGCAAAGTCACTGTGAGTGATATTGGGTGTATATTAGTATGCATCTTTGATTATTTTTTATAAGTTATTATACCTACAGTTTAGTCCATAAAAAATGATAAATAAGCTTCTTTTTATCCAGATTATGTTTTTGTCTGGGGCATTTGTGCGTGCGGACGTGGCTGACTGGGGAATGAGTCTGACTGTAAGGGCCCCGGGCTCTGATCAAGGCCACACTGAAGGCCTGTGTGGAACCTTTGATGGACAACTAATGAATGACTACCACAAAGAGGGTGGAGAGACTGTGGAGGACAGCAGCTCTTTTATCAATGCGTGGAGGTGAGACTCACCCTGTTGAATTAGATCAACATTCAAAGTGTAATGAATGGGTTTGGGGTTTATTCAAATACATAACTGTAAGCTTGAGCAGTAGTTTTATTGATGCTTGCCTTAGGTTTTGTTTATGGATGCACCAGTATCAAAATTATGGGCGATAACAATAAGTGTGATGTTATGGCTGACTGATAAGCTGAAAAGTCTGTTATTTTGTGCAGTTAAAAATAAAATCAGTAGTTTTAAATGCTACAAGTGAATTTAGGCCTCACAATAGTATTTCTGTTAAATTGTTAGTTTAAAAAAAAGAACACTAAGTGAGTTGAATATCAGAAAATATGTAAATGTAAAAAGTGAGGAAATTAGTGTATACAATTAAATATACATTATCTGTCAAAATAAACACTGATGATAAAAATATTTCATGCTCACCGAGGCATTTATTTTGAAATATTATTACAATTCCAAATAACTGTTTTCTTTGTTAATATATTGTAAAATGTAATGTATTCCTGTGATGGTGAAGGCCATTTCTTCAGTCTTGTGTCACATGATCCTTTAGAAACCATTCTAATATGATGATTTGGTGCTCAAGAAACATTTATTATCAATAATCAATGTTGAAAAAAGGTAATATTTTTGTAGAATTTCGTAATTTTTTTTTTTTTGTAGAAACCATGTTAATTTTTTTCAGAATTATTTAATGAATAGAAAGAACATTTATTTAAAGGAGAACTCGGCAACTCTAGCGAACTCTAGTCACTTCTTCGCTGATTTTCCCTTTTGTTGTCGCATGTTTTCCCCACGAGCTCCCCCTACAGCTGTGGGGGGGCGTATATGTCACAACACGGTCGTAAAAAACTCACTTGCGGCGGCCTCCTCCCCCTCTCTACCGCTGCTCATGTGCGTTTGTTTTGATCGGAGCAAGCCAACTGTATCATGTGGAGCTATGTCTACCGAGGTGGGTAATCTGGTAATACATCATACATGCGTGTGTGTTTATGTTGAATTGCCGTAAAGCGATCCGTGTTTCGCGCTCGTTCTCGTTTCTCACGAGACTTCCAATTTCTATTTTGCCGGGACGGTAGTCCTCAAGTTGCAAGGTTGGTTTTCCGCCTGGGAACGCTGGGGGGAGTGGGGAAAGTCACCAATATCACCAGAACAGGTTGTTTAACCCTCCAAATGATTTCTAGACAGTTTTATTAAGTTAAAAAAGTTACCAAGTTCTCCTTTAAAATCGAAATCTTTTGAAAAAATGCAAAGGTCTTCACTGTCACTTTTGATCAATTTAATGCGCCCTTGCTAAATAAAAGTTTATGGTGACTGACCCCATACCTTTGAACAGTAGTGTATATCCAGTATCTATCAATAAATAAAAAAATAACTGATATGGTGCTTATTTGCTGTGCATCCGTCCTTAATATGGATTATTATGTTCCCTTAAAACCAGGTTGGCTCCCAGAAACAGCTTTTTTGACAAGATCCCCATCTATGAAAGCAACTCCAGTCTCCGTGAATACTGCCATTGTCAACAAGAGAAACACCAGTCAACCAGCGGAGCATCGCCCCAGTCTACCATTTCCTCCAGGTGTTCTTCCTCTACCCGCGTCCAATCTCCCTCCATCATCCCTACTTTGGATGTAACAGTTGAGTACATCAGGTCTTTCCCACTTCATAGAGAGACGTCCACCCCTCCCGGCAGGCCCACACAACACCGTCCAGCTCAGGGAAGCAGAACAAATGCTCAGAGATCCCAAATTCAGAGACGCGTTATGAATCCCCAAAGATCCCAGAGTCAAAGACGTGTCCTAAACCCGCAGAGATCCCAAACTCAGAGACGTGTCACAAGCCGAAGCAGACGTCAAGGTGGATATTACAACTCCGGATTACAACGGGAGGAGTCAACATATAATTTCCCAGAGGACCATTCTTCATCGAATTCCCCTGAACCGCTGGTACCATCCTGGCCTACTGAGTCAGGCCTGACGGAATCCGAGGTCCGGCGGCTCTGCGAGGGAACCCTAAGGAACTCCACGGTGGGGTTGGGTTGTGGGCGTCTCCTGGGCGAGATGCTGGAGCAGGCATTGGAAATGTGTGTTATAGACCAACAACTAAAAGACGATCAGGCCTGGAAAGGAGCCACCGTGCCCCTTCTGGAGAATGAGTGTGAGAGGATGGTGGTAGAGGACGTTGGCAGGAGGAAGGAGAACCAGGATGTTCTGGCTTCCCTCAGGTGCCCGAGCCTGTGTAGCGGGAATGGACAGTGCACAGAGTGGGGCTGCTCGTGCTTCCCTGGATTTGGCTCTTATGATTGCAGCCAGGTGTCTGGTGGGTGTGTCTGTATTAGGGGTTGCACGACTACTGATTTCTACTAGTCGATTTCTTATCAAAACAATACTCGAGTTACTCGACTACTCGTCGTTTATGCTACTGTATATGAAAAGACATGAAATAGCTAGATCTTATCAATAAACATTTATTAATTCATAGCCTAATGCAACAATTACATAAGTAAACTCTCAAAACGTTATAATTATGACATTTCATTTTTTAATTTTCATGTAACAGTCTAAAGCCAAATAAATAGCCGTTCTTGCCTTTCATTTCAGACGTCTGCTTCTAGGGGCCGTTCACATATCGCGTCTTTTCCGCGCTCAAGGTCGTTATTTCAAATGTAGGCGCGCGGCGAGCGCGCTCATAATGAAAGCAACGGACGTGGTGCGCTAGTTTGTCCAGTCGGGTTTTTCCTTCTCATCTCCAGAAATATATCTAGTAGTAAAGCTAATGCAAGGGCTAGAAATAAATTAATCCTTTGCTGAATGATACTTCTTCGTCATCATGTAGAGCGCAGTTTGGTTGCATAGCAACGACAGACGCCACGGGAGCGCAAGCGCTTGTAGGAGACAGCGGCACGGCCGCGCGCGCTTTCCACACGTTTTTAGAAGCAATATGTGAACGGCCTCTTGCAGAGTTGGCCAAATTACAATATTTTTGTCATCCTTGATGCAGTTCTTCCACACATCTGACGCGTGGTGTCTGTTGGTGGCGTTCGCCATTTTTAATTCATTTATGTTTAGGCTAATGGACGCTCGAGTAGTCGATTGTTTCCGACAGCGTCGACTACTGGTTGAAGTAGTCGATCTATCGACTACTCGACTAGTCTATGCAAGCCCTAGTCTGTATATGGGTACTTTACATAACTGAAATATAAGTTCACATGTTCTGCATTGGGACATGCTATACTCTAGCGAAAATTAGTTTACACAGCTTTTTGTTTCAATAAGTATAATGAATCCAGGGTTTAAGAGGCTGCATGGAACATTTGTACTTTTTGTTTTAGTATTATTCATATACTATTATAGTATTTATTAGTATTTTGAGTATTAGTGCTTTTATTTTTATATTTTCATTTAATTCTCATTTTAGTTTAAGTTTTAGTAATCTTGTTATGTGCTTTTTTCATTTTTATTTAGCTTTAATTTATCTTATTTCAGGGTTTTTTTGTTAGTTTTTTTGTGTTTTTCATCTAATATTTACATTTTATTTTATCTCAGGTTTATTTCATTTAACGATTATTATGTATTTAAATATCACATGATATTTAGGGAATATACTAGGGAAGTCAAAAATGTTCAAAAATTCTTTTTTTGACTAGCTACATCCCCTAAAATATACACTTCTCTTTATACATTCATATAAATTATTGCCTGATATCATGATTTTGTTTTAAATTCATGGATATGTTATGCATCAATCACTCATTATAAAGAGTAAAAGTGGTCTCAAGTGGAGAAAATAAACAAAAAAATTCTAAATGATTATCTCTACGTGGCCTAGAATGGGATTTTACAAATATTTATTTTATAAAATCATTGCTAAGTATTTGTATATGAGTAAATGAAAATGTAGGTTGATCTAGAAGACTTTGATGTGCATTTCATTTGTTTTTAGCCAGTTAATGTGTTTTCCTGATGCAGATGAGACTCCAGAGATCACAGAACTGGAGAACGGAGGACTGTGTGATGTCCATTATGGCGATTGTTCCTCTGTTAGGGTTCTTGGTCAAGGCTTTAAAAAGTCCTACAAGCTCAAGTGTGAAGTTGTGAAGGAAAAGGTGACAGCAAATTTGCCAGTCAAGCATTCAATTGAGCATGAAGGTAAATTATTATTAACCTGAATACATACTGTTCTGTCTACATAGATAGTAAATGGTGAATGGTCTTTGGATGATGCTCAGTTGGTGCCCGCCTCCTTCCAGAGTTCGTCCTCATTAGAGTGCCAGCTCCCTGTGGACGACCCACAATCCTCCACCAATGCACACCAGCCAGTCTTGCGCTGGCAAATCAAAGTCAGTTTGTCACTCAATGCTGTGTATTGAGCTATAAATGTAAAACTAATGTGTATTTAAAAACGTATTGAAAATGTAATTTATTTGTTTGTTTATCTGTCTTCTAGGTGTCTAATGATGGACATAGCTTCAGCAATGCAAAGATACTGACTCTTTTTGACGGCACATGTCAGATTTGTACAGTCAGCACCTCGGTTATCTGCGCCCTAAAGGTCTGTGCTATCCATTCTCATATAAAATTCTCAAATAAAGCTGCAGTTGAAATTATGAAAATGGAATATATTACATTTTAACATATATTAAAACTGAAAACAGTTATTTTAAACTTCAATAATATTTCATAATATTACTTTTTTTTTATTTATTTACTTTTCTTAATTAAATAAATGTACCCTGCGTGAGCATGAGACTTCTTTCAAAAACATTAAAATATCTTTCCAACCTCAAATATTTAATGGTACTGTACATCACTGTAAACCATTTCACAAGAAGAAAAGAAAAACATGCTCCACCATGATCTGTTAGTAATTTGTTTAAATGGTGTTTCTTTAAACCTTTTTCTGATCAGTTGACCCAGATTCAGTGGACGTTTTATCTTGAAATGTTTACATACACTGTTCATCATTTATCATTACGTGTACTTTGCCTTTTTAAATACAGGAAACAATTTCACATTCAGCCTTGTAATTATGTACAACAAATAATTTCAGGTCAAAATTAGTCGAACAAAGCTAGCACTGTTCAGTTCTCTAAAACTGGGGCTCTCTCACACTCTACGGATAAACCCAGCAAGAAATGTTTGTGATAAGCACACTGCAAATAATGCTTTTCTTACTTAGTATTTTTGTCTTGTGTCCGGTCCAAATATCAAACATTTCTTAAATCAAGGTGAATTTACTAAAGTAGTAAAATGACATACACTGAACAAAATTATAAACGCAACACTTTTGTTTTTGCCCCCATTTTTCATGAGCTGAACTCAAAGATCTAAGACTTTTTCTATGTACACAAAAGGCCTATTTCTCTCAAATATTGTTCACAAATCTGTCTAAATCTGTGTTAGTGAGCACTTCTCCTTTGCCGAGATAATCCATCCACCCCACAGGTGTGGCATATCAAGATGCTGATTAGACAGCATGATTATTGCACAGGTGTGCCTTAGGCTGGCCACAATAAAAGGCCACTCTAAAATGTGCAGTTTTATCACACAGCACAATGCCACAGATGTTGCAAGTTTAGAGGGAGCCTGCAATTGGCATGCTGACTGCAGGAATGTCCACCAGAGCTGTTGCCTGTGAATTGAATGTCCATTTCTCTACCATAAGCCGTCTCCAAAGGCGTTTCAGAGAATTTGGAAGTACATCGATCCAACCAGCCTCACAACCGCAGTGAACAATATTTGAGAGAAATAGGCCTTTTGTGTACACAGAAGAAGTCTTAGATCTTTGAGTTCAGCTCATGAAAAATGGGGGCAAAAACAAAAGTGTTGCGTTTATAATTTTGTTCAGTGTAAGATATTAAGTCTTGTTTCCTGGGAAATAATAAAAAAATTTAGTGATTTTTGGCTTAAAACAATCTAAGTTATCTGCCAATGGAGTAAGAAAAATAATCTTGCTAAAGATTATTTTTCTTACCCCATTGGCAGATAATTTAGTTTTTTTAAGGATCAACTCACTTAATTTTGATTAATTCCCCCGGAAAAAAGGACATAATATCGTATGTCATTTTACTCATCTAGTAAATGCATCTTGATTTAAGACTTTTTAGATATTTGGACTGGAAACAAGACAAAAATACTAAGTAAGAAAAGCATTTTTTGCAGTGCATGTGTAACAATGTTTAAGACTCAGGGAAGGAGGAGGCGGAAACCGACAAACGTTCAACATAACTTTAATATTAATATAAACATAAACGGAGTAATTCCGATAGGGTCCTCACACCATCGGTGCTCGGCCCCTAATAAACAACAAAAGTAAAGTGGCAGCCCCTCGTGGACGACTGTCGCATAAGCTAAAGCAAAACAACAACGTGAAGTCCAGGCCTGGTCCTATCTTGTCTTCCACTGTCATCACTCCTCCTTTTATCCTTCCGGAGCTCCTCTGTGGGATTCGAGACCGGCTCATTAACACTTGCATCACCGGCTTTGCTCTCAGACCCACCCTGCTTGCTACAGCATGCAAAAGTTTTATTTAAACGACCACAAAAACCCAATGATATAATTACAGATTGCTTTGTTTGATTAATGTAAAGTTTTAAAAGTTATCCCTGAATATCCCCTCAGGACAGGACATGTAACATTGATGGACTGTGTTATGAGGAGGGCGATCACAGCCTGAGCAGCCCGTGTCTGACATGCAGACCGGATCTTTCCAAATACGGCTGGTCCATTGCTGAGAGTATGTTCATTTCGGTCTTTATTTCCTATATTTCCTAAAGCTGGAGTCCTTACTAGTTCTACTATTGTAATGACTTCCTTGATGACTCAGAGACTTGTTCGGTCACATTTTTCCATAAAGGTGCATGTTTGCTTAGTACTGTTTGATTTTCTTTTCTTTTCTTAAAAAAAAAGCTGTTTTATAGTTGAAAATGTTTTTTTCACTCTCCTGCAACAGTTGTATATCACACTATGCATATAAACTCACAATAAATTATGAAAATACAGTTTTGTCATATGTTATATGTTATTATATGTATTTTCCAATGTACATAATGTTGACTGATGTTCTCGTGACACAGTCCTCGTTCTGATGTTCTGTGTGTGTCCATAGAAAATGAGCCACCGGTGTTTCACGCGGGTCAGCTCAGTCTGAAGACATTCTACGGAGAGAATTTGGTCTATCAGTTCTCAGCCACTGATCCAGAGGGCTCTGCAGTTCTCCTCACGCTTATGTCAGGGCCCAGAGACGCTGTTCTCTCTCCAGCTGGACTGCTCATCTGGAAAGCTCTGTCCACAACACCAGTGACCTTTGAACTGGCTGTAACTGATGACTGCAATGCTGAGACACGTGCAGCAGTGGAGGTGAGCTCTAGAAAGCATCTGGTAAAATGTTGCGGCTACAAAAATTCGCAAAAAGTCTTACAGATCTTTCTGAATGTTGTAGACTGCTGAAGTACAACTGTGTGTCTCCATTGTTGTCCACAGGGGGGTGCCAAATGGCTACCAAAAACATTTCTGGATCATTAGATCAGTGTAATAGTTTCATAATATATTGCCAATAAATAATTAAATAATAATTATTATATACATGACAATATATGAAATTAATACTTTTATTCAGCAAATATATATTGATCAAAACTGACAGTAAAGACATTCATGTCACAAAGGTTTTCTATTTCAAATACTTGAACTTTTAAGAATCCTGACAAAAGATTTACCACAGTTTCCACAAAAATATGAGCACAACTGATTTCACCATAGATAATAATAAGAAATGTTTCTTGAGAAGCAGATCAGCATATTAGAATGATTTCTGAAGGATCATGTGACACTGAAGACTGGAGTAATGATGCTGATACAGCTTTGATCACAGGAATACATTTCATTGTGAAACATATTCAAATAGAAAGCAGTTATTTTAAATTGTAGTAATATTTCACAACATTACTGTTTTTACTTTAAATGTAATAGATATGTGGTAAATGCAGCCTTAATGAGTATAAGAGACTTCGTTCAAAAACATTAAAACATTTTGCCGACCCAAAACTTTAGAACGATAGTGTGTGTTACATAAACGTAATATATGGTTTAATTTTATATTTCCCAGGTGTCAGTTCACCCATGTGAATGCCAGAATGAAGCTTCCTGTGTGACCAACATTAACTTCCCCCCGGGATCTGGTGAATACCTGTGTGTTTGTCCTGCTGGACTGGAGGGGTACAGGTGTGAAGTCGATGTCGATGCCTGCAGGTCAAACCCATGCCTCTCGGGCACATGTGTGGATGGACTGAACTCCTTTACCTGCCACTGTCCAGTGGGCTTCACAGGTCAGTTCACTTATTGTAGAAACAATCTATTCATGTAGAAGTGGATCTGTTATAATATTGGTGTAGTTGTTATTTGTTGAGCCTTCTTCTGCTGTGTTCTACAGGTGTAATCTGCGATGAGGACATTGATGAATGTTTATCAGCTCCATGTTACCCAGGCGTCTCCTGCAGAAATATGATGGGCTCGTTTGTGTGTGGACCCTGTCCTGAATACCTCACTGGAGATGGGACGACCTGCATCCGTACGCCCATATATCATACTTACTTTTAGGTTTATGATCAAATAGTAAGAGGTTTTGAGGAAATAATGCAGAAAACTGTTTTTCGAGGGGTCGTTGTTTGACAAAAACGGAATTCCTACCTAGTGTGGCTTTAATAAGTGTTTAAGTAAATAGACTCAATACAAGTAAATTGTGTCAATTTTGACTTTACTTGACTTTAACCCTTTCTCAAGCACCATCCATTTTGTAACTGCTGAAAGTATTGTTAACCTGATATTACACCCAAGACTAGTAGTCTAGGCCTGTGTTCACAATGAAATGTTATGCTTTGCATGTTAATCTCGAGGCTGTCTAGGATTTTTTTTACCATGTAAATTAGATTTGAAACATTACCGTGGTCTGTGAGTTTAATAATTGAGTCTGATGAGTTTATACCCATGAGTTTACTGATTCAAAAGGATCGGTACTATGGAAACCACTGATCTATATAGAATGACAGTCATTCTATACAGATCAGTGATGAAAACCCATTTCTGCCGTTTAAGAAAGAAAAGTCATGCTTTGGTTATGACAGAGAAAGTCATAATTATGAAAAAAAAACATTATTAGAAACTAAGTCATAATTGTGAGATAATTTGAGATTGACAAAAAACACTTATGACAAAAAGAAATTGAATAGAAATTATGAGATGAAAATACATAATTATGACAAAAGTCGAAATTATGACAAAATAATTCTTACATAAAAAGTCAAAATTTGGATATAAAAAGTCAATATAAAGATTTGATATAATGACAATTACAAGTCAATTGTCAAAGAGTAGAAATTGAGATGTCATAATTATCACATAAAAAGTCGAAATTTATATTAAGAAATCTTAATTATGACACAAAAGTTGAAATTATAAAGAAAGGAGAAATTAAATTGAAGTGATATGAGATAGAAAGTAATAGTTATGACAAAAAGTCAAACTTATATAAAAATATAATTATGACATAAGTCAAAATAATGACTAATTAATTCATTATTAAGGGGGGGGGGTCCATTTTGACAAAAAACTTGATCTCATTTCAATGTTAACAATTTCAATGTTTTATTTACTTGTTTACTTGTTTTGTTGTTGTTGTTTTTTGGGTTTTTATATAGAAAAGACAGTGGATAAAATTGATGAAAGCAGTCATAAAATGACCTCAAAAAGTGAGATTAACCTCAGCTCCTTCAAACCCAAGCTTGTTCTAGGTAGGAATAATAAATAACTACACTGTTTTTCACCTCTAATATGTATCAGTTGACTGTAAATATGTACGTACCCTCAGAAGGGCAGAGCCCGTGTGCCAGTCGGCCCTGTTATCCTGGAGTCCAGTGCTTTGAGAGCACATACACGTCTGCTGGTTACATATGTGGCCCGTGTCCCTCTGGACTCAACGGCAATGGACAAACATGCACGTCAAGGACAGCAAACAGTCAGTTGCTTTTCCTTATACGAACATTATCATTACAAGAAACATTATTACAGAGAAGCCAGAATAAATAGCTTTTGTGTTTTTGTAGATTCTTTTTCAGGCTCGACCTTCTAACCCTTACTATTTTGCAGGACAGATACTATTGAGGGAGGGTGACAAACTCTCTGATGTCACTTCTTCCACTAGGAAGTCAGCTGAACCTTCTATTGGAGCTGAAAGATCTCCTCCTAGCAACAAGTGGACCTCATCTGTTGATAGGAAGACCACCACACGCACCCTAGACTGGACCAACACGAAAGCAAAAGGCAGCTCAACCAGAGAGCAGCTGGATGAAGAGGAATTTAACCCTGAGGACAACCGAACATGTGCGGACTCCCCCTGTTTTTCTGGAGTACCGTGTGAAGCCACATCCTCTGGCTCCTTCAGATGTGGAAGCTGTCCACACGGATATAGAGGAAACGGAATTGCCTGCAAACGTGAGCAGTTTATCCTGATAAATGAAGCATAGTTATAGTCATCTTATAGTAGTTGACGCTTGTGAAAAAAGCACAAAATTTCTGGGTCATATTTCACACCAAAATAATAACAATAATAATAAAAAAAGGGTCAATTAAATCCAGTACAACAGAAGGTGCATGCTTACAGGTCAGTCTGTCAAACAAATCTATCTATCTATCTATCTATCTATCTATCTATCTATCTATCTATCTATCTATCTATCTATCTATCTATCTATCTATCTATCTATCTGTCTATCTGTCTATCTGTCTGTCTGTCTGTCTGTCTGTCTAATATCTATCTATCTATCTATCTATCTATCTATCTATCTATCTATCTATCTATCTATCTATCTATCTATCTATCTATCTATCTATCTATCTATCTATCTATCTATCTATCTATCTATATGTATGTCTGTCTGTCTGTCTGTCTAATATCTATCTATCTGTCTGTCTGTCTGTCTGTCTGTCTATTTGTCTGTCTGTCTGTCTAATATCTATCTGTCTGTCTGTCTGTCTCTCTAATATCTATCTATCTATCTGTCTGTCTGTCTATTTGTCTGTCTGTCTGTCTGTCTGTCTGTCTGTCTGTCTCTCTAATATCTATCTATCTATCTGTCTGTCTGTCTGTCTGTCTAATATCTATCTGTCTGTCTGTCTGTCTGTCTATCTGTCTATTTGTCTGTCTGTCTGTCTAATATCTATCTATCTGTCTGTCTGTCTGTCTGTCTGTCTATCTGTCTATTTGTCTGTCTGTCTGTCTGTCTGTCTGTCTAATATCTATCTATCTATCTATCTGTCTGTCTGTCTGTCTGTCTGTCTGTCTGTCTGTCTATCTGTCTGTCTGTCTGTCTGTCTGTCTGTCTGTCTAATATCTATCTATTTATCTATCTATCTATCTGTCTGTCTGTCTGTCTGTCTGTCTGTCTAATATCTATCTATCTATCTATCTATCTATCTATCTATCTATCTATCTATCTATCTATCTATCTATCTATCTGTCTGTCTGTCTGTCTAATATCTATCTGTCTATCTGTCTGTCTGTCTGTCTGTCTGTCTATCTGTCTATTTGTCTGTCTGTCTGTCTGTCTAATATCTATCTATCTATCTATCTGTCTGTCTGTCTGTCTGTCTGTCTGTCTGTCTGTCTGTCTATCTGTCTGTCTATCTGTCTGTCTGTCTGTCTGTCTAATATCTATCTATTTATCTATCTATCTATCTATCTATCTATCTATCTATCTATCTATCTATCTATCTATCTATCTGTCTGTCTGTCTGTCTGTCTGTCTGTCTGTCTGTCTAATATCTATCTATCTATCTATCTATCTATCTATCTATCTATCTATCTATCTATCTATCTATCTATCTATCTATCTATCTATCTATCTATCTATCTATCTATCTATCTATCTATCTATCTATCTATCTATCTGTCTGTCTGTCTGTCTGTCTAGCCGAGACATTTATTTATGAGGTTTACATTCAAATATTGTTATAATGATTACCGAACTGATTGTTTTAACGTGATTTAAGCATCGCCTGTGTGTGTGTGTGTGTGTGTGTGTGTGTGTGTGTGTGTGTGTGTGTGTGTGTGTGTGTGTGTGTGTACAGCTCTGTGTCGTCACCCCTGTGGTCAGAATATGGAGTGCTCACAGCCTAACACTTGTACCTGTAAAGAGGGTTACACTGGATACAACTGTCACATTGGTCAGTCACAGCCTATGATATTCTTTTAGCTTGAAATACATTTTTTTATTTATTAAAATTACTCATTTTAATTCTGATATGTCTATGATTTATTTCAAACTCACACTTGATATATCTTATCCTGTCAGCTGTTTGCCGACCAGACTGCAAGAACAAAGGGAAGTGTGTGAAGCCCAATGTGTGTGAATGTCCTGCAGGGTACAGCGGCCCCACCTGTGGGGAAGGTAAACTCCATCTTTAGTGTCTTACTCTATTCTTACTTTTACAAATTCATTCTAAAAGTCACTTTTTGCCATATGACTCCAGATAATGTGAGGGTTTCATATATTATGTAATTTTTTAAATATATTTACATATTATGTGAACTTTATGTAATGTAATTTTTATGTAACTTTATGTAAAAATATAATGTGCATGTTTTTATCTTGCCTCTCAGCCAGCTGCGATCCGCCTTGTCAACATGGTGGCCGATGTTTGTCCAGAAATTACTGCACTTGTCCATATGGCTACGTGGGACCAAGATGTGAAACTAGTGAGCAGACATTTACGAACGATTTCTAAATATGAAAAAATTAGTTCATAATGATTGTGAGCCTTTATTTTTTTCAGTGGTGTGTAACAGACATTGTGAAAATGGTGGAGAGTGTGTGTCGCCTGATGTCTGTAAGTGTAAACCTGGGTGGTACGGACCAACGTGTAATTCAGGTGCGCTGTTTCATCCTTAAAGTCAGCATAGTCTTTTCTTCCCTATTGTGACACATATCCAAGTGAAACGGCTTCTCGAACAAGAAAAAATGTAGGGTAGGACTTGATTTTGTTTATTAGGAATTGATTGGAGCATTGAGGTTTGCTATAGGTCGATCTCATGTGAGTGACAGGTTGTCCCGCACTCACCCCAGTAAATACATCATCAGAGAAGAGATGTCATTGCAAGAGAAGTTATTTTGATTAAAGATTACGATGGCACATGAATTTAAAGGAAAGAAACAATTTATAATAAATAGTGCAATACTCCATACAAAATAAGAACTGTCCATTTTGATTTCATGGTGACTTTAAATATTGATCAGAAATATATTTAATAAACGTGATTATAATAAATTTCCTAACTGTTTTCATTCTCAGCCGACTGTAAACCTGTGTGTTTAAATGGAGGGACTTGTAGTAAACCGAACATCTGTGCTTGTCCCAGTGGCTTCTATGGTTCACAGTGCCAGATAGGTACAACCGTTTCATAGCGAATGCTTATTTCATGAAAACAGTTCTGCACAATTAATAAATGGCCTGAGTTATTGATAATTAATAAAGCTGTGTGTCGTTCTTTGTAGCTCTGTGCAATCCTCCGTGTAAAAACAGAGGCCAGTGCATGAGAAACAACGTGTGCTCCTGTCCTGAAGGATACACTGGGAAGAGATGCCAGAAAAGTAAGTGTTCAATGGTGTCATTTTTGTTGTGATTTGTGTCTATATCCAGCATGAATTCTAGCTTATTATATGTTTGGACTAAATGCTCTGTGTTTAGGTGTGTGTGACCCCATGTGCATGAACAACGGAAAGTGTGTCGGTCCAAACACCTGTTCCTGTCCGTCTGGATGGAGAGGAGGGATTTGCAACATCCGTAAGAGATTTGCAACATCCTTAAGGTCACCAAGGCTGCATTTATTTGATCAAAATACAGTAAAAACAACAGTAATGTTGTGAAATGTTATTGTACAATGTAAAATAACTTTTCTATTTTAACATATATTCAAATGAAAAGTATTCATCGATGGCTAAGCTGAATTTTCAGCATCATTACTCCAGTCTTCAGTCACGTGATCCTTCAGAAATCATTCTATATGATGATTTGATGCTCATGTTACATTTATTATTATCAGTATTATCAAAACTGCTTAATAGTTTGTGGAACTTTTTCAGATTTTTTGAAATAGAAATCTTTTGTAACATTATAAATGGCTTTACTGTCACTTTTGATCAGTTGAATGCATCCTTGCTGAATTAAAGTATCAATTTCTTTAAAAGAAAATCTTACTGACCCCAAACTTTTGAACAAACTTTATATATTGTCTTGAAATATCAAATACATGCAACATAACACACAGTCTTGTCTGTATGTGTTAGCGGCATGTTTACAGAAATGTAAAAACGGTGGTGAGTGTGTGGGGCCGAACACCTGCCACTGTCCAGCTGGATGGGAGGGTCTGCAGTGCCAAACACGTAAGTCCTGATGAATCCTAAATGCTCCTATTATGCTTTTTTACATTAACTTTTTAGTGTGTAATGTTGCTGTATGAGCATGAAAATGGTCTGCAAAGTTACAAAGCACAAAGTCCACTCTATATATCAGTGCGCACTGTTTCTGAACGCCCTGAAACGCCTCGATTGTAATCTTGAGTTTTCTTCCGGGAATGTTTACGTCACAATATTCCTCATTTAAATAATTCTCACCCAAGGCATACGCTAAATAAAAGGGCCGAATCCTGGTTGAGTTGCGTTAATAGTGTGTTGAAACTCGAAGTTATGGTTAGGGATGTGACATTCCTAAAACACGCTCGAAGCGGTTGACCAATCACAACTCACTGGTCCAATCAGAGCGGCCAATCAGAGCTTTTCAGAAGGCTTTTATAAACAGTGTTACTGACAGACTGTGAAGAGAGGTGCTGCAACCCTGTAAAATATGTGAAAAATTATGTTCAGGCATAAACATTCAGGCATGAAAACACACACACACACATATCATATATATATAATGTATATATATAGTAATTAAAAATATATTTATATATTTCTTTTTATTTTAATTTTGTTTATTTAATTTCTTCCCTAACAGCGATCTGTAAACAAACGTGCCTCAATGGGGGGAGATGCGTTTTCCCAAATTTCTGCCACTGTCGACAAGGTTACACCGGACCTTCCTGTGGTACTAAAGTAAGCATTTCACAAACGCATTACCATCATTGATTTCATCTTTAAAATTATCTTTGTAGAAATATTTTTGACGTCATTTATGGCCAAAAGATTAACTGATTGTAAACTTTGTATTCACAGACTAGGTGATGAAGATGTGACATTGAAGACAACTTTCTATCGCTCTGTAAAAAGTAAATGGTGTGTGTGAGTGTGTTGGTGTTTGTAAGCATCAGTGCCTTAAAAGTGAGGTAAACTTACTGTATAAATAAAATACATTTAGTAGACTCTTATCGTCTGATACTATAGTATTTCAGGAGTGTTATATGTTTGTGTGGGTGTTGTTTTACATCTCTTACACAGCTCTGACAATTACTATTTTCATTTGATTTTTGCAATGTGTGTACATTTTATAGTGTTGATAAACTATTTTCCTGTTATTTTTTTAAGTAAATTGCTTTTAAAGAAAAAAACAGTACATTTGAAATCATGCAAATACATCTTAGTGTCATTTCTCAATAAAAACAAGCCGTCAACAACAAAAACGGGAATGAATCATATTTCTGATCTTTAAAACCTTAAAGGGTTAGTTCACCCAAAAATGAAAATTCTGTCAGTAATTACTCACCCTCATGTTGTTCCAACCCCGTAAGACTTTCGTTCATCTTCGGAACACAAATTAAGATATTTCTGATGAAATCTGAGTGCTGGATCACTCCTCCACAGGCTTATGGACACTATAACTTGCTGGCCCAGAAAATGTATTAAAGACATCGTTAATATTGTCCAAGTGACTGCAGTGGCTCAATCTTAAGTTTATAAAGCGACGAGAATACTTTTTGTGCGCAAAAACAAACAAAAATAACGACTTTATTCCACTTTTCATTTCCTTCTCTCTGTGCCTCAAGTCTTTTCACGTAGTGTTTTTGCGCAGCGCATCTGTGTTGCACGTCACCACGTATCACACATGACCAGAGTCGCCCAATAGTGAGCCTACGTGTTGATGTGCAACACAGACGCGCTACGCAAAAACACTACGTAAACTAACTCGAGGCACAGAGAGAGAATTAAATGAATAGTGGAATAAAGTCGTTATTTTTGTTTGTTTTTGCGCACAAAAAGTATTCTCGTCGCTTTATAAACGTAAGATTGAGCCACTGGAGTCACTTGGACAATATTAACGATGTCTTTAATACATTTTCTGTGCCAGCAAGTTATAGTGTCCATAAGCCTGCAGGAGGAGTGATCCAGCTCTCAGATTTCATCAAAAATATCTTAATTTGTGTTCCGAAGATGAACGAAAGTCTTACGGTGTTGGAACAACATGAGGGTGAGTAATTACTGACAGAATTTTCATTTTTGGGTGAACTAACCCTTTAAAACAAGTTGCACACACACAATTTAGATTTTAACTTTATTTAATAAGTTGCACTGTACGCTAAAGGAAATTCAACAGTTAAACGCACTACTTAATAATACAAAAGTCATAATGTAATTAATGTACAATGTTAAAATAGAGAAAACATCACACTTTACACATGTTCAGTTTGGCTACAACAAACAAACAAGTAACTTTAGCACCAATTTGAGGGAGCGATGGGGTCGGAGGTCAGACTGTTCTGACATCAGTAGAGCTTCTTCCTCTCTTCACACTGCGGGCCTGAGAACGGAGCTCGACAGCGACAGGTGTTCGGAGACACACACTTCCCCCCGTTCATACACCGCTTTTTACACACAGCTGCAGACAGACGGAGGAGATATCACAGGCTTCATTTTGTCAATTTTGAGTAAACTTGTGGATTTACACACATACAACAGCATATAGTAACTGCACGACAAAAATCTAATTCTAGAGCAGTTGAAGAGTCTTGCTTATGCATATAAGAGCCTGTAGATCTGGGTGTCGTCACCCACCTGTGTGGCAGGCTCCGCCTATCCATCCGTCTGGACAGCTGCAGATTCCAGGAGCCACACAGCTGCCCCCATTCCTGCATCCCTGCGGACAGATCGCTACGGAAACAGAGATAAATGATCAACATGTGTCCCAGATACTGCACACACATCTAGGCACAACAACCCAAGAGGATGTACATGTAAATCATGATTAATTCACGAAAAATAACTTTAAACAAAACACACATATGGGTTTACGAGTGTATTTTATGTGGCTTAGCCTTAGACAGATCATTTACATAACATTAAAAGGAAATGTTATATCAGTTAGAATAAAACAGTGATGTTTTATTATTATTTATATACTTTTATAGTATTTTTTAATCATTTTGAATTACCTTTTAATTTTTAGTCTTTGTAATGTTATATGCTTTTGTCTTAATTTTTTTAATATTTCTATTCAGCTAGGCTATCATTTATTTTTATTTCAGTTTTAGTTGTAGCTATTTTTAGTTGCCAAGACAACATTTAAAAATTTTGTTATGTAAAAAAATTGTTACGTTAAGTTTTCCATTTTAAATAAATTAAAATATAAAGATTCGATTAAATATTAACTATTCATTTTTAATAGTTTTACATTTACTTAACAATAGATCAGGATGGCGCCATATTTAATTTTCGACTGGACTGAAAACGAGGCTGTGAGGGAGAGAATTGCAATGCGTTCAACGGTTAGTACAGTTGTTTAACAACATAGGCCCTACTGATTGTTCAGCAGATGAAACATCTTTCCAGAAAAAAAAACTTTAAGTAGACTCCATAAAACAGTTTTAAAGTTGCGTCATCCAGAACCTTGATACAGTGCTGCAGTCGTGGCATCAGAACCCCGAAGATTAATTCGCCAGTGATTCCCTCGAGATTTTACTTTGGGTTTTTATAACAGCGTTTTTCAATTTATGTGTAAAATAAGATCTGTGGTAAACATAACTTTACTATACAGCGGAAATCACACTCACCCGTACTGAAAACGCAAATTTTGAAGCTGTTTAGAGAAGAATGTTTGGGGTAATTTACATTGTAGAGGAAAAAATTCAAGTATCGTTAAGTTATGTTTACCACAGACTTTATTTTACTCATAAATTGAAAACCCTCGTTTATAAAACCCCATAGGAAAATCTCGAGGGAACCACTGGCGAAGTAGTCTTTCGGGTTGCAGCACTCCGTAAAGACTTTAAGGCTTCATCCGAAATCACTTACTTCCTTACTACTGTATATAGTAGGCAAAAAAACAGTATGTAACATAAGTATCTCCCAATTCACAGTACTCATAAAAGAGCAGGCAAAAAGTACCCTGATGACCTAGAGATTCTGAAGTGTGCATATGATGAACACTTTACTATCCAATGAGGCCATAAGAGAGGATTATGAATGGCAGTGAAGTGATGCAACTGACACTGGTAAGTCACATGATAATAACAACATGGCGAATGTAGTACATCCAGATTACATTCAAACTACACACGTTCATAGAACATACCTTTTATAGCGGTTGCAAAGTAATTCCTTATTCGAAATAGGGCTGCACGTTTTCAATTTTTTCATTAACCGTTAACCGAGGCGCTTAGCGGTTAATACTCGGTTAACCATAGTGTGCGCGCCGCAACCCCGAGATGGGCGTAATTTGCGGGTGGGACATGTCCCCACCACTATTTTCTAAGGTCAATATTGTCCCCACCACTTTTGAAACATCTCGCGGCACGAATACCAATACAAATAAACAAAACATCTCCAGTTAACTAGCAGAGCATTTCATTTTTTTTAGGCGATCTAGCGCTGAAATGTTTGTTTTTTAAATCAAGGGATCAAAGTGCTCGTTGCCGCTGCGATCGAGAAGGGTCTTGTAAAACGTCCTGAGGTATTATTAATTCGTGGCCACGAAAAAATTCACCTGAATATTCACCAATAAAAAATAAAATAAAAAATAAAAAAGGAATAAAAAACTAAAAAACGAGAATAGTCGGCCTTCACTGAAGAGCTATCTTCACAGGTAAGAAAAACAGTTTAATAATTATTATTAATTCGTGGCCACGAAATAATTCACCTGAATATTCACCAATTCACAAAAAATAGGTCTTTAGCATTCTCTAATTAATAGTATCAAACTGTTTTTGGCCACGTTTGTAATTCGTTAAATCAAAATGAGGGAGGGAATTAGTTCAACGTGTACACGATTTATTAAAACGAGGGAACAAATAAGTCGTTGTATTAACTAATTATTTAGATCAGTGGACAGGGTGCATAAGAACAAGCAGAGAGAGAGCCCCGGCAGCGCGCGCGCACTCTCACCGCCTTCAAACACCACGAGCGCTGTATTGCTCTCTCTCCCTCGCGCATATCAACACAATAGTAAAAGGTCGGAAGACCGATTGTGTTTTATAGATTAGTAGTTTGTTCATATAAAGTGTTTGATTAGCAAGTACATGTTTAGGAAATGCATATTACAAATTGTATGGGTTAATGTAACGGTAAACGGACTCTGCGGGTAAAACTGTTGTGATGAAACTGCGCATGCGCGGGGTAAAACTGCTGGGGTAAAGCTGTGGCTCTGCGGCTCTGCAGACAGATTATTATTGTGCTGCGATTAGTGGCGCGGATACTATGTTTGTTTCTGGCTCGCGCACAGCCTTCACTCTCGGACGCGCGCTTTCTTTGCCCACTTCATATTAGAAAAATGGTCTAGCGGTCTCTGGTGGTGCAAAAATGTATTACAACTAAATTAAATGCACGCCATTGACGCCACTTAACCGAGCAAAATGTTTCACTCGGTTACGCAATTTTTAACGGTTAATCGGTTAATCGGTTAACCATGGACACCCCTAATTCGAAATAAGTACCTACTCAAAAGAGTGTGATTTCGGACGCAGTCTAAGTCTATCCCTCACAGCCTCGTTTTCATCTGTGTAAAACTCCGTATGGCATCTAATCTTACTATAACTATAAGCAGAATTGCCGGCGCTAATTGCTTTGGCAATGGGTGGAACTAACGCAAAATCCTTAATTGCATTGGTTAGCGGTCAAATGTCCCCACCTTGATTAACCAAATGATTTTAGCAACATAGTGTCGGCCCAGATCCGGCCCACATCTGGTATGCGTGGAATCTACATGTACCAGATGTGGCCCGGATCTGGGCCGACAGTATGTTGCTGTCTGGGGTATTAGCGTGAGAGAAAAGCATTGTGGTTGACAATATGTGGGACATTCTACCAGAAACGTACATTTGCTGTCCTGGCACTACTATTCTTTTATAAAACTGGTGTAATCCACATATTTCCCAAAACTGTAATACTGTGAATTAATTTAGAGGGTTTTACAACAGAATATGTTATGTATTTGATTAAATTGTTTTTTATTTTTGTTTAAAAAACAGTTTTTAAAATTAAGAACCCCTAAAATGTACTGTCCCAGGTCAAATCTCAATTCTATACATCATATAAATAATAATTATACATTTGAAATTCATAGAAAAAACAATACCATAGCACATTTAAGATGTTATAATTTGTATTATTCGATTAAAATCTTCAGTAAAATGAATTAATAATAAATAAATTGATTTTTTAGAAGTGTCCCCGGGTTTCTGTCATGCCCTGTCACACTTGCATAAAAGATTCCAAGAAAAGTGTATGATATGTCTTTAAGGTCCCAAATCACAGGAAGTGACCTCATTTGCCTCTCATCACACACTGACACCAACCAGAGGTAAGTTCTGTCCTTGAATTTTGTAATTTTAAGCCTTTCTGCATGTTTTTACCTGAGGTCGAGCTACTACGTCAGTTCCTGTCACGCAATAATGTCCCAGAAAATGTATGTCAATAGGTTTAGATTTGGAACAAATTAAATCTTTTGTGTAAATACTCTCTGAAATGTTGTCAGTTTTTATGCTAGCATGCTAAATAGCTGAGTCATAGCTGTTAAAATGGCTGACTGTCAGGCCCTGTCACGTCAGGCTCTGTCACATTTCACTGTGACAGGGCCTGACATTCTGTGACGGGGCCTGATAGATTGCTTGTTTGTAGTGAATACCACAGGTAATCTTCTTGTTTCATTGCAGATGAATATGTTGACTTCTGCTAACATTTGTTTATTTATTTATTTTGAATAAACGCCTAATTTCAATTCAGATTCAATTTAATTTTGATGCTGCAAACACTCATAAATGATAGATACAAATCTCTCTTTTGTCTGCGACAAAGATGAGCTGCATTTTAAGTTGTGTTTTGTTTATAAAAAAAAGAACAAATGTTTATAACTGTATATTTGCATAATAATGAGTAATCAATGAAATTCAAACAGATTCCAATGGCACCAGTTAGTGCAGTGGAGAGGCAAAGACGGTGGCGGGCCGTTGAAATGCTGATCCATGAAATACATCAATTTATGTGTTTTTTTAAAAGCTTACATAACTGAATCAGTTTAGTATTACCTGTAAGGATTTAATAGTTAATGATTTAAAGAATATATCTTGAACTCGTTTAAAAATGTGCTTTATGTGTTGCTACTTGTTCATCATTATTCAATTTTTAAATAAAAAAGATTCAACTGTTAAAAAATGGTTTTGTACAACAATATTAATTAATACAGTAACACCAAAGACAAGTGTGCTGTGTGTATTGTTTCTTCTATTATACAGCTCTTAAGTTAGTGATTCAATAAGGAATCTGGGTAAAGATATATGATAACATATATAGGATATATTAATGAATTTTACTTGTAGCCTACACAGGTTTAAAGTGGCTCATAATAGGCCTATTAGAGAATTAAAATACTGTTTACTCTTTAAAATCGAGACTATCTTTTCCCATTGTTAATTGTGTTTGATTAATTTTATTAATAAAGACTTATCCACTATTTAAATACAGATTTTTAGTATATTACTACAAATTATAAACATTTAGTTTTTTTAGTTTTTCAGAGAAAATCTGGTCATTTTAATGTAATTCGTAATGCTTGATGGAAAAAAATGTCAGTCCTGTCACAACATTGTCAACCCTGTCACACCACGGTCAGTCCTGTCACAAAGTATATTTTAGTCCAAAAATGGCTATTTTGATTATAACAATTATTGAAATGGGTATATAGTGATAGTAAAGACTGGATTATATATTTACAATAATGCGTTGGTACCAAACTTTACCCCAAAAGCCCCTTATTCAACAACATTATGTGAACCTGATGGTCATTCTTTATCTAAGAGCCCACAAAACAAGCAAAATCAGCCTGATAGCTGTGCTTTTTTTAATGAATTATATGTTTCCTTCAATAAGGGACAGATCCTCATTAAAATGATGATATTTGTGCAGAAGAGAGCATATTCTTTAACACACTTACATTATCAGCCATGTCTGTGACGGAGCCTGACATATTAAAGAGTAACTGCATATTAAAATGCTTATAATTCAAAAATTATTATCTGCCGAGGTGGGATTTCAATAATTTACAATTATTCACTATCTCCTTTGTTAAAGTCAGTGTTAAAGTTGAAGGTTATTAATACTTTTTTTTTTTTTTTTTTGGGATAGAAAATGTACGTTTCTGGTAGAATGTCCCATGTAATCTAGTGGAGACAAGACACGAGTGACTAAAAGAATTAGTGTTTGACAATATTGTAAGTTAATGCTGTTAAACAGATGAAAACATTTGACATTTTGTTAACATTTGGCAAGTTTTTAATCTTGGTGTGTTTCACATTTTAAAATATAAGAACCAATTGATATTTATGATAATTCTTCTGTATATGAAAATTTGCCACATCAAATATATTAAAGTTATATATAATGTTATTAATAATACATATATATATATATATATATATATATATATATATATATATATATATATATATAATGCTTAATTTATATGAAATATACTGTCATTATGGATTTGTGAAATATAAGTAAAACAAAATGGGATCAACAAACCGTCTTGGCATCTGGAGCCGGTCCAGCTGGAGGGACAAATGCATTTTGCTTCTCCATTCACAGCAATACATTCACCACCGTTCCAGCAGCCACTTTCACACACCACTGACAAATAAACACACACACCGACTGTGAATTTTCTGTGCTGTTGGACTCATTTTTGACTTTGTTTGTTCATTTTTTAGTGTTCAACTTGCAAGCAACATTTAAAAACATAATGTAAGCTAAATCACTGATACCTTTGTGACAGTATTTTCCTCCAAATCCTGAGGGGCATCTGCATTTTCCAGGTCGAAGGCACACTCCACCATTTTTACACTTTGGATAACAGGTTGCTGAAATCGACATGCAAATCATGTGAGTAGTGGCCCCTTAAATATATAAAGGACAAGTTTGACACTCACACAAACACATTCCACTAAAATCCACTTCATAGCAAGTAACTTGAAACATCACCATATTGGCAGGTTTCTCCCTCGTATCCTCTTGAGCAGAAGCAGGTGTTGTTTCGGATGCAAATCCCGGCATGTTTGCAAGGAGGGTCGCACACTGCTTTGGGGTCAAAGACAAAAGGAAGAGCCACCCCACGGGGCCCGTCGGACCGTCCCAGACAGACGCCAGCCAGAGCGGCAAGTGCCACCAGCAAGAGCTGCACGGACATACAGCAAAGCACTGCCATTTTCATATCCACACTCTTACAAGGAACCAGAAAGACTGAGAGTGCTGGTGAACGTGTTTGAACAGAATACTACACTGTAAATCACCTACAGGACAGACTTGGTACGGCAGGGAACCACAGCTGGAAAAGTACTAACTGAGGAATGTGTGAGACAGGATTGAGAGACAGACAAGCTCAGAGTGTGTGTTTAGAGGAGTGTGTGTGGTTGTCTGTGGTTTATAGCAGTCCTTTGTGAGGTTTGTACCTGAAAGTCTATCAACAAGTGGCCCCAAAAGGTCATTTGAGACCAAGCGGCACTTATTTCAAAGAAAGACACTCTTATAATCTCTTATAATCACTCTTCAAGTGACATATTTCACAAAAAAATATGGTTGTTTTAATTTAAAAATGACAGATATATTGAAGTTATTGGAAAATGTTCCTAGTTACTGTGATGGGACCTTCATACATCCATTAAAATAACACTGACACCATTTGGTTAGGAATAATTTAATACCGGTATGCGTGTATATATATATATATATATATATATATATATATATATATATATATATATATATATATATATATATCAGATTTTGTAATGTTTTCCAAAGAAGTCAATTATGATCACAAATTAATTTCATTATTTGTAATTACAGTAAAAACAGTAGCATTGTGAAATATTATAATCTTACTCACCCCAAACTTTTGAATGGGAACGTATGTATAAAATAGAGTACATCTTTAAGTGTGCCCAGATATGTTTTGGGGCCAGTAGAATCAAAAATCTCTACAAGAGTTAAGAAGAAAACGACGACACATTACAATTGAATCTGTTGCAGTAGAGCAGAAGCTATTGTGAGTATATGCAGTCTTATATGAAGTCCAAACTGTGTCTTGTTTATGTTACTGTCGTTTAAAAGAAATTTGTCTCATATTCACTTCGCTGACCCCAGGAAATGTGAGGAAATGGATTCTGCAGATGTCTTGAGAATTTCCCTCCTCCTCAATGAAATTCCAACTGAGATTTCAGACCACGGCTAAAGTGTTTCCCTCTCTGAATGACATGTATGTATGAACTAAAAAGAGTAGATAGGTAATAGGTAGATTTTTGATCAGTGGTTATTTGTAGTTTTTATGTGAAATTGTTAATTGCTTTGTTGGCAAGCCTGACTCCAGCATGCCATAGATGTCAAACTTAACAGTTATTGTTATGTAAGGGAAGGAGTTATATAGTAACTCTATCTCAATCTTTCTGAAATAGGTGGTTCAGAATGGTAAAGGCATGCAGAAACATTACATGGTCTTTGTTTCAGAGGCCCATTAAAGTGGGACCAGAGGGATCTGCTGTTCTGAGACATGAGAGGAAGTGAGCAGGAACTTTAATGGCATCAACAGATGTGCAGAATCCTTCTTTCTTCAGAAGAAAGTGGAAACACGGCATATATTAGGCTACCTTACGCACAGCACATTGAGAACACAAATGCATACGGGTACCATTTGTGCCTGAACATTTCAGCTTTATGGAAAGACACCGTTCCCAAATAGACTTCTTCCATGCCAGTTATTTATAACGCCCAAATGTAAGTGGTTACAAAACTAAAAGCTATGTTATCATTACTAAACTTAAACCCTTATTTTAACCCCACATTTGATGGTGTTAACGTTACCTCACTCGCGTCTATTCCTTCCTGGTCTATTCCTGTAATGATGTACCGCATCTTGCAAGCGCCATCTTGTGGAGTATTGTGACAGTCACACCACTTTTCTCCACAAAATGAATGAACACTTATTAATGGATTTTGACTAAAAGCATAAGAGAACCAGTTTAATAAAAAAAATAGTTATTTAATAAGGTGTTATTTCAGGCTACCCCAGTCCGTACTTATTTAATTCACCATAACATGAACACTAGAAAAAAATATGATATTGTAATATTTTACTTGGGAGAGTGCTGAAATGCCCACAAAATATTTTAAGACAAAATATACATGAACACAAATTTCATCAAAGAAATTCAATTTACTGATAAATCCTTCCAACATTGAAATTAAATATCATTCAAATATTGATGAAAAAGTGCCATTCCAACAAAACACAATTAGCCAAAAGGTTAAAGTGAATGAGAAACATTATCTATTATCTACACACCAACACCAATAAAAAAAAGGTTGAATTTAGTCAAATATGACAACAAAAATGCATCAATTAACAGAAGTCCATTTCTTAATACAGAATCAAATACCTTCCTTCCTTTTTTCTATTCCCTTTTTTTTTCTTAACTAATATATTCCACAGCTTCCTGCTGAGGTAAATTTACATTATATTTTATTGACGCCTGATTCATGGTCAGTGTTGTACTTGCCTCAGAATAGCCCACTTTGTTTTTTATTTAATTAAATTTTCATAATTTCAAAAGTAGTTTAGACATTCGTTCTAAACATTCCCTTTGAACATAATTCTGGAAATAAAATAAAAACTCTTTGCAGTAAGAGGTTGAAAAATCCACAATATGGAGTTATATAAAATTCCCATAAACTGAAGTCGGAGTGTGGTTTCAGGCAAGTAACATTCCATCAAAAATGAAACCATCTGTTAATGGTTTTGTTGATATACGTTAGTAACTCCCTCAAAAAAAATATACCGAATACCTGCTCAACAAAGAGCTAAATAACAGAATGATACGAGCATGACTCAATGTTTAAAAAGACAAAATAAACACACCAAAAGAATAACGGAGTAAAGTCGAAGTGGTTTAAGTGTTTGCAGATCTATGTAGAATTTTCTGCTGCTGTCATTCCTTTTCCAAAAATATACTAAAGTGCTTCTGTCTATCCAAGCAAAACCTCCAGAGCAATGCTAAAGAATCAGTAATGATGTGGTAGAAAGGATATCAGCTCTCTGACTATAACTCTCTGATCAATCCTGATGTTGCCACCCTACAGTACAGACTTCATTTTCAGACATTCGTAACACTCAGGACAAGCCATTTTTTTATCACCACATGAGAACATTAAAAATTGTTGGTCATACGTAGGGGCGTCACTGTATCACACTCATGCGTCCGCGTGAAGAGGTGGTGTTTGAGCCGCAGTCCACGTACAGGTACTTTTCCTGAGACACCTGCTCAGCATGGCCAAAGTACACAGTGGTTACAGTCGTTCTGGAGAGACATTTTCTTTGTTAGTTGAAGTGGAGAACATAGGCGTTTAAGGCAATTAAGGAATTATATTTTGCTCTTGCTGTTTAAAATGTGTGTAAACCAACCCCGCAAATGTCTTTTACCATTTTTTGGTTAAAGGTGCAGTAAGCAATTTCTGAGAAACACTGCTTATATTTGAAATCAACCCAAAGAGTCACACACCCTCCATTCATTGCCTGCCCCAATCATCAATCATCTCCTCCCCAATCATCAGTGGACACACCCCCTACTGCTGAGTGTCTCACTCTCTCCTCCCCCATCATGAGTGGACACACCCCCTACTGCTGATTGGC
Source organism: Scardinius erythrophthalmus (assembly GCF_964197995.2). Taxonomy (NCBI): domain Eukaryota; kingdom Metazoa; phylum Chordata; class Actinopteri; order Cypriniformes; family Leuciscidae; genus Scardinius; species Scardinius erythrophthalmus. The sequence continues at coordinate 25,089,525 of NC_138227.1, read as the reverse complement.
TCACTCTCTCCTCCCCCATCATGAGTGGACACACCCCTTACTGCTGAGTGTCTCACTCTCTCCTCCCCCATCATGAGTGGACACACCTCCTACTGCTGAGTGTCTCACTCTCTCCTCCCCCATCATGAGTGGACACACCCCCTACTGCTGATTGGCTCACTCTCTCCTCCCCCATCATGAGTGGACACACCCCCTACTGCTGATTGGCTCACTCTCTCCTCCCCCATCATGAGTGGACACACCCCCTACTGCTGAGTGTCTCACTCTCTCCTCCCCCATCATGAGTGGACACACACCCTACTGCTGATTGGCTCACTCTCTCCTCCCCCATCATGAGTGGACACACCCCCTACTGCTGATTGGCTCACTCTCTCCTCCCCCATCATGAGTGGACACACCCCCTACTGCTGATTGGCTCACTCTCTCCTCCCCCATCATGAGTGGACACACCCCCTACTGCTGATTGGCTCACTCTCTCCTCCCCCATCATGAGTGGACACACCCCCTACTGCTGATTGGCTCACTCTCTCCTCCCCCATCATGAGTGGACACACCCCCTACTGCTGAGTGTCTCACTCTCTCCTCCCCCATCATGAGTGGACACACACCCTACTGCTGATTGGCTCACTCTCTCCTCCCCCATCATGAGTGGACACACCCCCTACTGCTGATTGGCTCACTCTCTCCTCCCCCATCATGAGTGGACACACCCCCTACTGCTGAGTGTCTCACTCTCTCCTCCCCCATCATGAGTGGACACACCCCCTACTGCTGATTGGCTCACTCTCTCCTCCCCCATCATGAGTGGACACACCTCCTACTGGCTGAGTGTCTCACTCTCTCCTCCCCCATCATGAGTGGACACACCCCCTACTGCTGATTGGCTCACTCTCTCCTCCCCCATCATGAGTGGACACGCCCCCACCGCTAATTTGCTACAAGCGTGTTGTGTTGCTCGGTCCGATCCACTTTCAACAGCGGTTCTCAGAAATCACTTACTGCACTTTTGATTATTATATTATCTAATAAAGATCTACCATTCTTTACTAAACTTGGAAATTAAAATAAACACAAAATACTAAATATAACTATGAAAAAACTGAATACAGTAACATTTTACTGAATATTTATCTATTGAAATACTTTTTTTATGTTCATTTACATTAACTGTTTAAGCACACCGATTCACTAAAAGAATACTTACTGCATCATGACAACAATGTTATGCACTTTAATTGACTGCATGGTACAGTAGTCACTGTAAAAACAGATACGCAATCATCACAATACGCATTTTAGAACACTGTAAGATAAAATGTCTGGCGAGACTGGCAAATACTTACAATATGTAGTTCATCTCATTGGCTATGATAGTGGGGACGGTGTAATCAACCTAAAAATGAGACAATGACATTGACAACAGGTGTTATCTAAGTAATTACACACATGAAGAGAAACTAAGATTGCAAAGTCATGTGACTAAATAAAACTGCTTTATTGGCAGGATACAGGTCATTTTCTTTCTGTTATCTTAATGTTTGGCTTTACTCCCATGTGATTTTCCTCACTATGAATACATATTTAGGCTGTATAATCAAATTTAATCAAATAAATGCAGCCATGGTGAGCATTAAAAAATCATACCGATCCCTAACATTTGAACAGCAGTTTATGTGTGTTAATAATACATGAAAAATATTAATTATTTAAATATTCATATAAAATTATTAGTCAAGTAATGTTTGCGGAAGTATAACAATTTGATATTAATAAATAGTTAAATAATTAATATAGTTTCATAGATCAACACACACACACACACACACAGAATATAACAAACCTAAAAAGGTTGTTTTATACCACTGATCTAAATAAATGACCACACACCTGTCGCATATCCAGGGGGCTGATGGTGGTGACATTACTGACGACAGACTTTCCAATGACAGTCTTGTAGAATTGCACCTGGGCTGTGATGTTGGCCACATGTATTGGGTAGTAATTATTGTTGGTGATGTTAAGGGTATTCTGAGAAAAACAAAATACTGTTATTTAAAATTACACATGTCCAATTATCAAGTCCAATCCCTCCATTACAGAAAGAATAGTATCATAAATGAAACAGGTAATATTTGGTTAACAATCCTGAAATACAAATTAAAAGGGGGTGCTATAGATATTACCGTGATATTTAGGTATATTATCCGCTGGTCTTGGTCATAAGTGACATAGGCTGACTTCACCCCAACATAAGAGACGTCAATAGTCCGAGGGAACAGGAAGAACACAGCCAGACCAGAAAGCAGCAGACACAGAAAGACGGATACAGACACGTACAATGTCCTGGAACAGTGCAAGAATACACAGTCGGTCATTTTTTATATTATATACATACACAATGTTGGGTTTAGGGTCTTTGGTTTAGGATCCAATTCTCACTATTAACTAGGTGCTTACTAACATGCATATTACTAGGATATTGACTATTAGTACTTATAAAACACATATTAATGCTTTTTTCTGCACAACCATATTCTACATCCCTTAATCCTACCCCATACTTAAACTGAACAAACTACCTTACTATTAATAAGCAGTAATTAGGAATTTCTTGAGGCAAAAGTCATAGTTGATGGTTAGTTAATAGTGAGAATTGGACCCTAAACTAAATTGTGACCCCAATGTTTATGTGAAATAGATATTTAAACAAACTTACGTTCGTCTTGGCTTCAGCCTCTGGTCGCTGTATGGTATCAAAGCAACTAGCTGGTTTTCTTGGTCTGTGAGAATATCCAGGATAGGAAGTACACATGATTACAATAATGATTTATACAATTTATTGATGCCCCTTTCATTAGAGAACAGTTTAATAATGTTAAACATTTAGATTTGCATATTACATCTTTGGGATACAAAGTACTGTGTAGATGGATGTATGGATGGAAGGGTGGATGACAGACGGATCTGTTCTTACCTCTCGGTATTCTCCCTGTCCCTTGACAAGTAGGACAGGTAACACTGTCTCTGCCTGTGAATTCAACATATGGAAACTGTGACACATCGTCTTTATTGTCCTCAGTGTGCGACTTCGAGTCTTCAGTCAGGCTCTCCTGGTCCTCTTTTTGCTTTGGCAAGGAAAACAGAGACTTCCCCATGGTTGGGCTTGCCTTAAAAAAAGAGAAAAGAAATCATCTGTGATATTTAGTGCTTTACAATGCAAGTCATGAAAGATCATCCAAGTATAGATCTTCATGGTTTGGTGAACTTAAGCACATATTTTCCACGTGACTTAAAGTATGCAGCTCCAGGCAGTTTTATAACGACATTCTGTATAAGATATACATTATGCAATCAAAATATTCTGGCTTTCCTCAACTAAACAATATATTTTCAGTTCCTGACAAACATTTGATAAACATGCTTAATGTGTGATGATATGCAAATGATAACACAGCTGATATGAGAACACAATGTACTCTACGGCCGACGTTCTCGTGTTCTTGATACTGATGCAATGTAACATTATTACATGGCTCGCTGTTATTTCTTGATAACAGACCGCTGCGAAGTATAACAGACCGTTGCCTCCGCTTCGCGTCGGGTCCTGTTCAGCCTGTCGGGGTTGTTATTCGCTATAACGACCGTCTGTCTATACATTATCCCTTACATAACGTGCATTAACTGCATTAACAAATTTAAGAATGCAAAAAGTGCGATGCATTTAAAGAGCATTATTAACACACTGTCACGCACGCGACGAACATGGTTTTTAGAGTGATGTAAGAGCAATTGGGCCTAAAAACTGATCAAGCACCATTCAAAATAACTCCTATTTCAAGGTACGATATTAAAATATAGTGGATAGGATATGAATTAAGGTTTACCTTTTTTGAAGGGTCCTGCCTTCTGTTTGTATAAAATTACAGTTGCTACAATGTCGTTACTCTGTCTTGACTGTGTTGTTTTTCTCCCCAAGCCGTGTTTCAACAAGCCCCGCCTCTTGGTTTATTCATTGACATGACGCTGCATTGTAAACTTCGCGTGATTGGACGATAGTTACGTGCGACACTGTTATAAGCCAATCATATTATATAAGGTGGGATTTGTCGGACTGACACTCTCTAAGCCACGCCTCTCTGTTGATAGTTGCACAGCAGATTTCAAGGCCGATTGTACTGTGTACATGTGCGATGTTTTGCTTTGGGTCTCATTGCCTTTATTTAGTCTAAAACCACATTTGAATCCAGATGTGCTCATGAACCCTACTATTGTAGATATTGCATGATATAGAAGTAAAAATGAAAGCATTGCATCTTAAATTGCATAAATTGAATGTTAAAGTAAATTAATAATAAACAAAATAAACAAATACTAATGATATCACTCGCCCATTGCATGAATGTAGGCGTGTGCATTTTTCTTTTTATTTAATTTTCTCGTACAAGTATAATAATTGACAGAGTGATGGGAGAGTGCAATGGAAGAATGGTTGCACAAGAAAGATGCGATGCGTCCGTTTTTATTACTTTGGTGAGTTGTTTGTGCAATCAGAATAGGAAAAAAAGTGTCCAACCACCAAGTAGGCCTGTGGTTAACACTTCTCAAATTGGTTTCGTTTTAAGCTCTGCAAAGATATCACCAGACAACCTAATGAACAAAATAGTGACATGAAACTGACACAAATAATGAAGTTGAAATTTTGGCCTACATTTATAATATTATGTAATTTACAAATATATATATAATATGTAAATGACTTTCAATAATAAACCAATAATCCACACTTTTCACACGCTCTCACGCCACACATCCATTTTCTCACGCACAAAAATCGCGAAGCAAAGAGGACACGGATACCGACAGACTACAGAGCAGGTTTCTTATGATATATAAAAAAAATCTCAGCTCTCAGATTCTGTAAATTTTTCATTACGAAATTCAAACAATAAATACCGTTTTGTAAATGTGACGTGAGAGATCCCTAGCAGCACGTGAACCGATCATCTCTACCAGCTAATAGTAAATAAACACGAGCACTGTTGAAAGATACAGTACAACTTACCGAAATGTATATACCTCATAGGCCTACATGATATCGATCAATCAGTCAATCAATTTTTCATCCGCGGAAAGGGGTCAATAAAACAGCGGGAGAACAATTATGTCACAAAACATGTCAGGAAAGCCATTAATGACCATAAAATGCGCTATAGCACGTTAGTTGGCTAGAAAAAAAGATAGTAGGCCTAGGCTAGCCTATTTTGCTAAATATGTGCACTAGGCCTATATTACATATTTATTATATTTTTACTTGACATATTTTATTTTACTTTTACTAAAGTTGCTATTATAATAAAAAAAGCGTTATATTTAATTTGAGTTATTTTTAACCTTAAATAATACTACCAGCTGATAGGGCTCTCTGTATGTTTACAGCATTTGGTGAAATTTTTTTTTCTTGAAAAAAATTAACGCCTATCTTGTGTACCTAATATTTATCCAAATGAGTCAATAAGGCTAAATCAAATCACAAGAATTTCAATTTAATTGAAATCGTGATATTTGAAAAAAAATTTAAAAAATTTCTGAAAAAAAACGTAGCTTACCAGAAATGTAAACATTGTAACATGTTGTCACTTAACCTAATAAAATTCAGTTTAGTTACTAAAATGTTTTGACAATCATACACTTATGACAATACCCAAGTATTGACATGAAACTGACACAAATAAGGAAGTTTATATGTATATATATATATATATATATATATATATATATATATATATATATATATATATATATATATGTACACACTGTAAAAAAAAAAAAGCGTAAAAAAACGGCAATTTTCTGGCAGCAGGGGCGCCAGAAAATTTCTGTTAAAAAACGGAAAAATACTGTAAAAAAATGGTAATTTCTTCCCGTTGTTTTTACGGAAAAAAATGTATATTTACCATTGGATTTCAGTAATATGATATAATGTTAATTTACCGTCCTATTGAAGTATTAATATCTGTTTTGTACACGGATAACCACCAATCACAGCAGTAATGAGAATCACATGTTCAATCAAAGCTCAACACAATTAGTTCTTCTACAAGAATATTAATACTAATATATATAGAAGCTGCACAGTGTCATTCACACAAACATTAAACACCATCATGGTAACACATGAAATTTTAAAAACGCAATAAACATTAATTTAACAACATTAAATGTAACATAAACCCCTAATGTACATAACTGATTAGAAAAAACGAAGAAAACTATGAAGAAACAAACATAGTTATTTCAACAAAAATACATCAAATGTGAAGTGTCACAGGGAATTGTGGGAATGTCAATTTACGGTTTTTCACAGTAAATTATACAATGAGTTGTTTTTTCACTTTCAAAAACTGTACATTTAACGGTATGTTACAGTAAAATTACATTAAATGTACCGTTAGATCTATCACAGTTATTTAACGTATATAGTACGGAAACTTTCTGTTAACCAATTAACAGTTTTTCACTGTAGCATTTTTACAGTCTTTTACCGTTAAAATTACGATAATTTTTTACAGTGATATATATATATATATATATATATATATATATATATATATATATATATATATATATATATATATATATATTATATATATATATATAATATGTAACTGACTTTCAATAATAAACCAACACTGAGAAATAATGACTTTAGTAAAAGTGTCACAACTTGTAGCAGTGTGTTGCCCATTGACGTGTTTTTCCCCCTTCGAGGTTAACCAAAACCTTCCGCGCGATCATTAACTCGGCCTTCATAGATTGCCAGTGGACGAGTGGACTAAACCATTTCTCTCATCAAAGGTGGATTACAGGGCGTTGTATTATTAAACGTTTTGGGTTAATCTCGTCAAACCGGATCTGCAGTCACGAAATACTCTTCTTCAATATGGTGTCCGATTGTTTAAGAAGCAAAATAAATGTATAAGAGCCCTTATTTTTTAACAGGCAAACTATTATTCTCTTTTGGGCCCCTATGACTGTACGCGTATTGTGTTGGCAGTGGCCCGCCGATCTCACCTGAGTTTCGGGTTACACTTTCATACCTCGCTTGTCGCTGTACGAGGAAATGGAGGACGCACCTGTCTGAGACAAATACTGCTGCTTTAACGACACATAGGCCTACTCGGTCTTTCTTTACCTACTTTTGGGGAATTTAATGTTGGGTGTGTATTAAAAGATCTTGAGATAATATGTGGCAGGGTATAATCTTTACCCTCTTCTTGTTTACAGGTAAGTGCGTTATTTCTTCTTCACCAAAGCTCAGATGTGACCGTTTATGTTTTACTGTTTTCACTTTTTTGTAGATTTGAGTTGGAAAATATCAAAATATCACTTAATAAATATCATAGATTATGTTGAGTTTATTAGAACACTAGATCTCATGAAGGTCATATGGACCAATTCGTAGTTACTTGTTTTGATTTGACCAAATGCTATAATAATCATTGCATATTTATTTGTCCTTCCCAACTTTAAATCAGATAATTACTATCTTACTAATGGAAATCGATTTAAATATCAGATATTAGCCCAGTACAAATGTACATCCATTTTGAAATAGACCTCAGGTAGTTATTGTGCAATGGTTTCACTTTGTCTTATTTGTATTTTCTTAAGTGTTTGTTGTTTAGGGAATGAGTAATGTAGATTGTATGGGAGGAGGTGACCATGTCCCCTTCACACTGAAATAGTTTCGGTCAGACACATGAGTCACATCCTCTGATAATCTTTGTAAACCATATCTAACCCACAGCCTGGTGTCATTATGTGATGTCACCTATGCAAAAAGTTTGTTTACCCTTCTTTAGTAATCCCAAACATTGTTTAAAATGGCCTTTTGGAGTCTTTTTGTAGTAAATGGCATCTGTCATCGTTTTTAACTAAGGTATCATTAAACAGTTGTGCATGAAAATACTGTTTAATTATAGCTTTTGTGAAAGGCTATTGTTCTTTGAGCTGTATGTTAGGGGTTTTCTTTATTTTAGAACTATCAGAGGACTAACAGCAAGAATATGCATAATAATGAAGCATGGAATCAATGTCACATTGTTTGTTTATTGTGTGTAGGAAGTAGTGCAGTGCAATAATTACCTTAATCAAGTGTGACAAGATATATATTTTCCTCAAAAGTGTTTTAAGGAAGCCACCAATAAAAATACAGTTTATTCAAAAGGTTCCTGACAAAATTATAAGAATAATCAGATGTTGTTTGTACTTTTGTAACTATAACTAAATGTAACCCATATACATTTAAAAAATACTTTGACCATTGCTTTGAACATTGGTTGCAAGGTCAGGGCTAATACATGTTACAATAAACCTTGGCTATCTTCTGAATTTGACTAGAATAATGCTCTGATTTAAAGGGCACCTATTATGCAAAATTCACTTTTACATGGTGTTTGAACATAAATGTGTGTTGGCAGTGTGTGAGCAAAACCACCCTAGAATGATAAAAATCCACCCAGTAGTTTTTTTACTATCTCAATAAATCACAAGCACTGTCTCAGAACGCCCTGTTCTAAGATTGCTCTCACTGTGACGTAGAATTGCGCTAAGCCCCACCCGCCGACGCGGTTTGATTGACAGTCTGGTTTTGGCATAGACCCCGCCCTCGGTGATCTGTGTACACCAGGGATAGGCAACTCCGGTCCTGGAGGGCCACTGTCCTGCAGAGTTTAGCTCCAACCCTAATTAAACACACCTGAACAAGGTAATCAACGTTATCAGGATTACTGGATGGATACAGGCAGGTGAGTTTTTATCAGGGCTGAAGCTAAATTCTGCAGGACAATGGCCCTCCAGGACCGATGTTGCCTATCCCTGGTGTACACTAGGGCTGTGTTGAAAAAATCGATTCACCGATTCTGAATCGATTTTCATATTAATTTCTAAAGATCGATCCGTAACTCAGAGGATCGATTTTCCCCGTGAACTTTAACTTGCCGCGTCATTGAATTCACGCATGCGCGCGAGGTGGAAGGACATTAAAACAACGTCAGTAACGTAACGTTAAGCAAGCGGTTACTTTGAAAACTCCAGAAACGCTCAAAGCTGCGATCTGGCACCATTTCGGGTTCAGAAGCAATGCAGAGAACGAGCTTGACAAAAGCAAAGGTTTTCTAAAGGTTTTGTAAGTTCAAATTTTATTTACATTCTGTGTAGAGATGCGCGGTTGGCGGTTACAGCCGCGGACTCCGCGGATAAACCGTGGATCGGGCGGATGACGTGACGACAAATTATATTTTAATTAAATTCGGATGGGTGGCGGGCGATTAACCAATCAAATAAAAAAAAAAATGCATACATTAAGTGGATGGTGGGCGGGTGCGGTTTTGAAAATTGGTCAAAAACGTTGGTGCGGACGGATGAGTTTTGTGATGCGGTTGAAGTAATAACGTTAGCCCATCCGCACATCTCTACTGTGTAATGTTGTCTGTTTACTGTGAAGCCAGTAACCAATAATCTGTTTACATTTGCACTGGCTTAGAACAAATGTGTTCTAAATGTTGATCATTAAAATAAAAAATAAAGGTGCATTTGCATCTGAACTGTAGCAGCTTTTTGGAAAATTCTTAATGTCATTTTTAATAATACATCAGGTTCGCGTCTAAATAATCGGTCTACTGCTGCTGATATACCTCTGCGTCCTCGGTCGTCTACACCAGTGCAAGTTTGTGAAAGCAGTTGTATCAACACTCTGGAAGGGGGGATTGTTCTTTACAACCACCAATACTCCATTAATTTGCAGTTGAATGTCTATAATAATAGTATCAATATGTTGCATAACTACAGTCCTGTAATTCAGGTAACAGCTGGAAAAAAATGCTTTTTTCAAAAACCATTATCTAAATCTCGAAGATCGGATCGAATCGGATCGAATCGAATCGAATAATGATAATCGATTCAAGATCTTGAGAATCGGAATCGAATCAATTCTTGAAATTTGAATCGAAACCCAGCCCTAGTGTACACCATCCTCCATTGTTTCAACGACAGCCGGTAATGTCTCAAGAAGTGTAACGTCAGGTGTTCTGTTGTGGGATGTAAGAATGGATATAGTAGTCTTCACTGACATCAGAGCCACTGAAAACGCAGTGGATGGATTTTATTTATGAAGAAAAGGCGCCACTTAAACTTCCTAAATACGTTTATGTTTGCGTGAATCATTTTCTGACTGACTGTTTAGTGAACGAGGGTCAAAGTTAATCCTCAAGTGTGGATCGTTGCCTACTGTTCGCGATCCAACGTCACCTCCAGAAGAAGTAAGTGTATTTTATGATTTATGAGCAAATAGTCATTTCAATCGATGTCAGCCAGTTCAACAACAAATGCGTCTAAAGCTATTTATTGTCGTCGTCATAGGATGTCTCAACAAACAACGTCAGACAGTTTTATGTCACGTACATTATTTTTTGCAGCAATTACAAATGTAAATAAATGAATACCTCTATCTCCATAGACAGTATATAAACGTCTATCTCCCTGCAGCATTTGTTTTCTGGTTCTGTAACGTTAGCCATCTTCTCACATTTGCCACATAAGCGTGTGTGTAGTTTCAAAAAATTGTGTCTGTGTATGTGTGTTGCACATCCATAATTGCAAAGGGGACGCGATTAAAACTCTATAAGTACATAAATGTATTAAAAAAACATTCCGAGACGCCCTGGTCCATTCTCATTCGTGTTTATTCTGTGCCGGACTCTCTTCATCATCTGGGTCCAGCAGGGCGGGGATTATGCAGCTCATTTACATTTAAGGTGGTACACACCAAAACAGCTCTTTTTAAAACAGGCCCCAAAAATGACATTTTCAAATGGTTATAATAAATTAACTGTGGGGTATTTTGTGCTGAAACTTCACAAATACATTCTGGGGACACCCAAGACCAATATAACATCTTGTAAAAAGGGGCATAATAGGTGCCCTTAAAACACTGCTAATATTATGGTAAGAAAAATGATTGGATAGTTTACCAAAAATGAAATTCTGTCATTAATTACTCCACCCTCATGTTGTTCCAACCCGTAAGACTTTTGTTCATCTTCAGAACACAAATGAAGATATTTTTTGATGAAATCTGAAATCTTTCTGCCCCTCCATTGACAGCTACATAACTGACATTGTAAAACGAATCCATATGAATAGAGTGATTTAGTCCAAATTTTCTGAAGAGACTCAATCGCTTTATATGATGAACAGAGTTATTTAATCTAGGCTTTTATTCACATACACATTGATCAGCAAACATAAACAGAACCTCAAATTAACTTGCTTCACTCGCAAGAGGTTAACTTGCAAACCTCTTGCGGAAACTCAAACATGCTGCGTAACACGAAAGCTGCGTAACACACAAGAATGAACCTCATTGGTTCTTGCTGAAGCTCAAACGTTTCTCTGTAACACGAGAATGAACCTCATTGGTTCTTGCTGAAGCTCAAACATGCTGTGTAACACGAGAATGAACCTCATTGGTTCTTGCTGAAGCTCAAACGTTTCTCTGTAACACGAGAATGAACCTTATTGGTTCTTGCTGAAGCTCAAACATGCTGTGTAACACGAGAATGAACCTCATTGGTTCTTGCTGAAGCTCAATCGTGCTGCGTAACACGAGAATTAACCTCATTGGTTCTTGCTGAAGCTCAAACGTGCTGCGTAACACGAGAATGAACCTCATTGGTTCTTGCTGAAGCTCAAACGTTCTCCGTAACACGAGAATAAACCTCATTGGTTCTTGCTGAAGCTCAACCGTGCTGCGTAACACGAGAATGAACCTCATTGGCTCTTGCTGAAGCTCAAACATGCTGTGCAACACGAGAATGAACCTCATTGGTTCTTGCTGAAGCTCAAACGTTCTCCGTAACACGAGAATGAACCTCATTGGTTCTTGCTGAAGCTCAAACGTTCTCCGTAACACGAGAATGAACCTCATTGGTTCTTGCTGAAGCTCAAACGTGCTGCGTAACACAAGAATAAACCTCATTGGTTCTTGCTGAAGCTCAAACGTTCTCCGTAACACGAGAATTAACCTCATTGGTTCTTGCTGAAGCTCAAACGTGCTGCGTAACACGAGAATTAACCTCTGGTTCTTGCTGAAGCTCAAACGTGCTGCGTAACACGAGAATGAACCTCATTGGTTCTTGCTGAAGCTCAAACATGCTGTGCAACACGAGAATGAACCTCATTGGTTCTTGCTGAAGCTCAAACGTTCTCCGTAACACGAGAATGAACCTCATTGGTTCTTGCTGAAGCTCAAACGTTCTCCGTAACACGAGAATGAACCTCATTGGTTCTTGCTGAAGCTCAAACGTGCTGCGTAACACCAGAATGAACCTCATTGGTTCTTGCTGAAGCTCAAACGTTCTCCGTAACACGAGAATTAACCTCATTGGTTCTTGCTGAAGCTCAAACGTGCTGCGTAACACGAGAATTAACCTCATTGGTTCTTGCTGAAGCTCAAACGTGCTGCGAAACACGAGAATTAACCTCATTGGTTCTTGCTGAAGCTCAAACGTGCTGCGTAACACGAGAATGAACCTCATTGGTTCTTGCTGAAGCTCAAACGTGCTGTGCAACAAGAGAATGAACATCATTGGTTCTTGCTGAAGCTCAAACGTGCTGCGTAACACGAGAATTAACCTCATTGGTTCTTGCTGAAGCTCAAACGTTTTCTGTAACACAAGAATGAACCTCACTGGTTCTTGCGGAAACTCAAACATGCTGCGTAACACGAAAGCTGCGTAACACACAATAATGAACCTCATTGGTTCTTGCTGAAGCTCAAACATGCTGCGTAACACGAAAGCTGCGTAACACACAATAATGAACCTCATTGGTTCTTGCTGAAGCTCAAACATGCTGCGTAACACGAGAATAAACCTCATTGGTTCTTGCTGAAGCTCAAACGTGCTGCGTAACACGAGAATGAACCTCATTGGTTCTTGATGAAGCTCAAACGTGCTGCGTAACACGAGAATGAACCTCATTGGTTCTTGCTGAAGCTCAAACGTGCTGCGTAACACGAGAATGAACCTCATTGGTTCTTGCTGAAGCTCAAACGTGCTGCGTAACACGAGAATTAACCTCATTGGTTCTTGCTGAAGCTCAAACGTTTTCTGTAACACAAGAATGAACCTCACTGGTTCTTGCTGAAACTCAAACATGCTGCGTAACACGAAAGCTGCGTAACACACAATAATGAACCTCATTGGTTCTTTCTGAAGCTCAAACATGCTGCGTAACACGAGAATGAACCTCATTGGTTCTTGCTGAAGCTCAAACGTTCTCCGTAACACGAATGAATCTCATTGGTTCTTGCTGAAGCGCAAACATGCTGTGTAACACGAGAATGAACCTCAGTGGTTCTTGCTGAAGCTCAAACGTTCTCCGTAACATGAGAATAAACCTCATTGGTTCTTGCTGAAGCTCAAACGTGCTGCGTAACACGAGAATGAACCTCATTGGCTCTTGCTGAAGCTCAAACATGCTGTGCAACACGAGAATGAACCTCATTGGTTCTTGCTGAAGCTCAAACGTTCTCCGTAACACGATAATGAACCTTATTGGTTCTTGCTGAAGCTCAAACGTGCTGCGTAACACAAGAACGAACCTCATTGGTTCTTGCTGAAGCTCAAACGTTCTCCGTAACACGAGAATTAACCTCATTGGTTCTTGCTGAAGCTCAAACATGCTGCGTAACATGAGAATTAACCTCATTGGTTCTTGCAGAAGCTCAAACGTTCTCCGTAACACGAGAATTAACCTCATTGGTTCTTGCTGAAGCTCAAACGTTCTCCGTAACACGAGAATTAACCTCATTGGTTCTTGCTGAAGCTCAAACGTGCTGCGTAACACGAGAATGAACCTCATTGGCTCTTGCTGAAGCTCAAACATGCTGTGCAACACGAGAATGAACCTCATTGGTTCTTGCTGAAGCTCAAACGTTTTCCGTAACACAAGAATGAACCTCTTTGGTTCTTGCGGAAACTCAAACATGCTGCGTAACACAAAAGCTGCGTAACACACAAGAATGAACCTCATTGGTTCTTGCTGAAGCTCAAACGTGCTGCGTAACACGAGAATGAACCTCATTGGTTCTTGCTGAAGCTCAAACGTGCTGCGTAACACGAGAATGAACCTCATTGGTACTTGCTGAAGCACAAACGTGCTGCGTAACACGAGAATGAACCTCATTGGTTCTTGCTGAAGCTCAAACGTGCTGCGTAACACAAGAATGAACCTCATTGGTTCTTGCTGAAGCTCAAACGTGCTGCGTAACACGAGAATGAACCTCATTGGTTCTTGCTGAAGCTCAAACGTGCTGTGCAACAAGAGAATGAACATCATTGGTTCTTGCTGAAGCTCAAACGTGCTGCGTAACACGAGAATTAACCTCATTGGTTCTTGCTGAAGCTCAAACGTTTTCTGTAACACAAGAATGAACCTCACTGGTTCTTGCGGAAACTCAAACATGCTGCGTAACACGAAAGCTGCGTAACACACAATAATGAACCTCATTGGTTCTTGCTGAAGCTCAAACATGCTGCGTAACACGAGAATGAACCTCATTGGTTCTTGCTGAAGCTCAAACGGGCTGCGTAACACGAGAATGAACCTCATTGGTTCTTGCTGAAGCTCAAACGTTCTCCGTAACACGAATGAATCTCATTGGTTCTTGCTGAAGCTCAAACGTGCTGCGTAACACGAGAATGAACCTCATTGGCTCTTGCTGAAGCTCAAACATGCTGTGCAACACGAGAATGAACCTCATTGGTTCTTGCTGAAGCTCAAACATGCTGTGCAACACGAGAATGAACCTCATTGGTTCTTGCTGAAGCTCAAACGTTCTCCGTAACACGAGAATGAACCTCATTGGTTCTTGCTGAAGCTCAAACGTTCTCCGTAACACGAGAATTAACCTCATTGGTTCTTGCTGAAGCTCAAACGTGCTGCGTAACACGAGAATTAACCTCATTGGTTCTTGCTGAAGCTCAAACATGCTGCGTAACACGAGAATTAACCTCATTGGTTCTTGCAGAAGCTCAAATGTGCTGCGAAACACGAGAATGAACCTCATTGGTTCTTGCTGAAGCTCAAACGTTCTCCGTAACACGAATGAATCTCATTGGTTCTTGCTGAAGCTCAAACATGCTGTGTAACACGAGAATGAACCTCATTGGTTCTTGCTGAAGCTCAAACGTTCTCCGTAACACGAGAATAAACCTCATTGGTTCTTGCTGAAGCTCAAACGTGCTGCGTAACACGAGAATGAACCTCATTGGCTCTTGCTGAAGCTCAAACATGCTGTGCAACACGAGAATGAACCTCATTGGTTCTTGCTGAAGCTCAAACGTTCTCCGTAACACGAGAATGAACCTCATTGGTTCTTGCTGAAGCTCAAACGTTCTCCGTAACACGAGAATGAACCTCATTGGTTCTTGCTGAAGCTCAAACGTGCTGCGTAACACAAGAATGAACCTCATTGGTTCTTGCTGAAGCTCAAACGTTCTCCGTAACACGAGAATTAACCTCATTGGTTCTTGCTGAAGCTCAAACGTGCTGCGTAACACGAGAATTAACCTCTGGTTCTTGCTGAAGCTCAAACGTGCTGCGTAACACGAGAATGAACCTCATTGGCTCTTGCTGAAGCTCAAACATGCTGTGCAACACGAGAATGAACCTCATTGGTTCTTGCTGAAGCTCAAACATTCTCCGTAACACGAGAATGAACCTCATTGGTTCTTGCTGAAGCTCAAATGTTCTGCGTTACACGAGAATTAACCTCATTGGTTCTTGCTGAAGCTCAAACGTGCTGCGTAACACGAGAATTAACCTCATTGGTTCTTGCTGAAGCTCAAACGTGCTGTGAAACACGAGAATTAACCTCATTGGTTCTTGCTGAAGCTCAAATGTGCTGCGTAACACAAGAATTAACCTCATTGGTTCTTGCTGAAGCTCAAACGTGCTGCATAACACGAGAATTAACCTCATTGGTTCTTGCAGAAGCTCAAATGTGCTGCGAAACATGAGAATGAACCTCATTGGTTCTTGCTGAAGCTCAAACGTTCTCCGTAACACGAATGAACCTCATTGGTTCTTGCTGAAGCTCAAACGTTCTCCGTTACACGAGAATGAACCTCATTGGTTCTTGCTGAAGCTCAAGCGTTCTCCGTAACATGAGAATGAACCTCATTGGTTCTTGCGGAAACTCAAATATGCTGCGTAACACGAAAGCTGCGTAACGCTGGTTTCACACTGCACGCGTGAGCGGAGCGTGAGCGGAGCGTAAGCAGCGCGTATTTTTTTCGGCGCCCATGTTAACAGATTAGAGCATTCACACCGCACGCAGAGGCGCCGCGGCAGCACGTAGCAGGAGCAGAGCAGGAACAGCAGTGCCGCGATAGTTTCGGCGCCTGGTCTATTTTTGCCGCGCCGCTTACACTGAATTAAAGTGACAATGCATTGATCATGGCCAAAATACACCGCAGTTTTACCCAAAAAGTGCATTGATGATATCTATTGTTTTAAACAGTCGCCAACATGACCAACAGCAATTTAAAAAGAAAACAAATGTCCAAAAACAAACTTGTTGCCAGAACAATAAAAACAAAGATGAACCAAAAGTTATATAAATGAAATTATTAATCAAATAAGCTTCTTGACAAGTATTTTCTCTTAAATATATTTGAAAACGAAATAAAGCAATGCCAACTTATCCATTATAGAGTAGCCTACTCTGTCTGTACACAACCCGCGGTTCAGCCGCGCGTGACAAACGCTGCCAGTGTGAAAGCAAAACGCGCGTGTCCTGCTCCTGCTCACCATACGCACTGCTCCTGCGCTGCTTTCGCTCTGCTAATGCATGCAGTATGAAACCGGCGTTACACACAAGGATGAACCTCATTGGTTCTTGCTGAAGCTCAAACGTGCTGTGTAACACGAGAATGAACCTCATTGGTTCTTGCTGAAGCTCAAACGTGCTGCGTAACACGAGAATGAACCTCATTGGATCTTGCTGAAGCTCAAACGTGCTGCGTAACACGAGAATGCACCTCATTGGTTCTTGCTGAAGCTCAAGCGTTCTCCGTAACACGAGAATGAACCTCATTGGATCTTGCGGAAACTCAAACGCTCTCCGTAACACAAAAGAATGAGCCTCATTGGTTCTCGCACATCAGGTGAACATGCTTGAGTTTCCATTTACCATAACTGATGTGTGAGTTGATGAATGCTTGTACAAGCCTAAATTAAACCTGTTAATTTTTGGAGGGCCACTGTCCTGCAAGAGTTTAGCTCCAACCCCAATTAAACACCTGAACCAGCTAATCAAGGCCTTACTAAGCATACTAGGCTATATATTCCAGTAGGTGTTTTAATTAAGTTGGAGCTAAACTCTGCAGGACAGTGGCCCTCCAGGACAGAGTTTGGTCACCCCTGCTTTAAGTGACTGAAAGATAATTTTCAAGAGGACCCTTTGCTTCCTGTGCAAAATTCAAAACATTTTTAATAAATCTAAGCCTAAGAAAAGTCACTCTATTATTTGAACAGATTAAAGATGAGTTTTGCATCTTCATTGACACATTCACAGTCAATTTTATGTGGTTTACCTGGATTGTTATAATCTGTTGTTTCCTTTTGTTTTTTAAGAATGATATTTTTTTACAGAAAGTCTCTGTCTGAAGGCTTCTCATAAGACAGGCTCTGTACTGTACTGCCTTTTGAAATAGCTTGAGTCTTTGTTATTGCCTAAAGGCCTTTCAATCCTTTCCTTTTTTATTTTGGATGGTATTTGATTTCTATTTTATTCTTAATTCCAATCCAAGTTCATGGGAATGTCTTAAACCTCCCTGTTTCATCTATTTGTGGATACTGTTACTGTATATTAAAAAATGTGTCTCTTCTCCCACAGGCTTCACCACAGCCATCAATGTGATCTGCAATAAGCCACGCTATGTGGTCATATTATTCCAGCCGGTCACACTCCGCTGTGATTACACTACTACAGATCCATCCCCTCCACTGATCTCCTGGAAGTACAAGTCCTACTGCAGAGACCCGATCCAAGCTGCTCTAAACCCCAGCAGTGCTGACAATGCCATCGCTCAGTCCAACCCAAACTACAACCCCAACATAGAGTGTGCAGACAGTGCCAGGACCGTTCGCATAGTGGCTTCGAAACAAACAGCGGTCACACTTGCGAAAGAGTACCAGGGCCGTCAGATCAGCATCACCGATAGTAAGTCATCTTTGGGCAGAGAAACCAAAAGAATATGAATCAAATTAGTTGGCTTAGCAAATAGATATTTCCTTCATTATCTTCATGCTAATAATGCCTGTTAAAATGTTTTTGAAGAGCTATTGTTAATTTCTCTGTTAATATTATTGCTCTATCATATTTTCTCTAATTTAATAGCATAGTGAATATTTAGAGTTGCTTCCGCAGGGATCAATGCTAAGGATTTTTTATCAGGAATATTAGGCTGCTGTCACTGTAACATTTAACCTACTATGTTTCACAAGGATACTTTCCTATATGGGCATTTCAACATAATTATGTGTGAATTTGTCCATTCAAGTGCAAGCGGACTTAATTTAATAGGCTATTCTTGTGCTTTCTGAGAGGCTTATTTCTGGGATGTTTGCACTCAGAAAACGTCTTGAAAATGTCATGTGATTAACTGTACCGCCTCCCTGTAATAATGTATACTTGCACATACGATTTAGTTTTCATCCAAATGACGCATGTGTGCTGATCAAGATCAGCAATCAAGAGCATGCAACTTCAGTTAATGGTGTAATATTATTTTACTTTCTTTGCTGTTACCAATTTGCCATATCTGACCACACACCAAACTTTCCAGTGACATGTGAAAAAGGGATACAATCGACAAGCTTGCGCATCTGTGCCGTTGCGCTTAATCCACTCTGCATGTTTCCCTTATATAGCTATAGTGTGCCGTGAATATTTAATTTGTTTAATATTCTGTTAATTAAATATATATTTACTTCAGTCATCCTTCTCTGATATCTCCATTGTGCTTTATGTTTGCTGTGTTGTCTGTTTCTCATTGTTTGGATGCAAACACATCAGAGCATTTTAATGTATACGTGTACACAAGCGTGGTATTTCTGTAATATATATGTATTGTTTATTATTTATGACATGATTTAAGCACCTCTGAAACCTATTCTTACTCTTTTTTTCATGTATTTATATATAGGAGCAGATCTTAACTTTGCTCAGACTGCTTGGGGAGACAGCGGTGTGTATGTTTGTACAGTCGGCTCAGCCCAGGACCTTTCAGGGAATGGCGAGTGTTTTTCAGAGCTCATTGTGCTTGGTAAGCGTTTACCTTCTGACAAACAATCTCAGACTGATATACACCCAAACATGTGTGATTTTACATGTGTGATTTTAAACGCATGCATTGCACACTTGTTCGTTTGTTCAAACTGTGTTTTGTTTTTGTGCATGCGAGGAATTAGGGCTGTGTTAGATGGTATCTTGGAAGTTTTTTGTGTTTTTTCATTTACTATTTGTTTGTATTTTTATTATTAAAAATGATTATTTTCAATGGTCAAAGTTTAGATTAGGGTCCAATAGTTAGTAAAGTAGTTGTTAAATTTAGGTATCAGGTATATGCCGAATAAGGCATTAATATGTGCTTTATAAGTACTAATAAACAGCCAATATCCTAGTAATATGCATGTTAATAAGCGCCTAGTTAATAGTGAGAATTGGACCCTGAGCTAAATTGTTACCTTTTCATTAATTTCCACCTGGAAGGTCACGATTTGCTTGTGAAGGATTCAAGAGCATTTCTTTAATGTTATAGAAAACAATTATATATTGATAAATACTAATATTAATAATTAGACTAATAACAGTAGTAGTAATTCTATTAACTTAAAGGCTATTTATTTTCTACTTGGGCCAATGCCGAAAGGCCTTTTTCAGTAATTATGGCTTTGTCTTTCTTTCACAGAGAGAAA
Organism: Scardinius erythrophthalmus; assembly: GCF_964197995.2. Lineage (NCBI taxonomy): Eukaryota > Metazoa > Chordata > Actinopteri > Cypriniformes > Leuciscidae > Scardinius > Scardinius erythrophthalmus. The sequence goes on along the minus strand of NC_138227.1, from coordinate 25,069,479 downwards.
GTCAAATACTACAGACCTGCTGCCTGGCATTGATTTACTGATCATGGAAGGTAGAATAAGTGCTTCTCTCTAGAGGTCTGGTTAAGTTTGGTGCTGTACTTGAATCCTTCACCAGCCACAGCCAGGTCTCATTCACTGCAGCCTTAGGCTAGAAACTATAGACTAAAACTATAGATCTTGGAGTAGAATTTGATGCATAAACAAGATTTTGAGGGACTGTGTGTTCAATGTGTCCTTGAATGGTGTCCAGTCTCTGAAACATTGAAAATGAGATTTTACGATAGTACAACATGTTAAATTAATCCACAGCCTTGTTTTTATTTGTCTACTCTTACTTAGGTCAATTACTAATTAATTATTAAGCGTCTTTTGAATACTTTCATAAGACTTTGAATACATTCTGTCTTATCCCTTCACAACCTATTTCTTCTCACATAATAAACCATTTTCAGTAAAACAATATTAGACATCCATTAGTTTATTTATTTGGTAAGTAGCTATGGAATAAGTGGGGTAATTTACAGTTAGATGACTGACTGTACATTACTACTGCCTTAGATTTGCATAAGCTTCTGTAATTTGGTGGTTTTCTCTGGCAGATTGTGGAATAGTTTCTAAGATCTGCGTCTGCACATGAGTCATGTTGTGTCTGTGCATGTAGGATGTTGTTATGGTGCATGCTGGAATCAAGCCCTGGCAGAGTATTGTGAGGCAAAACCTGTCCGGCTGGTTCTTCTTTATGTGCGTCAAATACTTCTCTTTTTTTTTTTTTTGCTTGCCAGCAGCAAGAACTGACAGAAATGTGCACACACGAAGATAAAAACATCTCATGACATGCCAAAATATAAGTGTGTAAACTATATATATCCCAATTTGATGTCTTCTGAGCAGTCTTCTCACGAAATGGAAATGAAACCAATATTGCTTTTACACTGATATCTCTTCAGTCTTTTCTGTTTAATTCCCTGAGTCCTCTGTTTGGCATCTGAAGCAAGCGATTTGTCTCTCTTGTTGTTCTCCAGACTGGTTGTTAGTGGTGTTGGTGGTCCTGGGCTTCTTGTTGTTTTTGCTCCTGATCGGTATCTGCTGGTGTCAGTGTTGCCCTCACACCTGCTGCTGTTACGTCAGATGCCCCTGCTGCCCGGAGCGCTGCTGCTGTCCCCGCGCCTGTGAGTCCACACCTCCTTCACTTCCACTTCCACTTTTAGTGGAAAATGTGTTAAAGAAAAGTGTTCAAAATTCCCCTTTGTGTGAATTGTTTTTTTCATTAGTGCTGTCAAGTAGATTGAAAATAAATAATCTAATTAATTAATTTGATATGCTGATGAATTAATCAGATCAATTATAACTGCCTCAACCACTTTAAGTTTAAGACTGCTTTAAGTCTGATTTTTAGGAAGGGAACCACCAACTTCTTTTTACATAGACATAAACAAAACCAGGCATAAATCACATGAAACTGTCAGGCTATTTTAAATAAACAGACAAACAAAAACTATAATAAACCAACAATGGATACTGACAACAAAACAAACAATGAGCATACAAGAAAGAAAGACTGCACAGATGTAGGCAGGCTTGGCTTAAAATACCCACAGTCCTTGAAACATAAGCGGGGAAAAAACAGCCTGATATGGAGTCGGTGTAACAACAGTACATGAATTGAAATGAACCTGAAAGCCTTATATATAGTCCATGGGTGCGAATGACAGTCTGGTGAAGATGGAGATGCTGGTCTTGGGCATAGAATAATTCCAATCAAAAATAAATAAATCCAACTTGCAGGTAATCCTAAAAAGCCAAGCTACATGTTTACAATCCTTGTGCCAGAGATCCAAGAGATCCACAGGGTGAAATAAAGACACAATTCATGATTGAAAATCCTCTTTTGATCTCGAAGCAATGAATAGAAGCCATATAAATGTGAGTAGCAATAAAGAGTCCTTCTACAACAGAAGACATAAACTTAACATTAGCAGTGAAGCCAGTCAACTAACAATCTTAAATAACACAGAAAAAGTTATATGTGCAATGATTATAAACCAATACAAAAACCACACCAGAAAATACGTGGAATAAATGAAAGAAAAGAAAATGCATTGATTGAGCTTAAAACCAAAGTTTCCCAATCAGGACTCAAAGTGGTTTGTGGTAACACACATAGACTGTAAAAAAATATGGACGTAGTGTCCGTGACGTCACCCGTAGGTTTCTGAAGACCGTTTTTGAAGCCTAAAGTGGGCGTGGCCAACCGTCGCCATCTTGGTAGCGCGTCACTCCCGAATTTATTTATTTTTACAGTCAGACAATTAGCTGAGGTAACGTGACGGCTAACAAACAGCAGACAAACGGCTAATGATGACTAATGACCACAGCAGCAGGAATCCACCTGTCACTCAAAAGCAGACACTCTTAATTATGCAGAACTTTAAGGCTTATTATAATGTAAACGGATGAGTTATAAAAAATTCACCCCCCTCACAGTTGTCATGAAGGGAAAAATAAGCTATATAGACCAAAGCCACTTTTTTCACCAGGCTGTAAACGTGTTTTTTTTTCTGCTGTAAAGTTGGGTATTTTAACATGGGGAGATACAGATTTGACTCACTTCATCCAGCCTCAAGCGGCCAGTCGATGAATTGCCGTTAAATTCACTTCCGTGTTGGTTTCAAGAGAGAGAGACAGGGAGGTTGCCGCTTGGTAACACAGCAGTAAGCCATGCTTCCTCTGTCCAACAAATCTAACTTGCTCTACTACCCACCTGGGTATATACCCTTTACTAGAGTACCCTAGCGCCTCTGGTGGTGTGTAGTAGTAGTACACTCAATACGAAAAACCATGGCAACAGAGCCTGAGCCTGTTACACAATTGTAAAAATGTGCATGCATGAATATTTGCAGAGAAAAGCCTCTAAACCTTAACACACATTTTATTGCATTTTTGTTCTAAATAATGACTTGCACTAAATTAAAAATGTTTGCAGTATACGAGGCTGGTAAAATGGCTAAGTCTGGTGTCCCCAGTCAGTACGCACCCACCCTCTATGCCCCAAGCATGTACGGACAGCCAGCTTATGGAGTTGGCGGAGCTGCACATGGCCTACCCATGCTCCCTATGCCGATGGGCGTCGCTGGTCCTCCCTCCAATGGCTACGGCAGAGACTACGACGGAGCCAGCTCAGGTCAGCTCGTCTTCTCATTGCCCTAAAAACTGCAGTCTAACAAAAGAGTTTCTTACATTAATAAATCTAATTAATTGATCATTTGTTCTTCCCACTACAGTTGGCCAAGGATCTCAAGTGCCGTTGCTGCAAGACCACGATGGTGGAGGAAGTATGCGATAGATCTTTACTACATCAGTTTTGGACTTATGTTTTATATAATATTCTTTTTTTTTATTAAAATACTTTGCAGAGCATATGTAATTAATTTGCGATATATTTATTATCTAGTATTTTTTCCTACTCATTTATTAATCCATCTAAATCAGGGGTGCCCAATCCCTTTCCTGGAGACTTACCTTACTGCAGAGTTCAGATCTAGCCCTGCTCCAACACAACTGTCTGTAGTTATGAAGTGCTCCTGTAGATCTTAATTAGCTGGTTCACTTGTGTTTGATCAGGGTTTAGAGCTGAACTTTGCAGAAAGGTAGATCTCCAGGAATAGGATTGGGCACCCCTGATCTTTATTTTTAAGTGATTTTAAACCTAAATGTTGGTTGATTTAAATCTAATGTTGGTATCGTTTTTCAGACCGTAGTGGATACCGTGTTCAGGCCGACCAAGATGGAAACCCAACACGGGTGCTTTACTATATGGAGCGAGAACTGGCCAACCTTGACCCCAGTCGCCCGGGGAACACTCCAGGCAAATACAGTCGTCGTGAGTTCTGGAGATGGGCACTATCTTTCACTTTGAGGGTTGGGTTATAACAAAGTGATGCTTAGAGGGGCTATATGTAGAGTTCAGAAACCCTTGTTATTAGCAACACCGGTGGCTGTACAAGAGACTGAAAGTGAACACAAATTTGATTAGTATTAATTTTCGTTCTTTGCTTAGAAGTAAAAAGAAGTTTTAGGAAATACTTTTGTAGTAATATACTGTGAATAAATATCCAGACGTCGTCAACGCTTCTGAGAGCGACGTTTAGAATATGTAAATATCTGCTGCGCACTTCTTTCAATAACTAAATAAATGCTCAACAAAACTGACAGCGATGAGAAACAGCAGTTAAGAAAGCATCGGATCGCAGTGACGTGGATATGTTTGCACAAGCTCTGCAATTAACCGGCATCATGTTGGCAGATGAGGTGATTAAAATGACACTGTTATGATAGTTTGATTATAAAGTACCTTTGATCCTGTATAGTCTATACAGATCTGGCTATGTGAGACTATAGTTTGTTAATCTCTTTTCTTTGCATGACACATTGACATTACAGTACAGAATGGCTCTTTAAGCATCATCCAGAACATTGTATAAGCATTCATTTCATGTGTTACAGAACGGAAGAGAGGCTCTCAGGAACGTGCGTAAATGTCACATCAATTTTATTTTCCTAACAACAACCTTAAAAAAATCAGATTACAGGCTTTCAAAGACAATCTAGAAAGTCGGGGAAAGTCTCTTTTTTTAAAGTTTCTTTACAAGCTGTTGACACATGGCAATAAAAAAGGGTTAATACATGGGAATTCTTGCATATAGCCGCTTTAAAATGAAGTAGGACATGTTCCTGGATCAAGATCCTCTGATGGTCCATGAACAACATTCAAATCAACCAATTTTTTACAGGGTTAGGGATTCACAAACATGTCCTACTTGTGTGTGTGAAAGTTCACAGGCAATCTAAAGGAAACACATTTGTTTCAACTTTGTTTCCTGTAGATTCTCCATTTTTTCCAAGGTTGTGGGATGATTTATTTGTAATCGTTTTATTTATTAAAACATTTTGGTCTTGTTCTGCTTTTCTCACCTGTCCTCCAGTGGATGGTATGAGCGAGGTGAGCTCACTTCACGACGGTCCAGACTCTCGAAATCGTGGTCGGGCCAGACCACCTCAGCTTACCACGGTGTACGATGATGTGGACGAGAATATGAGTACCATCAGCAGCGTGTCTCAGCACATCCGACGGGACGAGCACAGGCAGGGAGCTGAGAATCGAGGACGCGCCCGCTCCATGGAATACTTAGACGATATTGGCCGCAATTACCGAGATGACTATCCACCCACTCGTCGAGATGGTGGGGCCAGGGGCGACAGAAGAGGGTTAGTGAATTAATTGTTCAATCGTGGTAAATGAATGCGTTCAGTCCTTCTTAAAACATGACTTTACTCTGTCTAGTTCGGATGACGAGTGGAGCAGCAGCGGACGAGGATACGCCGATGACCGTCGACGTCGTGATTACTCTCCTGACAATCGTCCTCGTCGTGGAGACTCGTTCCGTGGGGTCGGTTTCCAGGGCCGCCGCAGCCGTAGTCGTGATGACCTGATGGATCTGGAGCGAGATCGTGGCCGCGGAGGCCGGGACGCGTACGATGACAGCTTCCTGAAGGAGGCCATGGAAAAGAAGAAGTTAGGCGAACAGCAGAGAGGCCGCAGTCGCGAGAGGCTCGACAGCGAGAGCGATCGGTCTGACCGCTTCAGGGGGCCACACGGAGGACCGCCCCCTCTGCCGCTCGCCCCGCCCTCTGGAAACCCTGATCGCCGTGGCAATCACAGCAACTTCCCACCTCCTCCCCCTCCCTACACTGAGGACAGTGACAGTTTGCCATCATCCAAAAAGAGCAACTTAAAAAAGGTAAGATAGTAAGATAGATTAAAAAAAAATAAAGATTTTTGCATTAAAATATCCAAAAATCACTAGGACAGTGTTATATATTTTGTTCAATTGTGTACTTGCATTATCCCAAATGTTTCCAACAATGTTTAAATCAAGAGAAATTCGCAATTTTAACCAGTGTAATGGCCTGTGTCATTGCATCATGTATCAATGACGTCGTATCCACACGTTATCCTCGATTTCTGGTCCTATTTCTGTAAAAACCATGGAAACACCAAATATGCTTTATTATATTGTTTTTTATTAGACAGGTGAGCAACTGTTTGGATACCTTTATTGACAGAAAACTAATTCTTGTTATATTGCTCAAAACAGTTAGGTCCTGATTACACCTGGTATTAAGATGCGTTTTGTTCTATCAGATTACAAGTGGACAATGCTAAATACACGTTCACTTAAGACAAACGACTGTTTACAAAGAAACATTTTGACACATAAGTGTGTGTATTTGACCGTTCAAGGCAAGCCCAGTAAGATAAGTGCTGACTGCACTCAGATTCAGATCTGTCTCACATATCGCATAGCATAAAAACACATTGTTTCTTGAGACCGTGCTATAACTCCACACTGGTGATGACATGACTGTGGCGCTGAAGTCTGACGTCATCAATTTGCAATCGTTTGGTGAGATCTGCCTATTTTAGTGACTCCCGATCGAGTCATAGAATGTAATTATAGGCAGATACTGATCTGTGCCCGATCGAACGGAGTAGGGCTGTTTTCGACTAAGGATTTTCATAGTCGAATCTGATTCGTTAGATTTTGCCGTAGTCGACTGATAGTCGAACCTTTTTTTTTTCTTTTTTTTTTTTTTAGATATAGCAGCTAGATTTTTTCCATTTCAAACAAAAGAGCTAAAAAACACATATATATCACACATATATCATAACATTTCATAAACATGAGGAGCAATATGAGAGAGAAATTTGGTGATGGTTGTTTAGGTACATTAAACCACGTAAAGCTTTTTCACGCCCATGAGAACCGCGTGGAGTCAACTCACAGCCGCTCCGCAGCCCTGCTGAAAATGTGAAGCAGAAACGCTTAATATCAGTTAACGTCCATAATAATTGGACTCTGGGTTCGATTTTTTTGACCATTTTAAGTGGTTATGAGGAGCAATATGAGAGGGAAATTTGGTAATCGTTGTTTAGGTACATTAAACAACGTAAAGCTTTTTAACGCACATGAGAACCGTGTGGAGTCAGCTTTTTAACGCACATGAGAACCGTGTGGAGTCAACTCACAGCCGCTCCGCAGCCCTGCTGAAAATGTGAAGCAGAAACGCTTAATATCAGTTAACGTCCATAATAATTGGACTCTGGGTTCGATTTTTTTTACCATTTTAAGTGGTTATGAGGAGCAACATGAGAGGGGAATTTGGTAATCATTGTTTAGGTACATTAAACCACATAAAGCTTTTTAACGCACATGAGAACCGTGTGGAGTCAACTCACAGCCGCTCCGCAGCCCTGCTGAAAATGTGAAGCAGAAACGCTTAATATCAGTTAACGTCCATAATAATTGGACTCTGGGTTCGATTTTTTTTACCATTTTAAGTGGTTATGAGGAGCAACATGAGAGGGGAATTTGGTAATCATTGTTTAGGTACATTAAACCACATAAAGCTTTTTAACGCACATGAGAACCGTGTGGAGTCAACTCACAGCCGCTCCGCAGCCCTGCTGAAAACAAAGCAGGTTTTTGAATACATTTTTATTTATTTACATTAGTAAGCTACAGGACATCTTTCAAAACATGACCTGCGCGAAAGCGAAAAAATAAAAATAAAAATGGTACCCAGCCCTTATGAAAATGCGAATGCGTCTCTGTCTCATTTTACGGATATAAGGTTTACCAGTTTATTTAGCACCCACTGAAAAGGTGTGTATATTTGTTTACTGTTAGTTCTAACGAGTGTTTTGTGTACTTCGCTGTGTATGTTGTTGATAATGAAAGGGAGAGACAGAGAGAGAGTTTATGGATAAGACTTTAATGCGCACTTCTTATACTATGTTTATTCAGCTCTTATAGAGATTCTCTGGAGTAAAACTAACGCTCATCTTTTGTGTGATGTACAATAAACTTCACTGAACTCGTCAGTATATTTTGGTCATCATTCGGACGGGTTTTGCTACAGCAGTATGGGATCAAATTCCCGCCAAATATATAGCGGTCGCGTATAAAAAAATAATAAGCGTAAATCAAAAATTTAAAAACACATGTAAAAATATATTGCACAAACTGAAAAAAAGAATGCAAAATGATCAGAATAGCAAACAACGTGGTCACGGATCAAAATATAATAAGCGTGAATAAAGAAATAACAAGCATGAATAAAAACTTTAAACACATTAAAAGTTATTTTGCACAAAACTTAAACTTATGGTCATGCTTTGTTAAAAAGTATGGTTTTATTACTGTGTACTTTGTGCTTTCTTGCATTTTCTGCTCATATTTTACTCTTTTGTACGCTTGTGATGTTTTTCTCTTCGCTCTTCTTTCTATGTTCTGCGCTTGCTCTTCCAAATGTTGCAGTTCGAGTTTCATGTAAATTAGGGCGGGCTTAAGCGTCACCATTGGTCCACTAGTTCTAGATTGACAGATACTCCTCTAGCCAATCAATCGAAGAGGGGAGTTGACGTCACACCAATGCGACTCGTGGCTACTGATGCTTACTTGATATACAGGGGAAGACGACCATCAACAGGACACCTTTAAACTGCATGTGTGCCTGCAACTCAAACTGTTGCCGGTATACGTATACCTGGCAATATGGTATAGTTAAATTCGTCATCCTAACAACGACCTGTTACAGTTATGCCTGTCTGATGATCCATCATTCACCTCTAATGCACTGGACCTGGCACCGCGAACGTCGATCTTCTCCAAGCAGCCACCACCACCTACTGGCCGTTTTACTTTCATATTTAAAATCATATTTAATCAATAACAAGGATGTGTAATGTCGGTCCTGACTCCTGGGTGCAGAGTTTAGCTCCTTCAACCCTAATCAAACACACCTGAACCAGCTAATCATCGTCTTTAGGATATTTAAGACAGGTGAGGTTTTTAATCGGAGTTGACGCTAAACTCTGCAGGACAGCGGCACTCTAGAAACAGCGTTACCTATCGCTGATGGAGATGTTACTGTATTCAAATTTTAAGCTATATTTAAAACATTAATTCTAAAGTAATATGCAATTATGTAGCTATGTAAGTAAACACAGTAAGTTTGTAATAAATCACTGTATTAAATTCAACTGGTTTCTCTATATCTTCTCTGTAACACAATCATTTTCAATAATCTTGTCAAATTTGGCGAGGTTAATAAAAAAAAGGTAGGCAATGCGTAGCGGCGAAAGGTCAAAGTCCTAAAGTCTTCAGACAATGGCCGTTTTTAACTTAGTTTTTGCGACGAATTGTAGTGTTTCATAATTGCAGGATGTTTCGCTAACAGCAGCCTTAACATATTGGCATCATGAGCCAAGTAATATTGTTTAACACCAATTACCTGTGTGCACATTAACATTCTCATGTATCTAAAAAAAAAATGAATTTAATTATTTATGTCCAGAGTTCAGATAGCTTTACTGCTTGAAAGTCTTTGTAAAGTTAAATTGAACTGCCGTCTTCCCTTGTAAGTGTAGCACTCCTGAAAAAGAGTATAATGATTAAAGAAAAATGAAACAAAAGAGAGTGCAGCAGTGCTTCTTTGTTGTTATATTTACTCAGAATGAAGTGCTTCACGGGCGCGCACCACCCACTGAAGTGTGCGGTGACGTAATCACGCTGGTATGCCAAGCGAAAATAATTAATTTAATAAATGCACATATCAAAGCACAAATAAGAAATTGAACAGTATATAAAAGTATTAGAAAATAACATTTTAGTATATTATAATGGGATTGAAGAAATTGTACAAACATAAACAGCTTGTACCACGAGTCGCATTAGTGTGACGTCAACTCCCCTCTTCGATTGATTGGCTAGAGGAGTATCTGTCAATCTAGAACTAGTGGACCAATGGTGACGCTTAAGCCCGCCCTAATTTACATGAAACTCGAACTGCAACATTTGGAAGAGCAAGCGCAGAACATAGAAAGAAGAGCGAAGAGAAAAACATCACAAGCGTACAAAAGAGTAAAATATGAGCAGAAAATGCAAGAAAGCACAAAGTACACAGTAATAAAACCATACTTTTTAACAAAGCATGACCATAAGTTTAAGTTTTGTGCAAAATAACTTTTAATGTGTTTAAAGTTTTTATTCATGCTTGTTATTTCTTTATTCACGCTTATTATATTTTGATCCGTGACCACGTTGTTTGCTATTCTGATCATTTTGCATTATTTTTTTCAGTTTGTGCAATATATTTTTACATGTGTTTTTAAATTTTTGATTCACGCTTATTATTTTTTTATACGTGACCGCTATATATTTGGCGGGAATTTGATCCCATACAGCAGGCTTGTATTAGTGGATAAAAGGAGATGACAAATAAGTTATAACCATAATTAAACTAAACTATACCTGTTCTATGTCCATACAGCATATATTATCTGGCTCTGTGGACATTATTGTCCGACTCCGAGTCGAAATGAACACCGCAACTGAGAGTTTCTGTTCTGATATTATCAGATGAGATTGTCCTGGCTCTGAGCGCGAGCTTGTGAGGCTCCGCCCCCTGTGCCAGCAGCAGCAGTTAATTTGCATTTAAAGGGCACACACTAAAACAGTGCGCTTTTCTGAGCCCCAAAAAATTACAATTTAAACATGCTGTAAAAAATGATCTGTTGGGTATTTTGAGCTAAAACTTCACATACACACTCTGGGGACATCAGAGACTTATTTTACATCTTGTGAAAAGAGTCATAATAGGTGCCCTTTAAAATTAACCACATGCCATTTAGAAACACAAGTAATCTAGCTTTTATTAATGATATTTTAGTAGGATTGTTTTGACCAAGTAAAACAGTTCTGCATTACCCCACAATTTTAATTTGTCAAATAAAGTGACCTGTATAAGTAGTAATTCAGCACTCGTGGCTGTTTCATCAGAATGAGATAAAATAATGTGAATTTAAGGGAACAAACGTAACTGTAACAAAGTTCAAGTTCAGGGAAGAAAGATATAATTGTAATAGACATAATCAACATCTGACTACGGCATAAGCATAATGAAAATAACAACGAAAAATGTCCCAGGCCTGGTCCTCTCTCCCCCTTCACTGCCGTCATTCCTTACATCCTTCCGGAGCTCCTCCATGGGTCTCGAGGCTCTCATCCCTGCTTCATACCACAGTAACATTAATAAAACTTTAATACATTAGCTCATACATGAACATGATTTCTGTCCTGGTCCCGACGGATTGCTTTGCATCGCTGTAGAGGTGAAGACAACATCTCCCATGAGTCCACGCTCATTTACGGGCATCATCGAGCTACGCCTTTGTTATTGTTTTGAATAAGCGACCTCTAGCAGCGAAACTTACATACTGTGCCTTTAAAACGTATGAATTATGTATTGTTTCTTTAATTACTATTTTTTAAGGTTATTTTATTCACAGTGATATTCCAAACTGAAAGCTTTTTGAAAATCCAGCTAAAACCAAGCAAGCTGGTCAGCACCAGCTGAAATGCCAGTTTCTTGCAATGCTGTTATTGTTAACTAAAACTAAACATATTAAAATTGTTTTGAAATAAAATAAAATATAAATATTAGATGAAAAACTTTTTCTAAAAAATGTTTGACTAGCCGAAGTACTAAAATGACTAAAACTTAAATAAAAAATGGATTAAAGCTAAATAGAAATATAAAAATGACAAAAAAAGTACATAACAAAAAGACTAAAACTAATACCAAAATGAAAAAATATAAAAAATTAAAGCTAATTCAAAATAGAAAAAAAATACTATAGTAGTATATAAGTAATACTAAAATAATGCTGGTTTGTTGGTACCTAATTAAATTTAAATATATTGTATAGTGCAATCATTGTTGTGCACTATTCATATGAAGTAATCTATATGCAATGAATAGACATATTCCTGGCATGGAATGATAAGATATTCAAAAAGCAGGGAGGAGCAGTGATACTAGAAATAAACGAGTAGGCAAAACGGAGAAGGATATTTACAGCTGATGTACAAAATTGTATTTTGGTTAACTAGTTTGTGTACAGACTACAGAGTTCAGCAAGTCAGTCAATGACTACCCTGGAAGAAAAAAAAAAGGTCATGCTTGCTTTAGGTGGTCATAGTGGTTTTACAGTGGTTAGCTTCCACCTTTGGCTGTAACATTGTAAAAATGTTCTGTTTTTCTAAATGTTTTCCGTTTTAAATTCTGGCTTTTCTTTATCAATGTGAAGTGAAACTCAGAAGAAGACGACACTATGAATGCTTTAATATTCAGTCATGTTATAGTTTTAATACTAATACAAAGTTTTGCTGTGTTTTCTTTGGCCAGAATGGAGCTGTGAGCAGAGAGAGCCTGGTGGTGTGACGCGGCAGTGAACGCTCAGGTGGATAGTGTGTGTGTGTTTCCTCTGCTCTTTCACAATACTTATGTGTGTGTGTTTGAGTTTTATGTTGATTGGCGAGAATTTTTTTTTGTATTTTTATGGGATTTTTTTTTAATGATAATAATTGTATAGCCATATAGTTTAGATTATTACACTGTTATGTAGGCTCGTTTATGAACATGAAATAGCAGATTCTTAGCATTTTTTTTTTTTATGATTTGGTTCCTACCATGAACATTTTACTAACAGCAAATGCTCAAAAACTGGCACCCGGCATCAGCAGTTATTTTTACTGTGCAAATATGTCTATTTCTGTATTTGAATGTGTTTTTAATAGATGTTCATTTGTGTCCGGGAAAAAGGAGCCTTTTAGTTTTTCAGCTATGGATTTTGAATTAATGTAACATAATGATATTTGTATGGACTGAAATTCTATTGTGTTAGATTCATCATGCGGTTTCTGCAAGTGGGTGATTTATATAATGTATTGTTCATTTTTTATGCACATTTACAAATTCAAGAACCTCAATGAAATTCCCCTGAGTGTGTTTTTTTTAATGTTGTGATTTTATTTTATACATATGTTTAATACTTACTCTAATCTGAGATTTGGTCATACAGTCTTTTAGCTATTTTTGTACAGTCTTGTAATGTCTATTTTCAATAAAGCTTTTCTATTGTATTTAGGTTTGTTGTCTTGTAAGGGATCAATGTGACATACTTTTTTATATTCTTTGGTGTTTCTGAATTGTGCCCACTAGATGGCAGTTTACCATTCATGTACAATAATAGCAGGGAATGGAATACAGAATTAATTTGCATGTGACAATAACATGCATTAGTATTGAGCCATGGTATTTCACTTGTACGTCTGCAATTCAAATATACATGTCATGTTAGAAATGTTTCTGTGAAGTTAAAGTTCCTGTTTTGGGCAGTTTGTTCTGATGTCATTGGTCCTGTACATTGCTGTCTTAGACTAGAAGCTGATATATGCATATGAAAGAGTGCTTGGTTTTATGTGCCTTTACTGTTATTGTATTCTGCCTGGTAGGTTTATCAGAAAACAACGCATATTTTCTAACCCAGATAGAGAAGAAGGACCAACAACTGCCTCTGTGAGATGTACTTTCTGAAATCCACCGTTGGTGGCCTGCCAAGATCACAGCAGAGAGGTAGCCATCAATGCTTTCATCCATCTGGTGTCTTAAAGCAGCAATTCCTTAGGAAATTCTCACCTACCTTCTTTCTATCTGAAGAAACAGCATCAGCAAAAGGCCAAGTGACCCCCACAGTTCAGACAGCTGGTAAATGAATCCGAGTAATGTACGGTTTTCTATAACAATTACATTGCAGAGTTGAGTGTAACACTAATCAAATCCAGTTGAAAATGTATGGAGAAATACAAAACAACAAGGACTTGAGGTATGTTTGTGTCCAGTCTCTTTTTTTTTTTTAAATGCAGTAACATTTGTAGAGATTCGGTTTGGTGGAGTGATGTTTTTCTGTTTGTGAAATCAAAGCATTACTATTCAGAGTGCTAATGTAAAACCACAATAACAATCATGTGTCAGTAGCACATGCCACCAGATAGAGAGAGAGAGAGAGAGGCAGGGTGGGAGGGATTGAGATGCAATTGGAAAAGAGACGGGAATCGCTCGAGTTCATCGGCATTCTGTCTGCCTGTTTACACTGAAGACCGTCTGATAAGGTAAGGCTGATTTATAAGCCAGCAACCATGCATGATATGCCAGGTGACACATACGTGAGGTTAAGAAATGTTTATTTTGAGTGAAAATTAAATTTCGATTTTATTTCTAATTTTTTTTCTATGAATAAATATTTATCAGACTTTTTTTTTATTTTACATTGTGTGCAAGTATAGATAAATGAGTGATAAACACCTATTATTACTTTATCATTTAACTTTTTAAGCTTCTCAGTTGTTTGGTTATTGTTGCTGTATAGTATAACACAGCATCAAATGTGATGGCACTGTAGACATATGGCACTAGAGATAGCCAAGGCAGAAATAATCATGCATCCTAACCAGTGAAATGCATTGTTTTTGGTCATACAACTCAAGTCAGTGCCTAACAAAATGATTTTTTTCTCTAGAGTGATTATTATGTTGGCCAGTTCCTCTCTTGGTTACGTGCCAGTGAATCAAACCCCACTGTGGATGAATGTCCTATAGTTTTTGGAGATGTGAAGTGTGCTGTCATCTGGCATTTGCACTTGTCCAAGTGCACAATATTAACTGTATGACCTATTATTCAGTGCCAGCTGCCTGGTTGTCAGTTTCTAGTTAGTGTATTTGTATGTGCACTTCAGTAATTTACACTTTATTAAACAGCATTTGCTTCTTTGGTCATTTTTAAAGTAGTCCCAAAACATATTTTGATGCTAAACTCAGACTTTTCGTTGTAGTATTTCTTACCAAATGTCGTTTACTTTAAAGATAGATGGCACATACACACTTTTCAATAAAAACATCTAACAAAAATAAGTTTGTTAGGGTTTTAAATGATCAAATTAAAGATCTTACTTTTCAAAAGGAATTATTGTGACACTTCTTGGTGGTCAAACATTAGTGTTCATTATTGATGTGATTCTCTACACCTGGTTACTCTGCTGGTTGGGACACCTGTGTGAACGTGAGGAGAACTGACTTCATGGCTGCGTCCAAAAACTTAGGCAGCTGACTTGTTGCCCAATCAGACAATGACTTTGTATCTCAGGAGACAGGAAGTGAAGCTAACATTGGATTCGGACAGGCCTTCCTGCTTTGGAATGCATCTTTCATTTTTCAGCTTTTGGCCCATAAATCCACTAAAATCTTACCTTTTGGCTAAAAGTGACACTTGGTTTGGTATATTTTATCTCATGCAATGACACCTTTTTTTAAGTGTGGCTTAAATATGTTTCGAGTCACTGCGCTTATCCACAATGAGCACTGTGAATAATTACATGGAATAATGTTACAAAATGCATCTATTTTTATTCATTTTAGACCAGTCTTGGTTTCTCAACGGACTGTTTTTTTCTCAGTTGAAAATATGCAGATTACGACAATCTGGCTGTTGCTCAACAGTATATATAGTCATTATTTCCTGCTGTGTTTTTTCTCTGTTGATCCGAGTAAAAAAAAATACTCATCTTTATCTGCCGTCCTTGTCTTTGCTGGACAGTGGTTTTAGGTCTGTTATTCTGACCCTGTTTCAGACAGGAGTCATTAATTATTAATCAGAGTCACCCTGTTCCATGACTCCTCGTGTCCCGTTCTCCTCATACCTTTCCGTTGTGCCACAAACCATCTATACTGTCTGTCTTCCCAAAGACAAAAGGAGGACAATGGATCCTTTTTTGTCCAAGCGCTGAGCGCCCTCACCCCATATCTACAGCAGGGCAAGAGCTCAGTCCTCCAGGCACGCTGACCTCATGGCTCGAACCAGAGGCCTGCTGTAGGCCGGTGTGTGTGTGTGTGTGACTGGTATAGTGGAGTATGATCATAGATGCAGCAGTAATGGGGAAAAGCCTGACTCATGTGGGTATAAGAGCACCCTGTTGAGAAGAGAGAGGCGGTGGTTGTATAGGCAGGGTCAGTGGGAAGGATCTACAACGCTTTAATGCGTATTAATATTAATAATGTTACAGGTATATAATGAATAGATATCTATATCTATCTACCATATAAAAATGTTTATTAGTATAATAATGCATTTCACTGGTTAAGATAGCCTAAATAATTCTCTCTCTCTCTCTCTCTCTCTCTCTCTCTCTCTCTCTCTCGTATAGCCTATATTAATGTAACCATTTTATTTATATTTTTTTATATAAATTAATTAAATAATTAAATGTTTAGCTGCTTGACTTAATTTAATATTACATTTAATGTAATATTCTTTAATTAAATTAGTAGTAACCCCCTGTTGAGGTTCTAGCAGGAGGATGTTGCTTAATTTAATAATAAAATATATATTTTTATGTTATTTCTTATATTTAAAAATGATTATGCAGTAAATCGCCTGTTAATCGTGACTACTGACAGTACAGTACAGCCTCCCATACATTAGTGCTTAATTATGACTGTAACATCCATGAGAGAAAGGCAGTGAAATGGGAAGAGTCAATGGGTGATTGTTGTGATTTTTTAGACAATTAGCTGTGCGCATCGACTTCCCTGTGTTGTGTTGTGTGGTGTCAGGCTCCAGCCTGGCCGTTCTGTTCTCTCCCCGGGACGGCCTAAACAATAGGCACTATGTACAGAAGCACAAGGGGCAGGAGTGTGTCCGTGTAGTGTTTGTCGAGGCTCTGGAGCATTTACGTCTATGCTGATTGACTTATTTCTCTGGTGCGGAGTGTTGTAACTGGAATAAGTGGAACAGTGTGTTTTCATCAAGACAATGCGGTTAAATTAATAACTTTGTTAGGAAATGACAACTAGACAGGTCTATATGTCTTTTAGTTAGCCCTTAGTGGCACCTCAGTTGTGTTTGTTTCTGTTATGTTAGATTTCTTTTCTTTTTTTCAAGATTTTTGGTGTTTTGGCATAGAGACGTCTTTGTGCCCCACACACTCTTAAAAATCAAGGTTCCTGTTAGAACCAAGAAGTTTGTAAAGCCAGATTCCATTGAAAAATCTTTGAAATTCCACAAAGAACTTTTAATTTTCTAGTTCTTTAGAAAACCATCTATGCACTGTTGCTTTAAATAACTTATTAGCCAATATGTTAATTAGAATAGCTTAAAATATGACCTCAAGAACGTCCAATGAACTCTTTAAAGTTGGTTCTTCACTTCTTATCGAGAACAATGATCTGAAGCACCCCTTGTGCAATGGAAAGGTTGCATGGATGTTAAAGGCTCACTGTTAATATGATCAATAAGTTATGACAACATGTCTCTTTAACTGATCAAAATAAGTTTGATAAGTTATGCATTTTTCAACTTTTTTTTATAAGTTATACAAGATTCAGTTCATTTTTTAAAGTTAATGTAATTTAAGTTGGAATTACTTAAACATCCAAGTTGATTGCACTTAAAAATTTAAGGCAGTAGCTTTTTATACTTTTTTACAGTGTTCTTCATGGAACCATGGATGCCATTAAAGAATCTTTCATTTTAAGAGTGTGGATGTTATAAAGAATCTTCATGGAAACAGATGCAAATAAAGAACCTGAAAAACTTTGTTCTTCTATAACTTTGTTGTAAAATCGGTTTTCTGTGTCCATGCTAAATGAAAAGCGAAAAACGATTCTTGATAAGAATAGAGCTTTTTGTTGAACATAATGCGCTTCAAAATAACCTCTGAAGAACCTTTATTATTTTTAAGGGCATATTCTCTCGCTCTCTCTCTTTTGTTTTATTTTTTCTGTTCTCTCACTCCATGCAGCTGTCTAATGAAAATGCTTGCATTCCTCTCATGTCACCCAGTGTAAATGATGCATACTAGTGTGCGGGGGCATCTTGATTCTTGGTTGGATTGACCTAAGTTCTGAGCGCTGCCACATCCATGTGCTCTGGGCCGGGAGGAACAGTGCAGTGCATTGTGGGTTGAGTAGAGTGGGTGTCTGTTTATGAATGGCCTGAGTGGATGGAACAATGCTCCCTGCTCTGAGCCTCTGACATTTTCATATAGAACGGAGGAGTTGAAAGGAGGAGAGAAACGAGCCCACCTCCTCCTCCTGCCCGCCCCGCCTGGTACAGAAGGTGGCAAGAGAGGCCTCCATCCGTATGTGTGCATGTCATTGTGAGTGTTTGTCATGCTACGGTTTTTCTCTGCTGATTAATGCTTGATTCCAGCCGAGGAGGTCTGGAACCTTGTGACTGGTGAGTCTTAATGCATTTTATATGGATTAGGTCATTTTTAATGCCATGTTTATTGATTAATTACATTAAGGGTTACATTAGGGCTTTATATATTTGAAATGTGTTTGGCTGCGCAGATAAGTTTATAAGAGTGTATTGGATGCATACGAAAACTAGAGAAGTAAATCGAGGCTGATCATTGCTGCTGTTGGTTGTTAGTTAAGTAACTAAATGTGTTTTTCATGCTGTTGTTGTCAGTAAATGAATTGGACTGAGAATATTTCAAAGACATTGTCATGAGAATGACATAAAAAAGAAAAGGATTTAAAGAGAGAGAGAGATGTTCAGGTACAGAAGGGAAAGGGAATGGTGGTTCAGCCATGCATGGATATGTGTCATGCAGTGCCAACATACTCCTGCCAAACTCCTCAATCACTCACTGGAACAACATTGTGGGGCTTCATCACATCCCACTTTAGGTTAGCAGCAGAGTGGCGTGATGCTGGATCTGTTCCGGATTACTCATAAACATTTTTAAGCTATAGAACAGCAGCATTTGTTTGTAATCATTGGCGCTGATAACTTTAGCAGAGCTGAATTTTGGTTAGTGTTGCGTGCGGTTATTGTTAACAGGGTCATTGCAACATGGGGCATTTTTATGGAGAGGCCCATCAGTAAGCTATTGGTCAACTTTTTGATGCCAATGACCCCCAAATAATGAAATCATGGGAACACCAAGCAGTTCAAGATGCTCCCATTAGGCATTGTTCTGAGTAAAGCCTGTTGCATAGTTTCATGCCTCATAGCTCAATAATCAATTCCATAGTTTTAAATCCTCTCTATCATCCAGTTGTTCCCAACAGATTTTCTGGGTACTGGGTAATTTGGCACAGGGAATCAAAAACGGTTTTAAAAATGAGGAGTATCTTCAGTGGATTCGCATGGATTCTCCCCCTAGAGGGTGGGACGGGCCTAGCTTTACTAAATTGGACCCGGGCCTCTGTCTTCACAGTCTGAAACGTGGACAGGAAGCTGCTATGTAGTGAAGGTAGACTACTGAGATCGCCATCTGCCCCTATGGAATGATGAATGTAGCAGGCTGTGGAATATTTCAGCCTAGAAAGCATAATTGTTATGATCATATGTGCAAGAGTACATCTTAATATCTTAATATATTCTTCTATTAACTTAGTTAATAGAATGTGTGTGTGTGTGTGTGTGTATATATATGTATATATATATATATATTTATAGAACATTTTTAGGTTTAGGATAGTATAGTTTTAGTAAATTTAAAATATAGAGGATCTTCCCATTTTTGTATATTCTGTGGATTGAAGCAATTCTGACTGATTCAGAGAAATTTAATAACGCAACAGGATATTGTTTCACACTTTAGACATTTTGACAATTAGAATCCCCCGGTCCTGGCAGCGTTCTTGTGGGTCCCGGTTGTGGGTGGGCTGCTTCATGAAACTTTACACATGCCCGGATCAGATCATTTTGAATCTGAGCGATTTTTACAGTCTGACTCATTGATGGATTGCTGCTCACATTAGCCGCTTATCCATTATCGCCTTGCTAATTTACAAGCTGTGTGAGTTCTGTTCTGAGATTTGCCAACATTTGGGATTTATTAATCACCCCAAAGTTGTTACTCCATGTTGAAGATGCTGATAGTTTTATCTTTGTATGCTGTGTATTTTGAGTCACAGCCATTTGTAATCCCTCCTACCAAAATTATACAAGCTGCGGATAATATGCCCTACTAAGTGCACATTCATAAACACTCTCAGTCTTAGTCGCTTATACAGCAAACAGTGTGGGAGGGCCAGCAGTCGTGTTTTTTACCACCATCTGCTCCTCTGGTAAATTTAGAGGGTGCCCAGGCGTATGGACGCAGGGCGCGTCACAGGCGGACAGCAAAGCATGCTGTGAACAGACCTGTTCTGAAGAGATCTATAGCATAAGGTGCACATTTATACAGAACCGATTGAAAGATGTGCACTAACATAGCAATGTTTCAAGGTGCAGTCAGTAATTTTCCCTAATTTAAACATAAATTAATTGCACTCAATTAACTGTTTACACATTACCAATGTTTAAAATGATTTGATAAAGCCTCCAGTCAAATCAGTAGTTTCATTTTACGTGGAGTAGGTTGCCTCATGGGGGCGGCCATTTTGAGATCACATGACCTGCTGAATAATATTTGCTTTACTTCTGTAACCTCCCTGTTTTTGGACTCTTTTGGTTGTGGAATAATTTAAAGCTATAGGGTAGGCAATTTCAGAGAGGTTAGCAAGCTAGATTTGAAAGCATGAGATCCTACCTTCCCTTCACAGCGTCTCCAAAGTCACGCCCTCCTTCAAAACACATGAACACACAGCAGAGTCTGCAAAGCGTCACAAGACGAGAAAGCACGTAACATTACAATAATAATGAATGTAAACAACTTACAGAGCTCTTACTTGCATCAACAGACTGCTGCAGATTCATTTCAGTATTGATAGTGTTGACATAAAAAAGGCATACATCTGAACAGCTCGGGGTAGAACGTCACGGGTTGCCATCTCGTAGTTATGGTTACGACGTGGCGTGAATGCAGCATAATTGTTTTGGTTCAGGAGGAACTGTAAAAGGCTGCTGCTGTTTTTTTTTTTGTCTGTGGCGTTCAGTGACTGAGGTCTGTCTACAACTCTGTATAGCCTTGATGACGTGTGATGTCTGCAAGATCGGGTGCGTGGAGGTATGTTGTTAGCACAACATATTCGGATTGAAGCTAACAGAAAAGTGAAGAGAGTTTCAACCAGTATTACAAAAGTGTTTATAATAAAAATGACCCATTCTGGCATCAGAAAAACATTTGCTTTTGCCCAGTGCTACATCCACACCACTAGGTGTCAGCTTCCAGTTCATATTACACAATGCAATACTGAATACTGTTCCAGAGATGGATTTCTTCTCCGTATATTATATACAAGCCTCCAAGGTTAGGAGCCTGCTAACAGTGCGGTACACAGGGGAGGAGACAAGAGGCTGTTTTTTTATAGATGTCAATGAAGGAGAGGCTTCACTATGCTGAACTGCTTTTGAGAGAAAAATGGCTTATCATTTAATAAATCGACACCCCATTGGTTAATCTTCAACATGTTTGCTCGTAAACATTCGTTTTAGATTTATCTCTTTTTACACCGAAAAAAATCTGTTTTATAAGCGATCCCAGCAAACAATAGCCGTCGTTTCAGTCTCAGTTAACTTGTAGTCTGTTCTTAGGCTATGGTTAAACGTCTATTAAATTTGAACTGACAGCCCAAATTTTGCCTTGTTTTAGTCACATGTTAGACATGTGGCGTGTCAGGTCTGTGTTTGGACGCCTATTAGACGTCTTTTAAACGCAAAATTGCTTGCTAGGAAGTCACGGATAATTGCGCGACAGGTATACCGTTTTCGGCACTTTTCATTCAAACAGCGATTGACTGTCGCACAACGAAATTCAATTACTTCAAGGCTGTAATGTGATTGGTTATCAAGGAACACATTATTATTATTATTAATATTGTTGTGTATAGTCATTCTGAATGAGGAAAAATACAGGATTTCCTTCTTTTTTGTCTAAGCTGCACTGGCTGATAGCCGTTTCCGACACCCACTTAGAAGTACGAGACAGTACAGCATGGTTCCAGTATCACATTGTTTTTGGATAAATACTGCTCTTTACTATTAGATGGATTGCTCACTCGCTTACACAAAGACACTCAAACACAAACTTTACATTGAGTGAAGGATGAAGAAAAATAGAAAGGTCATTTAGCAGCTTTAATGATGTAATGCACACATCGCGATGTGAGTGTGCTGGCATGTGCCACACTATTCATTTGTGTGTGTTGGTGGGAAGGTGGTGCGTTACGGTGCGCGTGTCATAGCATGTGTGTGGGGTGCTGTGGCATGTCGTACGTCTTGATTTCACACAGGCTCCCTGTTGTGTATTTATTCCACACACCCCCTTCCATTAACTATGGGAGTCCCTATGGCAACTGTCCATCATAAATAGTATTTTGATTTACAGTATTGACAAACAAAATTTAGCTAACAAATTCTATGACCAAAAAATCCCAGACATCCACTGTTGAAGAATCCCATGCAACAAATAGAGTCCAGAATGCTATAGAGAAGTCGGAGGTGGGCTCCTTTAACTTTGACCTGTAATTTAACACCTAGAAACTAACTAGAAACCAACTAGAAATAGATTTTAAAATGATATTTATTCCTGTGATGTCAAAGCTGAATTTTCAGCATCATTACTCCAGTTTTCAGTGTCACACGATTCTTCAGAAATCATTCTAATATGCTGATTTGCTGCTCAAAAAACATTTATTATTATTATTATCAATGGTGGAAACAGTACTGCTTAATATTTTTGTGGAAATTGTGATACATTTTGTTCAGGATCCTTTGATAAATAGAAAGTTCAAAAGAACAATTTATTTGAAAAAAAATTGAAAAATGTTTGGTCACTTTAATTTCTTTCAAAGAAAAAAATTTCTTTCAAAAAAAAAAAAAAAACTAAATATAAGTTTCCTAAAACAACGTGTGTAAGTGATGTTGATTCAGAGGAAGAGTAAGCCATTACATTTTAATGAAAGATTCCAAAGACGTTTTTTTTTTTGGAATAACATGCACTGATGAATCATTCATAATAAGACAAGGAATGCGCATTAAAAATGAAATAGGGTCCATTATGATTTCATATTTAGTTAAAATTAACCACAATCAAGGCAAACATATTTCACAGATTAAGTTAATGAGGTGAGTCATGCATCAAAGATGAATTTCAGCAGATTTACAGGATATAGTGGGTCCTCCAACTCATGACCCTTAGCAGAAGTATACTTGAAAACCACGAGGAACAGTGTTACCCAGACAGGCTGGAACAAGAGGGGTTGACCAGGGTAGAAAGGAGAGATGTCATGGAGAGGAATGTACGATGTGGGCTAGAAAAGAAGAATGCACTGAGGGAAATGTCTGCATATTCAAGGCTGCCCACGGCACACATTTGCCCAGCTTATAGCTAAAAGTCTCTATCCTCTCCTCTCCCCTATCTGTCTATCTCTATTGCCCTCCCTCTTTGTCTATTCCCACCATTCCTGCACCTCTGAGGAAGGACAAAGAGCAGGAGGACTTTGAAGAACCAGAACCAGGAGCAGAGAGACCAGTTCTTCCCCTTCAGGAGAGCCCAAGAGTGGAATCTGGATCTGGAATGAGGCAAGTGTCCTGGATGGTGCAAGGCTTGTTTGTGGAGTATGAATGGTCTGTTTGTTTGGCTTGGGAATTGCTTCATGCTTTCTAACGCGTGCTACCAGGGGTTTCAGCTCCAAGCAACAGCAGTTTGCTGCCTCTTAGATCTTGTGTGATGGGCATATAAATTAGTTCTGTTTTTCTGGAACAGCTGGTGTCACTGTAATTATTCGTTATGATTAACAAGAATAAAAAGGCTGCTAGGGATGTTTGTTTAATGAGACATTTCTGTAGGGTTTCAATTGTTACAATATGTTCAGTAAAATATTGCCAGGATTGACAAGATTCAACATTCATTACAATAAAATACTGTTTTTGTTGTTTTTACAATATTTCTGGGTAGGCTATATAAGACAAATTTTTTTTTTTTATAAGTTTTGTAAAATATGTAATTTTAAAAGCCAGGCCTTAAAGGGATAGTTCACTCCAAAAATATGACAATTATATCATGATTTACTCACCCTCATGTCATTCCAAACCTGTATGTCTATCTTTCTTCTGTGGAACACAAAATAAGTCATTTTAAAGAATATTCAATCGTCTGTTTTTGTCCATGCACTGAAAGTCAATGGGGTCCAAAACACGGTAGGGACATGGTTATTTATGTTTCACATGAACAAGTCTTGCCAGGTTGGAATTAAGTGGCAGCCCACAGCTATTAATCGTTTAATCAAATATTTACTTAAAAGTATTTATTTGTATTATTCTATTAATTGAAATAAACTACTACTGAAAAAATTACTGTGAAGGGATGGCAACTAGTTGCTAGGAATATACTGTAAATGTAGGCTGTATTTGGGGCATTTGTCAACATTCTTGACTGTTTTTACATATTAAGAGCCTCTGTCTTCTCGCAAAGTTTATTCGTTCAATAACTGCGTCAAACTCGTGAGCTATCAGGGGAATCTTCTGTTCATAATAATCTTCGAGATTTCAAGAACAATCCTTTTTATCAGCCACCATCTGTACTCTCCATCTGCCCTAAAGTCTTGAGGAGATGTACGCACGTGTGTAAACACAACGCTACACGCAAGTGGTGTGCGTGAATAAAGTTAAGAAGGGCAGCTGGGTGACGCTGTGTAAGCGTGGATGAATGTGCTATGGATGATGTGTCATATCATGAACAGTGATGTCTGTATGCCTGCCAAACACGTAAGGGCTGACGTCGTACACTCATAATGAGCAATTCTCCTCTCCCACACACTGCGGGCCCTGTACGGTGTGCGTGAGTGAGAGTGTGTGTCTGTGTGGGTTAAGAGCAGAGATAATGCTGCTTCTTGATACTGATGTCATTTTTTGTTGTTGTTTTAAGACAAATCAGAAGGGAAGCTGAGTTGATGTGCTGTGAGAGAACGCCCCCTTGTTTGTGAGGGAAGAACAGCAGCGGCTAGTAGGATACACCGTTGGAGAGGGGAATTAAAGTTGGTCGCGGGTTCAGCACACTCTGCCAGCAGTTCAAGGTATTGCCCGAAAGGTTGCCTGAAAACAAACACAAATAGTTATTACATATAGGCTAAGTGAACGAAATAGAAATAAGCAATATTTTATATATGTGTATCTAGGCTCTATCTATCTATCTATCTATCTATCTATCTATCTATCTATCTATCTATCTATCTATCCACACACACACACACACATATATATATATTAGGGGTGTAAGGTACACAAAAATGACAGTTCGGTATGTACCTCGGTTTTGAAGTCACGGTTCGGTACAGCAAGGAGGGAGAAAACTAAACAAAATAGTTTACTGAACAAATTGTGTCTCTGTCTTTAAATAAATTCAATTATAATTAAAATGTTCAATCTCTGCATACGCTGCAAAATAATAGTAAAGGGAGCCCTTATTTACACATTAATTTAATGCAATTAACAACAGAGCCCATTTTTTAGTCCATAACTATTAAATTCAGTTGCTATTTATTTTTTAATGATACTCACATAAAAATTTTATGCAAACATGTAAATTGTATGTAAGGCAGATTTTGCAACTTCTTAATCTATTTATAAAATTATGTTTCTACTCCAATTCGTTGTTAAAATATAATAATTTACTCATTGACTGTCATTACCTTTTTCATGACAGATTTATTAAAACATACATTACACATATACATTAAATAATCAAGGCTATATAGGCTAATATAGTGCATCTATTTAGTAAAAGAGTTCATTTCTCTTGCTGATCAACAAGCTGTGGACACTGAATGACTTGCCTGAGGTAAATGTTACGTTGTTTACAAGTTGTTTTACTTATGTCTTTCCGCCGTTGAAACACGATTACACTAGATATAATACGTTTCAGTGAGTTTTACTGTATCTTTCAACATACCTTCAGATGTTCATTCATGTTTATTCTGTAGTGTTAAACAGGAAGGGATGATCGCGTTCACTCACTCACCGCGCTGCCGCTTGAACTGAGGCGTCTATAGTGATCAGTGTTGCCAACTAATTTTCAGGGGAAGTTGCTAAAGGCAGGTCAATGTGTTGCTAAAAATGTGTTGACGTTGTGCTATGACGTCATTACGTAATCGGGACGCAACACTACGCCATTATGTAATACGTAGATATTATTTGAAATGCTAATTTAGATTTGTTTGTAAAAAAATAAAAAATAAATATATATATATATGTAGCTATACATACATACATACATAGGCTACAGTATTTGTAAAAGTAATACAAACAACACTTTTTCATGATCAGATTTTTTCATTTTTAAATACAACATTGATATTGTACAGTTAAACACTTTACAATTACATTTAACGTAGTCTATTTTCTTATCAACCAGTGAAACATGAAATGTGTTTAAATTATTTTGCCAAAAATGTGAAATGCGTGTTACTGCTGCCGCCCGCAGCCTCTGTGCCTGGCTATAAGACCTGTAGCCCCGCCCCTGCGCTAGTTGTCTTTTGTTTTCCGGTTTTCACAGTGATTTCCACATTTCCACAGCGACCGCTCTGTCTATTTAGCTAGCTTGTACGTGTGTTGTTTGGATTAGAATCACTTTCCAAAAGTTGCTAAAAGTTGCCAAATAAATTTAAAAAATTGCTAAATTTGTTGCTAGGTGCTTTTTGAATAAAAAGTTGCTAGGGTAGTCTGAAAAGTTGCTACATCTAGCAACAAAATTGCCAAGTTGGCAACACTGATAGTGATCTGTCACGCCACATCAAAGAGCGTCAAAACATCATTTATTGTTTGAATTTCGTGAAAAAATTGACAAAATTTGAGACATGAGACTTTGTTTCTTATCGAAAGTAACAAAAGACAGAGCTAGATACTAATGGGTTAATGGGCTACTGTTCGAAGAAAGATGTAGGCCTAGCCTACCGAATATAGGCCCTATCCTTTTTATAGGGCGAATCCCTGGTCACATTTCACCCTTATATAAATTTAAGAAAGGAAACAAATATTATATTTTGCATAAAGAAAACAAAGCCTAGTTGTTGGACCATTACTTTTTTGCTTTTTCATATTTTTCCATATTCTTCAAATTCCATGTAGGCTAATTCTGCATATTTGTATCTACATATTTTGATTATTCTTGAAGGCGATTGTTATTACTATAATAATTAATATAGAAAGAAATAAACTGACATATAACAGTAAAATAAAAAATAAAAAAATGGGATGAAATTTTCTCTAAAATTATTTTACCCCCCTCTTGATTGTGGGGTGAAATATGGCCAAAACAACAAGTTAAACTTGTGAACTGTGTTCTATAAAACATACAGACAACACATTTTTCTATATAATTTTTTTTACGCGAAGGCTCTGTCATCCTGAATCTTCACCGCTTTTATCCCCATCTGTTCTGTTTTATGAATGATAAAAATCCAAACAGATAAATAAATAAAACTCTTACACAACCTAAATTTGTGATTTAAACAGCATATTTTCTCCAGAATATTTTTTTTAGAGTGAAACTACAAAAATGAGAGCGCTACAAGCTCAGTTGTATTAGTAGATGTCTGTTTGTCTTGCTGATGCATGTGCTGGTTTTGTAACAGAGGTTTATGGTCCAGATTTAAACTGAGACCATGAAGGGCTTGGAGCTGCTGCTGTTGCTGCTTTTTCTAAAAGGTAAGAACTCGTTCTGAATGTTCTGAATCAAACATGCTATGACTGTGGTACGTTCTGTTAATGTTAAGATACTATGGTGCATGTCCAAAAACATGCTATCACATCCCCCCCAAAAAAGATATAATAATACAATAATACTTTTTTATTAGTGTTAAAAGATTAGATTATTTTAGCTACATTTCTTGCACTCTTCTCTCTTTCTCTGGACAGATGTTAGTGCTCAGTGGAATGTGTGGATGCCCAGAGACATTTCAGCCATGACAAACTCCTGTGTGGTTATACCTTGTTCATTCACATACCCCACTGGTATCAGGCCTTACAGGGGGGTCCACGGGATCTGGTATTTTGGCCACCCCTACCCCCAGCTTTTCCCCCCAGTGGTGTATAAGTCACGCACAGATATTGTTCACGAGAGTTATAAGGGACGGAGCAGGCTACTGGGCGACCTGACACAAAAAAACTGCACACTGCTGTTAAATAACGTCGGCGAGGAACTTTCTGGGAGGTATTACTTCCGTGCAGACCTGGGCGGAGCGAACATCTACACTTTTCCTGACTTCACAAATCTACAGGTGTTGAGTAAGTATGCAAGCCAGAGTATGAAGAAAAAAAAACATTATTTAATTATTCCTTTTTATGTAAGGTTATGTCTTCCAGTAATAGTATCCCCAAATTTCCTAAAACAATGCAAATTTACTTGAGAAGCAACACTGCATAAGATTAAGATTAAAGGAATTGTTCAACCAAAAGTTTAACATTTGTGATCATTTACACACCCTCATGTAATTCCAAAGAGGATGTTTTGAAAAATGTTTCTGAAAAAATGTTTTTGTCCAATGTTGTTTTGGACGACTTTGACATCTCTTGTTTTCATAAATGGTATATTGAACATAAGTGTATTTTGTCTTACTACACTGTAAGACTTTTTCACTTTTTGCTTCTTAATTTTATTAAATTCATTTGAAGGGTTTTTAGATATTTTACTGAAAAGTTACACTAAGATACACGTTTTTTTCAGTGTGGTTACTGAAACATTGTTGTTCTAGCATTTGAAGTCGACATGAAACAGCATTTTCAGCCACAACCAATTTTACTTTTGTAATAAGATGTATTTCTGGATCAAACAGCATATTTAATGAGTAAAAATGTAGGGCGAGACTTTGTACTGTTAAAAGTGGGTGTTGTATAGAAGAATGGAACCAGACCTAAATGCAGGTTTGCTAATTCCATACATAAATGATTATTTGGCTTGATTAAAGTATCAAGTAAACAGGTCTATTTTGATTTCATATTGACTTGTATGTCTCTCCCTGCTCTAGATCAGCCCAACATCGATGTTCCAGAGGAGATTGTTAGTGACTTAAGCCTGGACTTGACCTGTTATGTCCCAGACAATTGTCCAGACATGAGTCCAGAGATCCACTGGATGTACACGGACTACCTGCCCGACCCTGTTTTCACCCCTGACACTGTTGAGGAGAGCAACACTGCTGTACTGTCCAGCACCCTCACCTTCACACCCAAACCCATGCACAACGGCCAGCTGCTGGGTTGCCGGGTCCACTACCCAAACACCACCTTCGTCTATGAACGCCTCATTTCTCTAGACATCAAGTGTAAGTTCCACCATTTTATTTAACGTTTAGCTGCTTAACTTTCATCAAAACCGATGCATCATTTTCTCAGACAATATCTTCCGATTTATCCTGTAATCTGTAGACGCCCCTCGAACCGTGTGGGTGAACGTGTCTCAAGAGGTAATGGAGGGAAGCTCGGTGGTCCTGCACTGTGATGTGGACAGTAATCCAGTCCCCACGATAACTTGGTATTTTGGAGACAAAGAGCTGATGTCGGAAACCGCCTCAAACTCTTCACTGCACCTGGACAACCTGACCCCGGAGGAGGAAGGTGTCTACACCTGCGTTGGTGACAATGGCTACGGCAGCATGAACACATCCATGTATCTGGCAGTAAATTGTAAGTAAAAGTTCAGGCACTCCTCCTGTGGTTTGAAAAATAAATCTCTTAAAGTTGCTGTAAGCAATTGTGATTTTAGATACAGATAAGTCATATGGCAGTATAAGCCGTATGCTAGCATTCCATTATCCATCCGAACATTAATCAGGAAATCTGGTTTTCTTCTTTCTTTTCTCTCAAACTGGAAGTTCCTCCACGGGAGCCATGGATCAATGAATCTCTGACAGCGTTAGAGGGATCTTCAGTTTCTCTACAGTGCACCAGCAGGGGTAATCCAATGCCCACGTTGACCTGGCTGAAGGATGGGGTGCTGGTGGGCACCATCACAGCTGAGGAAGGGTCTGTGCTTGAGCTGCACGAGATCACACCGCAGGCCGATGGAGTCTACCGCTGTCTAGCCGAGAACGAACACGGACGGGCCAGCAGCTCACTTAACATTACAGTAGAATGTAAGTCACTGTTAAAGTTTGACCAGTTTTAAGTAAAGACATTGAGCCAGTAGACTGTAAATATGCTCAGGCACAGTTTATAAAGTTGGTTTTGGTTTGCGTTCAGCTTGGGTCAAGCCTTAAGATGGCAAGATGAGCATAGATAAACTTAGAGCAAGTAAAGGATAGTTGTCAGTGTTGTAGTATTCGAGTCTGGACAAGTCCATATCAAGTCCAAGACCGCATTTGCTATGACTAGTCGAGACCAGATCATTCAAGTCAGAATCCAGGCCGAATTCAAATGAAAACTGAAACTATGGTCTTGGACTCGTACTTCAGTTCGGACAAGACCGAACTTGGAGTCATACAACACTGAAAGATGTGTTTTTTGATAATTTCTTCTCAATTTTCCTAGTTGCTCCTGTCCTCCTTGACGACTCTAAGTGCACTATAGTCCGTGAGGGCGTTCAGTGTGTGTGCATTGCCTCAGGAAACCCTGAGCCTGTGATCGAATTCCACCTACCTGACCTCAACATCACCATCAACAACTCCAACAACCGTTTCAACTACTACACGCACTCAGATGGGTACACGTCCACGGGCATCATCAAGCTCCAGGACAAGGGTGAAAGGGGAAACAATGGTGATACCGCTGTCCATGTGCACTGCAGTATCAGCAACATATACGGCACCGAGACCATCCGCTTGGAACTGCAGCAGGAGAGTAAGTAGACTTTCACTGAAACCACATGTCCAATCATTAATGTGATTTTGAGGTATCATCAATTAACTCTACACACTCTTTCAGAAAAGTACATGATGGCCGTCATAGTGGGGACTATCGGAGGTGTGGCGGTCATCGCCTTCATCATCGCAGCTGTGAGATACGTGGGTCATAACAATAAAAAGTGAGTATCCCTCACAAGAAAGACTTGGAGAAGAACATTTTGGTGGGGTTTGTGGGTTGGGACCGGGGTTTGTAGGTATCAAAACACCCAAGCCTAGTCATCCATGTTCAGTTTTGTTTTGTTTTTTTTGGCATTTGGTTTTCAAGCCATAACCCACTCACAGATTATCCAATTTGATTGCTTGGTAAGATGGTAAACATGCCACATTGTGCATGAAACTGCAGACTAACAAAACTATTGCAGGCTCAATTGCCCCATGCCATTGCTTTTCAGCCTCAAAACCGCTGAGCTCTGCAGCAAACATCCTGCTCCTATCTCTTTTTGCAAGAAAAAATAAAATGTCCTATTGGATATCAAAATGAAATGATCCCAAACTTGACACTGTGGCAAAATGCCATTTTTATTTAGGGGCTGCAATGATCCCCTTGTGTTAAAATGGATGCCCAGGCTTAAAGGAATAGTTGACCTAAAAATTACAATTGTCTTTAACTCACTGTATGGTTTTCTTTCTTCAGAGGAACAAAAAAAAAAAGAAAAAAAAAGTGTGAGTGTCTAAACAGTCCTCATTCTTTTTCATTGTATGGAAAAGATCTGTCAACTTCCGAAAGTGACAACAAGATATTCCATAAAATGTTCTATATGATTTTGTGCATTATATTGCAAGTTTCCTATAGGCAATGTCACGTACTGGCTTGCCTTGATAATCCAGATTCAAAAAGGCTTGACTATGAAATCACATTTTATAAATATCAGGAACCATTCATAGAAACACCAGCATGAAACAGTAACACAAGTCCAAGAACAGAAAATAACTGAGGGTATAAATACACCGGATGATGAGGAACAGGTGAGACACTAATCAATGAAACAAAAAAATAACTATGGCAACCAAGGAAACAAGCACTAAACACACAGGAACTGAACACAGGCTATACGAGACAAATTAATATCAAAATAAAAGTTCATGAACAAAGACACTGGGGAATCATGACACATGTTTTATTGAAAACATTCGGGAGGAGCACGTTCAAATGATCTACGGCCTATGATCAGAGGCCTATATATATCGCTGACTCGTCTTTGTTCCTCGACAGTCTTTTCTGCATCCCTCCGCCACCCCGACTCGGCTAGTTCCTTTCCCAGCCAGGGATATGGGGGAGTACTCTGGGTTCGGGCCACATTCTGAGCTCTGTGTGACCACCGGACAGTGTGACCTCATGAAATGACTGATGATCACTGACATCAATTGTGGCATATCATTAATGAAGCTCAACCCCAGTCTCCATCCATTTCAATTTTATTGAAAAAAGCAGCTTAGACATTGTGCAAAATGTCTTGGTTTGTGTTCCACTGAAGAAAGAAAGTCATACAGGTTTTTCATGAGGTTGAGTAAACTATGATAGAAGTTTAGTTTTTTGGCTCAACTATCCTTTTAAAGTGTTGCCACTAGCCAATTAGTTTACAGTGTGGTTGAGTGTGAGACAGAGTCTGATTCTCTGACTCCACCCCCCCTCCCCCAGAGAGAATGGTAACCCTGGGCAGGACGTGGGATCTAAAGTGGAGAATCCCTCAATGTTCTACAGCGCAGTCAAGAAGGACAAACAGAGTCTCAGGAAAAAAGTGGTGAGATATCACAATGATAAATAAATCACCTACACAGCATATACAGTACTTGCACACACAGTGATAATACGAAATTAAAGCGAACACAATAAAAATACAATAAAATAATCAACATTCTATAGTCTTTTCCATGCATACATGTGGCAAATGATATTATATACTGGCTCTTCTCTAGTTGTAATTAGCTTTCCACACTTAGCATTAACATTTAAAACAATCAGGAATTACGTATTAAAAATAATTACTCATTTTTGCTGATTGCTACATACCCAGTACTAAGTATTTAAAGAATGATTTGAAGAGGGGTAAAGTGCAGTTTTGCTATATACTGTTACACAGACCTGACAAAATCATCTGCTATGTTCAGAACGGTATGCTAGAAAACTACTTAAATACTACTACACAGTATACACATGATACTACTATTAAAAAAATAGCAAATGGAACAGTAGACTTTTCAAGCAGACGTATGCTAACACATATTGTCACATGACCTTATGTTGCATGCATGCAGATATCATCTTGTAAATAAATAGTTTCATTTGTAATCCAATTTTGTATAAAATGTCTTAACTTTTGTAAGTCCAATCAAAAATTGAATTAAGAAAGAGATGGCTGAAATTACCTCCAGTTTAATAATCACGCTAGAAATGGACGTTCAAGTGAAAGGCATTACATTGTGGGATACAGTGTTGCATATTTTGGCAAATGAACTATAGTAGATCATCTGCATAGTCAGTGTATAGAAAAAGTGGCATACTGTGCACAGTATACATTGTGCAGAAACGGTAGTATGCTAGTATACTATTCCGAATATAGCCACTGTTACAAAAGCCAAGTGTGGATGGCGCGTCACAACTGAGAGTCCCAGTGTGGCCTATGCTTAGAGCATTTCCTGACCTCAATTCTCTCCTCTTTCATTGCTTCTCTGCACTCTGTCTCTTTTTCTTCCCCTAACATAGCTTAAGACTGAGCTCCTGGGCTCAAAGTTTAACTCCATCCTAGAGGAAGGCACGGTAAGGCTGAAATTTAAGATGAGCATGTAAACAAATGGGTGGAGGTGAAATGAACTGGCACTAGACAACAATAAAAGCATAATATGGAATATTTTTTTAGAAAAAAAAAAATCAAATTCCGACAATAAATAATTCTGATTTATTTCTGTTTTTAACACTGCTGCCTGGAAGCTAATAGTTCATGCGCTGTGCTAACTCATTATGTTTAGCATCGAATTGCTAACAGTGCTTTTGAGTGTCTTGTTGGGAACTTTTATTTTGACATTACCAACGTTTTCCTGCTCTTCCCCAAAAAATTGGGCTTAAATATCTTTCCTACTTTACTTCACAGGGAGACGACAGTGATTACCAATCTGTGGGCCCAATGGCAGGCATGGAAAGGCAAGAGCTGAATTACGCCGCTCTAGAGTTTCTCCATGGACGACACCGGGAGGGAGGCTTCAGGAGGGCTGATGGTGACGGCAGCGACTATACTGAAATTAAGGCCAAATGAACCGCGATTCTTCCCTGATGCCTCGGCCAAACGGGACACGGTGGCCACTAGGGCCCAATCATTCCCCATGCCCCACAAATTTTCAATTTCACCCATATTAAATGTGGCCTTTTGAGGGGAAAACGGTCTTAAACAGCTAGCGGACAATGTGCAATTATTTTTGTGAGAGTACGAGGTTTTTGAGCTCTCTGAGGTTCTGGGAATGACACTTTCCCTTACCTGTAAAATATACAATAGAGTTTCTTTACATATTTATTAGTTTTTGGTTATTTATACCCATTCTTGTTTGTAACCATACCAGATATTTGTCTCTCAATTAGAAATAAGAGGTTTTAGGATTCTCTTGGTTTAAAAGACAAGACTTTCCAAAAAGAAGGTTCTTTTCCCCAAGAGTTACAGTAGAGCCTTTCTCAAAGTTTGAAGCAAGCTTAAGGGAATCGGTATGGTTTCGGTAGAGACTCAGTCACTAGTGGTCCTTTTCACTGTGTCCGCTGTAAGTCAAAGCATCAGGGAACGAGGTGCTCTGTGCGCCTCGACATATAGAATAAGCACTATCCCCAACTCTGGGTTTGTCCAGAGAGACTAATACTCTCAAATATAGCCAGACTATGTGTACATTGATACTTTTATCACATACCCAGAAGTGATTGTTAAAGGGATAATTCGGCCAAAAAAATGAAAATTCGCTCACCCTCATTTCATTCCAACTGCATATTGCAAGAATCTCCATTCAGTTATTTCCATACAACAACAGTTCATAGTAACTACATCTGTCAAACATTAAAAAGGCAAAAAAACGTAATAAAAGTACCATTGTTTGCTATATTCCAAGTCTTTTGAAGCCATTATTGACATCAGTTATGCCAAAACTTAAGAATGTGATGCCATTTTCACGACTCAACGTGAAATAAAATGTGGAAAATTGAGTCTTTTATGATGTTTTTTCATCCATTTGTGGAGTTTGTGATGGCTGAACTATTGTATGGAATAGCTGCATAAAGATTCTTTATATACTTTGAAGTGAATTTGGAACAAAATGGGGGTGAGTAAGTCCCACAATTTTCAGATTTGGGTGAAGTATTCCTTAATTTTGGCTTACATTTGTACTGTTTTTTCATTTCAGTTTGTACTGCATCTTAATTATTTGTATTTGTAAATGAAAACAGGCCAGTAACTGAATTCAAAACTGGTTTATTGAATGGTTGCTGGATTTTGTTTGCCCCAACTACTTTGTGCCCTTTTATTCAGATATATATTTATTTCAAATATGTTCCAAATAAATTGAGGAGCAAAATCACCCTTTTAATTATCCAGCCAATCTGGTAGGAAGTAGTATATGATCATGCCTGATGGCCATCCCTGCCCCGGTACACACTGCAATCCAACAGGGTCAAGCTGACATTTCATACCAATAGAAAGTCATATTTAATAATGGATGATTGAAGCTCATCCTTTGAAACTGAATAAGAAATAACCACCATTTGGAACATATAGGAAGGTATCACTTTACCTAAGGTGCTTGAAATAAATGTAATGTTTTATGTTATCATGTAATCCTCTGGTAAGGTTGTGTCCAATAGATGTTTGTTAAATGGTCAGTATATGCAATTAGCCCTTGAAATGCATTTTGACTAACATATTAATGAGTCATTATGATGTTAAATTAATTGCATCTTACATTCATAAAGCATTCAATGCACCTTGGTAGGATACCAATGTCTGTAAATACTCTGCATGATATATAGTTCTGTGTTGTGAAGCTTTGACTGCACAACAAGAACATACATTGTGCAACAATGGTGTATATTTTGCAGAAAATCACACACAACAAATTGACATTATATGTGCATATACAATTAGTAACAGACAGTCCATGTTTGAAGATATATACGCAGATATTTATTTGTAAGCAAAAAGATTTGGGGGCGCATTTCACTTTTGAGTGTTGTAAAGAATATTTGTATGTATCTGACTGTGTGATGGCAATAATAATGAACAAAGTAATGTTGTTTCCTAATTGACATAATAATGCAGAACAGAAAATCTCCAATCGTTATTTAAATAATAATTTACATGATGTTCTTTGCTTGCGTTCTTTTTATTTAATAAAAGTCTCCAGCCACAAATGTTGCCAATCTTCTTTAAAAGTGAAAAAAATTCAAACTGGCTTATTCGCTTTATTTGAATGTTCGCCAATACTTGGAGAAACTCCTTTTCTGAAAGCATTTTGCTGGCATCAAGAATTTTTATTTTTAAATAATCCATCAGTGAGTCCAAGGCGGTGTATCCCTCATGGGATAGTAAAGTGTTCATCATATGCACACTTAAGAATCTCACCGGAAGAAGTAGGTCATCCGGGTACCTTTTGTCTACTCTTTTATGGGTACTGTGAATTCAGACATACTACTCCTGTCACATCCTGTTTTTCACCTACTATATAGTAGGGAAGTATGCCATTTCGGATGCAGTTCAAGTGGATAGATCCCTGAAAGTTGATGCTTCCAAAACCACGCAAAACAAACACGACAGTAATCCATTTCGGTCTGTGTGTTTTTTTGGAAAGTGACTGTGCAGGTGAGCTTAGTATAGTGATGTTCAGGCTCAGGATACTGAATAGTGCTTTTCACTGCCAG
This sequence comes from Scardinius erythrophthalmus, assembly GCF_964197995.2. Taxonomy (NCBI): domain Eukaryota; kingdom Metazoa; phylum Chordata; class Actinopteri; order Cypriniformes; family Leuciscidae; genus Scardinius; species Scardinius erythrophthalmus. The sequence continues at coordinate 25,032,840 of NC_138227.1, read as the reverse complement.
AAACTCCAGAAGCTCTAGGTCTAATTTCATCAGGCTCAATCCCTGTCCAAACAATATCTGCTAAGGGATTCATGCAATCTCCTGGAACTTTGCAGGATATCTCTGCCTTCTCTCCCGCTGTGAGTTGTGGGACGTTTATAGTTGGTTTCTGGTTGGTTGGAGTCAGAAATGCTATAAATTAATCTGGATGTGTGTGCAACTTTCTCTGTTAAAAATGCAGAAATACAAACACACAACCAATCTTTTACAGTATTTTTTTACTGTCTGAGGAAAGATATACACTTTACCTTGTTCCCATTTCCTTTCAATCTGTATTCACCATCAGATTCACCCTGAACCAAGTTTTTCAGCATAAAGCTGCACTCTCTCTCGCCACGAAAGCGTCCAGCAGAACTGACCCTAAAAGGAACTTCAACAGTTGGGTTTTGTGGATCTCCTTTGAACCAGGTTCTTCTAATGGGTTCTGGGACACTTTGAGGGACAGTGAAAAAACAGAATGCATTGATGCACAAACCAGCCTCTCCAGTGAAGTTGTCTTCTATGCTAATGGAGAAGTTAGTCGGTTCATCAGGGTCTGAAATGAAAAAACAAAATCAAAGCAAGAGATCAGGCAGACTGTGGACTTAAGTTTAATAATTGTCTTCTACATTGTCTTTAAATGTATCAGTGAAAAGCATCATAGCAAAGAAAATAGACAAAAAAATGATTTCTAGAACTGTTAAAATGATGTCGAAATCAATGATCACTTACCCAATATTTGAAAAGCTCATAAAACCTGATGTGACAGCAGTATTAATTGCGATCAGATTGGTGCTGTTTTTCTTGATCTTGATATGTCTCCAGTTTCAGCAGCGGTGATGTCTATTGTTGCACAATACTTGCGTTACACCGTCTATCCTTAACAGTAAAACACTAAACGAACACAGTTTTTAACGGCATGAAATGTATTGAAACACAAGACCTTTGAATACAATCACAACTTTTAATTAAAATTAAAGTCTTAACAAAGATTACAAATCTTTTCTAAAACATTTTGCTGGCATGAAGTAAAAAGGACATAGCCTAAAACATGTTAAATTTGCGATTTTAGGACATTAGCACGTGCTAAAATACATGCTGTTTCACATTATGCTAATGTGTAAGAAGGGCCACTTGATATATAAACTGAACAAAAAGCTTTATTTCAACTATAAAGTGTTTATCAAACTACTAAGATCTCTCTGAAGACATTTTAACTGTCTCATACACAGATTCCTCTTTCTTCATTGAAATTTCATATAAGAAGCCAACTTCAGAATTCATACAGATGTTTGACATATGGGCACTATGGCATGTAACGACCTCGTCTAGGGTGAGGCCGCAACATAAACTGGAATTGGCAACCAAAGATGCTTTGTACACTTTTTTTTTTTTACAGAACCACAGGCGAAAGCACAACTTCAGGGGTGAACAAAAGCCAAAACAACAAACAAACACCAAACAAACTCCTAACAGAAAAACTAAATTCCCTATCAAAATACCTGGGCTCCGATGCTCCAACACAGTTTTCAAAGCACTATTGTATCACACACTGTACCGATGCTTGTATCGAAATGACAATACCACGTGATTGATGACGTTTCAAGCTTCGAACGTCATGCAGTATCGGAAGGCTGGAACAGCTGATTTGAAAAAGTTGGCGCTTCACGACCCCACCTCATGCATAAAAAGGGAAATAATTATCTAGGAGGCATTATATATTTAAATGATTTAACACTATACTTTCCTAACATAAATTGTGTTAAAAGCTTCGTTTTTCGGCACAATTTGATGAAAGCCTCAAACGCTCCAGAAAGCCTCATTTTCCCATCACTACAAAATTTACAAAAAGGAAATGAGATTGACAGCCACTTATCAACCCCAAACCAAAATTCACACTGCACACAACAGTTTGTTGAGGATCAGATAGATAGACCAACAGGCAAGCTAGCAGTTGCAACACACTGTAGCAAAGACAGATCATGCTTGCGGGTTGAGTACAGGCAACTGTTAGGGGATTTACAGTTAAAGACCCAAGGACCAGATATGATTAATTAAGACCAGGGGTTAGAAGTGCAGTTAATTTAAGACAAGAGTCAGAATTATAATAAATTAAAGACAATTTTTACTGAAGATGAATGAGGAATTTATATAGAGCTTTTCATATGTACTACTGTACACCCAAAGCGCTTTACAATCATGTCGGGATCTTTCCTCAACCACCACCAGTGTGCAGCATCCACTTGGATAATGTGAGAGAGAGTATTAGCCAATGGTCAATGGAATTATTAGGAGGTCATGATTGGCAAGGGCCATTGGAGGGAATGTGGCCAGGACACTGGGGTTACACCCCAACTCTTTACGAGAAGTGCCATGGGATTTTTAACGACCACAGAGAGTCAGGACCTCTGTTTAACGTCTCATCCGAAAGACGGTGCTCTTCGACAGTATAGTCTCCCCATCACTATATTGGGGTGTTAGGACCAAGCGTGCCGCACAAGCCCTGAAAAGTGAAGCCAAAACGTCTCGATCGCCCCCCGGTGACTGGTCCTAGTATAGGTCATAAGCCCCGCCTCCCCATGTTATTCAACGGGACGCGAGACCAACTAAACAATTAAATTACACTTCAAATATCTTTTTTCCAAAGGTGGTTTCTTTCATTTGCTGTCGTTTTTATCACGCTGATGTAAGTTCTAGTATCTGTTTCCAAAATAAGTTGGTTTTTAGTTAGTTACGTGATGCGGTGGTGTAACGTCATGATTGACAGCTGTGATTGACAGGTTCTCCGAGCGAAGTAGTCACTGAAGCACCAACGGACATTTTTTTCGGGATCTTCGGAGGACTGAGGAGATTGTATTTACTTTATTTTAACAAACCTCTTGTCGTACTGCAATCAATTTTTTTAAAAAGTGTGCAGAATGCACTTTCCCTGCGAGAGTGAGGGTGGAGCTCTGGTGGAGCGTTGATTTCGCGGCTTTACTTCCTGCTCACTACTGCGCAGGTCTGGTCCCGAAATCGCTACTGCGCAGACTCAAGTTCCAAGATGTCAGCGCCATATCGGGACTCTGGCGGCTTCAGTTCTCACCAATGGAAGAGAGCGAAGGGGAGTCGTCCATATTTTTTTACAGTCTATGGTTAGGACCCACACAGGCCACAGGGTGAGCACCCCCTGCTGGCCTCACTAACACCTCTTCCAGCAGCAACCTAGTTTTCTCAGGAGGTCTCCCATCCAGGTACTAACCAGGCTCAGCCCTGCTTAGCTTCAGTGGGCAACCAGTCTTGGGCTAGAGGATGATATGGCTGCTGGCAATGATAGTTTGCAGTTTCATCAGGCAGAAGTCAGCTTCAAGACTCACAAGGAGTTTGTAGGCCGCCCTCTTACAGTTACAACTTACAAAGATCACAGCTATTATACCCTTCACCCTAAGCTACGTCATTACTTCAGGTTGAATGATTCTGATTGGCTAAGAAATAGATAAAAGAGATAGACTGAATCATATCTCCATCGATTATGCAGCTAACACTTGGATCTGAATTTAGGTGCCGTCGTGACCTTCCAGGTTCTGGGTTGCTGGGCGCCAACATGTTGAAGAAAACAAGTTAGTCAATCTCCAATAATGCCACTTGTTCCTTAACCTGTAACCAAGAATACTAACACATACACAGACACACAGCTTCTTCAAGGTTGGATATGGCCAGGCTCTAACAATAAACAGGAAACTCTTCTCAAAACATCAAGATAATGTTCTTTCTCTCAATGAGAGGACACTTTAATCTAACAGTAAAGTAAAGACTTTAGCTAAGAAATGGTCAATTAAACTATTGGTTCCAATGACCCATGTGACCTAGTTGTCAGGGTACCCTAGAAAAACAGATGTATGTATTGACACATGTTGAAGACCTTTCTCAAACACAAAACGAGTCCATATTTTCTTTCTGGAAGCCGGGCTAAATGAGCAAGCACTGTTACTGCATTCCTGGCATGTGCATCAAATACAGACATTAGAGAATACATGAAAAGAACATTTCAGTAATAACACTGGTAACTTCTATAACAAAGTAAAATCTCATAAGCCATAAGTCATTCAACATTATTGATTAATACACTGATCACTCATTAGATATACATTGAAGCAGCAGTGGATTCCAGAATCCACTCCTTCACAACACTCCGGTTTGACATACATCAAAGATAAGGCATTAGGTGCAACATTAAGTTTGTCTTTTTCAATACAGAAAATTTTTCAACGACGAAATCAAATTTGTGTAGGAGAAGAGCCTAACGGATTAGACGGCTGGTTGTGCTGGTGGAAATTAATCACCCACTGCAATGCTGAATCGTCTGTAACAATGGTGAACAATTTCGGTTCCAGATAGTGTTGCCACCGTTCTAAAGACCAGACCACCAAGGCATTCTTTTTCAGTGGTGGAATAATTAGTTTCAGCTTTGTTCAAGTCTTGACCACTGTCACTGTCATCTGTATATACCACAAATGGGTGTTTAAGATGACCCAGGATGGGTGGAGAAATCAGACAGGCTTTTAACTGATTGAAAGCTTGATGGCACTGTGAGGTCTACTCAAACTTGTGTCCTTTTTTCTTCAGGGCATTGATGGGTTCAGCAATTTGAGACAAATGAGGAACAATGTTGAACCTCCTTCAGATTCTTAGGCACATGATACAATCTGATAGCTTCCACTTTCCTGGGATCTGCTGAAATACTTTTAAGGCTCACCACATGTCTAAGAAAGGTTAATGAAGACAGAATTTGCTCTTTTTCAGGTTGATGATAAACCCTGCTGACTGTAGATGGGAAAGGATGATTCGAAGATCATGGAAGTGCTGAGTAAGAGAGGTTGAGTATATAATGATATCGTCAATATATAAGAAGCACATCTTTCCTCTTAACTCTCCCAAGACAGTCTCCATCAGCCTCTGGAACGTTGCAGGAATATTTCTTTAATCCAAAAGGCATAACATTAAACTCATACAGACCTGAGGAAGTGATGAAGGCCGTTTTCAACTTGCTCTTTGGGTCCATCATTACCTGCCAGTCACCACTATTTAAATCAATGGTGGAGAATATGGCTGCACCTGGGAGGGACTCCAGGATTTCTGTGATGTTCGGTAATATGCATCCCTCTCTGTGATGGCATTAACCTTACGGTAATAGACGCAAAATCTTAAGCTCCCATCTTTTTTGGGGACCAGCACAACAGGTGATGCCCAGGCAGAATGTGATGGTTACACAATGCCCTTTTCCAACATTTCTTTAAACTGTTCTCTGACAACAGCTTGTTTTTCAGGTGTTACACGTTTTTCTCCTTTGTTTAATGGGGTACAGGATGAGTGGTGTAGAGACGATGCTGAAGAACAGTCGTCCTTCCAAGCTGGCCTGGTGAGGACAAACTTTTGTATAGGATGATAGAAGGTGCAATAACTGTTGTTTTCCTATCAGTGCTAAGTGTGCCTTCAATACTGCAGCAGCTATCAAGGTTTGGTTATCCACGGTACATAGTGATCAGTATCTAGAGAAAGTGTCTGGTTTGAACTTTTGATGTGTGGTCTCTTTTTCATATGATGGGGTTTTCCAACTGCAACTGGCTTGTCCTAGTGGGAAAGGATACTCTTCATTGGGAGTTGACTTGAATTAATATTTCCTGTCAGCTACATTTATCTGCAGTCCACTGGAAAAAAAATGAAGTCCAAACCTAAGACTAAAGAGTATGCCAGGAATTTGGAGGTGAGGATGACAGCACGTATGGAAAAGACTTTGTTGTGAAGTGTCCAGGGATGGAGGTTGTCATGGGGACTGAGTATAACTTGCTCCCGTATTTACGAAGGCCTTTCCTTTCCAGGCTCCAATATTAATGCAAACAAATAACTGTTGAGGTATGGGAACAAACTTGTTGGAGGCAGTGGATGTAAATGTTTCAAACTTGGATGATGTCTTTGAGGGAATTGTTACAGACATAGCATTGTTAGAGGGTGGAACTCCTGACTTCTGAGGTTGAATGGAACGTTTACTTGCAGCGAAAGGAGGGTGACTGGAAGAATATGTGGACTGAAGGGTGGAATACAGTACACAATTTCCAGGTGGATGTTCACAGTGTCAATCGCACACTTCAGAATCTCACCGGAAGTGGTACTTTTGCTCTTTCTTCTATTGTTTTTTGAATACTATGGCCCTGTCCAAAATGGCACCCTAAGCACTCGTGGTCTTCCTCTGAGTCCGCACTTACGTGATGTAATGCCGCTTTGACTGTTGGGAAGAAGTCTGCTGCGCGGGCTCGGCAAAAGTGCGCATCGAGGGCGCATATCGACCGCAAAGGGGGCGCTCGCAAGCAACCTTCTGAGGCCTAAAATGACAAACGGGACACCCTACGGTCTCACGGACTTAACGGACACGCGCACGAGGCAGTCCACATGACCGAAAGTGCATATGAGGTGTGCCATTTGGGACAGGGCCTATATTCAGACATACTACTCTTTGCGTACTATTTTTTGCATATAGTTTTGATGCAACGTCTGTGAGTCTCATTCTTCCCATTTGGGCCTGCCTGAATATTATCTAAAGCAGCACGGACGGAACAACAGAGATATGTTTTTTTTAGATTTTTCATATCTATGGTGTCATTAGTGGGATCCACAACAGATTAGAGTGAATTGAAATTATTTTTTCTACCTGTCTGTCATGTGGTTTTCCCCAATATAGGCTAAGAAAATAGTGAAGATGTTATATAGGTCCCTCCAGGATTGTGGTGTTTCTCAGTCAAACTGAAGAAATTATTAAGTATTACTATTGAAGGGTGCATCCCATACTGTATAGGGTTACAACTGTTGTGCTAGTTTCACAATCCAGAGCATGTGGATTCAATTGAAATTGTTGCCACTATTTTCCTCCATTTTCCTCATTTTAATATTGTGAAGAAACAAATCCACTCCTGCTCTGTTCTGTCCCTGCCATATTAGATCAGGCGCGCTGCTGTTTTTAAAAGCATTGTGTTCAGACATCAGACACCAACTAAGCCAAAACTAGGGCAAAACCCTGTTGATTAGATATATGACGATGAATCACGCTGACATGTGCAATTGTATTTAGATTATTTGGCTGAACAGAATTTCTTGAGATTTGATTTATTTTCTGTACACAAACTTGAGGAGTGAGAGTTCACAGATAATTAAATAGAAAGTAAAATATGAACTGCATTTCAACAAAGATATTGCTCTGTTCTATATTTTGGTAAATAAAATAACTTGTGCATTGTGCTGATTAACAAGATTGGTTGACTATAGGTTAAACAGAAGTTTTGAACAGACATATAAAAGACATTTTACAGGAACCATGATATCTTAGTAACTAAGACTAAGATATCCATTAGATTATTTTGAACCCTATATGTGAATATAGAAGTAGATTATGAATGAAGTCTGAATTTTACCATACGTCATGCTGATGTATTTGTGAGGATTATCATTGTAATATACCCAGAAAATTAAGAGTAGTTTACTGCTGTTTCCTCCATTCTGCAAAGAGATGATTGAAATGCAGAGCAGTGATTCATGCAGTTCTCTGAGTGTTCAATTTCTAGATGAGACCAGATGGCTTTTTGAATGGCTGCCTCAACGTGCAACAGGTGAGGGAGAGAGATGCAAAGAAGAGGCATTGGTTGATGTGCCTTCAGCTCACCCACAAAGGTGGAAGTTGACACTTCTGAGGCCGGCATGGAGAAAGACTTGAGTTAATGCAGAGATGATAAAGAAAGCAAGCTGCCATGAGAGACAAAGAGACAATTGCACCCTGAGTCAAACTCTTATGCCTAGATCCTTAAATGCCATCACAGATGCCATGCCAATGCAATGGGTGGAGAGATTAACATAGTCAAACATGTTTGGCTGACTGATGATATAAGCAAGGAGACGTCCATCTCTTTCTTCATGTTCAGGTACTGCATATTCAATAATCACACAGACTATTGTAAATTTTGTTGATTTGCAATATTAACCTGCACAGTTCTTTTGTATTTTGTTAGACTAACAATGCTAACAAATCTACATTCTTTCGATAGGCACCAGTCTAACCATACATATGTATATATCTATAAGAAATTAAAGGGATACTTCACCTCTGGGAAGATGAATGTGTATTTAAAATAGGTCATTTAAGTAGAAGAATTTTTTTAATTTGGAGCTTTCTAGACTGAGAAAACCCAGAAAATGTATTTTTGGCTTATGTGGATGAAAGACAACAACTCCCAGAATGCACTTGCTTCGCTGCCTTAGGAGGCCACGCCTACCGGTAAGGGAGCGCAGTTGAAAACAAACAACAAGGCTAGCCTACGTGATGAGTTTGCCAGGGATTTAGAGATCGCCCAAAATGTCCGGGATTCGGCTTTTGCGTTCTACAGTCGCCATTCATCATGTTTACTGTGGCGAGCAGGACGAGGCTGACGGCCGCGGGAGAACTGCGCGAGGCCGGTGGCGTCATTACTGAGACGCGCCGGGTCTCGCATCTCTCACGGTGGAGCGGGTATTTTCTTAGCAATGTTAAAACGCACATCAACCGATCACTTGTTTAGCGTTCATGTAAACACTACATTCAGATTCACCAATCGGAATGAATTCAGTTAGACTGAAACAAGAGGTGTGCATGTAAACAATGAATGGCGACCGCAGAACGCAAAAGCTGAATCCCGGACATTTTGAACGATCTCGACGGCCGGACAAGTCGGGGAAAAGGAGGATGGTAACCCCTACTTACTCAGCTTTCTCCTACTATTCAGCTTTCTCCACAGAACAAGAGCCTGCTAGCTTAGTTTCCAAAGAAAGACGGCTGATACTGTGTACATTCTGTGAGTGAGATCCCACCCTCTATGGGCGGGCTGAACACATGCGGAACAGCTCCTTCTACTGGCTGTAGTCTTTAGCCTCTGGCCAGAAAATCCTCCGATGATTTTTGCGTCATCGGAGGATTTTTTCCAGACAAAAAATACACAAATCTCTTGTCTCAGGGGGATATGAGGGTGGAAAGCACGGTAATTCGAAAATACTACAGGTTTTCTACTAATACAAAGCTTAATGCTAAATCCTGAAGTATCCCTTTAAGTGTTTGTATTTGAAGACACCAAGTCAAATAAATAATTTTGCTAAAAAAGCTATATCTAAATTCACTAAGGTCCCCCAGATTATGCCCAGTAAATAACGCCCATGGATGAATTTGGTTAGGTATCCTGGCCTGGCCTCATCACACTCATGGTAGAATACTGTGTGCACAATAGTGAATTGTTGTGTTCATCTTCACTTGTTTATCTAACATTTGAGTTGATACCTTAAAAAGAGGTAAAAAGAAATCTACATGTATAATAAAATGAAGTAAGAGGAATGCTAATTTGTATATTCAATCAGTATTGAAAGTCTTTGTTCTATAATAAATGAATATGCATAACAAGGAGAGTATATAAACTGTGTTTCTGATCAATAAACTTTAACCCTCATCTTTGCCTCGGGTCATTTTGTCCTGGAAATTTAGTTTGAAAATGTTTTAAAAATGTAGTGTTCATCGGAGGGGTCCATGACCCTAGGACTTGTGTCGCACTTGAACCACGAATACACAAAAAAAATTGAGGTTTTGTGGTAGAAATTAAAAAAAGTAACAACTCCTTCCCTCGCTGGTCAATTTGACCCCCATAGGAATGAATGGAATGCGAGGAATGCTTCAGTACACATAGAAAAACCTAAACATGCTCAAAATTTAAACTAAAATTTTCAAAAACATGCATTAAAAAAAATAGAAAAAATATTGTCAAAATGAAATAAAATAAGCTTTCTTAATTTTATGCTGAAAACGTTGGCTCTGCATATTATGATGAGACTGGAGAAAGTATTTAAACATGAATAGGATCTAAAAATGAAATTGGTTTGTTCTTAACATTTGCATTTATCTCACATATTGAAAGGCACCCTTTCGATTAAGATCATGGGACATCTTAATATTACTGTCTAACATTGCGAAAAGCGAACTGACAAACAGATTCAAAGAGGAAATTTCAAAGTAGACCTGAGAGAATCAGCCAAAATACTTTTACAGTTTGAGTTTTATCAAACTTTTTATCTTAAAGATAATTTTATGCTGTATTGAAACAATCGAAAGAAAATGAAAGACATTTAACAACAATCACAGTTTTTATTTATCAAAATATCTTAAAATAAGGATTAAAAAACTCTTCTAAAACACTGATAATGAGACACAGATTGTGAAACTGCTTTTCCAAAAGCATTTTGCTGGCATAAGTGACACAAATAAATGCCATTAAATCTGGAGTTTTAAGACATTAGCACATGCTAATATGCATGCTAACTGTAATATTTTATCCTGTGTAAGAAAAGCCACTTGGTGTATAAATGCTGTAATGTATTTATCAAACCACTAAGATCTCTCTGAAGACATTTTAACAGTCTCATACACAGATTCCTCTCTCTTCATTGAAGTCATGTAGACATGGTTGTCATCATTTGGTTCCTTATGTTTTTCTCTCCTTCTGTCAAAATGGTAATGGTAGAATGTGTGGCATTAGAGACTAATACAAACATTTAACACTAAATGGCCAGCCAACATAATTTTCTTGAGTTTATAAAGTTCTTACCGTAGGATGACAGTCAAACAGGAAATGAAGATGACATTTACAACAACTGAAAGGGTAAAAAATATCCAAGGGGTGGACAAACTCCAACTTGCTAAAACATGAGAAAAATGAGAGAAGAATAAAGGAAATTTCATACAAGTAGCCAACTTCAGAATGATAGTTAATTCATACAGATGTTTGTCACTATGGCAGAAATTGTCAAATGCTTAAAACGCATGATTTTGTCCTGCCTACCTTTGGGTTTCTCAGAATGATAGTGCACCTGGATTTCCACTTCTGCCATACCAATGAGATTCTTACTGACACATTCAGTGGTAGCTTTGAGGTTCCTGAAACTAGCAATGGAGACGGTGATGCTGCTGCTGGTGTTCGTTGCTGTAGCAGAACTGTAATATTCACCGTCCAGAATCGTCCAGTGTATCTGGGGTAATGGCACACCACTGCTGACACACATGCAGATCAATTCATCACCCTCCACCAAACTACAGGAGCTATTCAGGATTTTAGGGGCATCTGAAGAAAAATTATAACAAGTTTATTAAAAAAAATGGTATTCATCACCTTACTTAAAATTTGAAATTATGATGTGTTATAAGTGAAATGATACATACGTCTTACTTTAAGGATCACAGTACTTTCGGTCTGTATGCTTTTTTGAAAAATGACTGTGCAGGTGAGCTTAGTATTGTGATGTTCAGGCTCAGGATGAAAAGTCAATACTGAATAGTGCTTTTCACTGCCAATAACTCCAGAAGCTCTAGGTCTAATTTCATCAGGCTCAATCCCTGTCCAAACAATATCTACTAAGGGATTCATGCAATCTCCTGGAACTTTGCAGGATATCTCTGCCTTCTCTCCCGCTGTGAGTTGTGGGACGTTTATTGTTGGTTTCTGGTTGAGCTCTAAAAACAATGATTTACTGGAGTCAGAAATGCTATAAATTAATCTGGATGTGTGTGCAACTTTCTGTGTTAAAACTGCATGCATACAAACACACAACCAACCTTTTACAGTAATTTTTACTGTTTGAGGAAAGATATACACTTTCCCTTGTTCCCATTCCAGTTTCAATCTGTATTCACCATCAGATTCACCCTGAACCAAGTTTTTTAGCATAAAGCTGCACTCTCTCTCAGTGCCATACCATGGTCTAATAATGTTAAAACAAGGAACTTCAACAGTTGGGTTTTGTGGATCTCCTTTGAACCAGGTTCTTCTAATGGGTTCTGGGACACTTTGAGGGACAGTGAAAAAACAGAATGCATTGATGCACAAACCAGCCTCTCCAGTGAAGTTGTCTTCTATGCTAATGGATAAGTTAGTCGGTTCATCAGGGTCTGAAATGAAAAACCAAAATAAAAAAAACTTTCGCAATACTGTAGTTTTATAGCCTGGCTAACGTCAGACCAAGTCTCATTTGAGATAAAATCGCACTGCGAGCAAGGCAGTATGGGGAAACCCAGGCTAGTAGTTTTATCAAATTTAATATTTTCAAGTGTATTTTCATTTTTTTTTTTACAACATGGTATTAAAATCAGTGGCTCATATCAAAGGGACAAACATAATTTTTAAACTATTGACATTATTAATTGATTATTTTGTTTTTCACTTATTACACAGTTATATAAACTGGAAAAACAGAACAAGTCATAAATAAATATCTGTAAAAGTCATAGAAGTGCAGCAGATGATGGGATTTTCAGACACTTGACAAGTTCAGAAAACTGTGTAAAATAATATAGTCAAAACATTAAATATCTGAAATATTTTCATGACTAAAAAGTCATAAGAAAATATACTTGTTCTCTATAAATCGAGTAATAAAACCATGATGAAATTACAATACACAAGTTAACACTCACCAAAACAGTCTGTCATTTGAATGACCGTTAAGATGAACAGCAATGTTTGCAGCATCTCAGACTAATATAACGAGAGAAATACGGAAATCATGTCTGTTTAAAGTACAATAATAAAAATACAGTCATATTTGACATTATTAGTTACAAAAAAGACACAACAACAGCACCTTTATTTTCAAAACTGTTGGTCGCATACCTAATATTTGAAGAGCTGATGTGACAGCAGTTTTTCTTCAGATCTGTTTGTGCTTTTTACTTGGTCTGACTGATTTATCATTACCAGAGATGTGTGTACTTGATACCCCTCCCATGATGATGAAATTACTTTCTAAAAAACTGATAATTTTTTATACCTTATTATTTGTTCATTTCTGTATAATGAATTATGAGGATTCCATTTTTATATATATATATATATATATATATATATATATATATATATATATATATATATATATATATATATATATATATATATATATATATATATATAAACCATCACTTCATGTTTTAAGACTAGAACCAAGTAACTTGGGATCATCTTTTTTATTTCTATCTATAAATTACAGAAATATCTGTTGCCTGCTCCCTGAATCGTCGCGCTTATTCATTTGTGGATGTTAACTGAATCTGTAAGTCACCTACACTGTTTACTTCTGTATATTATATCTATCTATAAATTACGGGAACATCTTTCTGTCTGTGTGTGTGTGTGTGTGTTATTCGCATATGTCTTGAACCGTTATTCCGCTGGATTTCAAACTTGACAGGTGTCTTGCTACGGGCATGAGTAAGTGCAGTGCCAAATTTGACATTGTTTGGATTAGAAATGCAAAATATATCGTTAAATATATATCGGTAAAAGAAGCACACACTGGCTTTTGCCGCTCTAGCCGCTGGCCACTCCCTCTCTCACACTTCACAGTGAGTGAGCACAGCCCAGGACCAGAGACAGAGAGGGTCGATGAAAGCTTAAATAGCGTTTTCTCGGAGTTCCCTGTGTAGCCTGCTCCCTGAATCGTGCAGTTCAATTTTCCACATTTATTGTATGTCATTATGTCAGTATCAGTATTTGCTTTCTACCATGCACAAATAAAAATGTCACTGAACTTTTGCTGTGTAATTGTAAAAATGAGCACTCAAATACACCAAACCAACAATTACTAAAAACACACACAAAAACTGATTTTGCACTGCTCCCTGAATCGACGCGCTTATTCATTTGTGGATGTTAACTGAATCTGTAAGTCAGCTATGCTGTTTACTTCTGAATATTATATTTCATTCTGGTGCGCTTAACGTTATCGCTACTGTGTAATAGTAGCCTATGCTATTCACCAACTAAACATATCCTATTCAATGCGTTCAGTCTCTTTCACGGGCATCATTTGTAGTAGCCTATTCACAAACTGTTTGCTCAAGCGTAGCATTTTCTCGGAGTTCACTGTGTGCTTTCTACCATGCACAAATAAAAATGTCACTGAACTTTTGCTGTGCAATTGTACAATGAGCACTCAAACACACCAAACCAACAATTACTAAAAACAAACACAAAAACAGATTTTGAACGGGCATTTTGCACTAGTATTTTTAATTTTGCACTTTTTTAAAGACATTTTATCAAAACATCTCCTTCAATGGGCTGTGTACAACAAACAGATTCTTAGAGGAAACATCCCAGTAGGGATTTTTAAAGACATTACATGTTGTATTGAAACCATCAAAATAACTTAAAATGATTTAAAGGAAACACCATTAACTACACTAGGCATTTCCGTCGTACATGAGCTCTGTTCAGAAGTTGTGAATAACAACAGGCTGACGTTGCTGAAGGCAGATCACCTCATCTATGTACAGAGAGTTGGTCTTCACCTGGATCTCCTCCTCCAGGCTCAACTGGCTGCTTGCTAGGTCTTTCAGTTTCATCTCTGAAAGCTGGAACGCCTCGGCTAGTCTAATGCAGAAACCATAGAGGGAAAATGCTTTTATTGGGGACATACTAGCATATTAGGACATGCAATTAATGTTATATGTTTGGTAACATCCAAACCCTTTCCTTTACCTCTCGATGTTGTTAGCGAGCTCCTTGACCTCTGCCAGCAGTCGGATTTGAGCCGGGTCGTGGCAGAACTCAACGTTGGGCCTTTGGCTGCGAGCGGACAGTCGCGTCTGAGCCACTTTCAGTGGAGCTTCTTTCTCTGCGATAGCCACTTTGAGAGCCTCCAGATTCTTTTCTTGATTTGCTGTCTCTGCTAGCAGCTTTGAGAGAGCACAGACATATAAAACTAGTCAAATTATAACAACAACAACAAAACCTAGAATGAAGCCCTAAAGATAACTTAATAGAAACTAAATAGTAAGTAAATTAACTAGATGTACCGCAGGGCGGTACAAAATATGACCGCCGCTCAGGCCTGCACTGGCTTTCCACAAAAATAAATGACGTGGAGCAATTTGGCTGTATTGCGTGTTTATGTATATACCTAAAAAAAGTAGTAGTATGTGCATGTCTGTGTGTGTGTTTGTGTATGTGTGTGTCTGTGTGTGTGTCTGTGCGTGTATGTGTGCGTGCGTACATGTGTGTGCGCGTGTGTTTTTGTGTGTTTGTGTCTGTGCATGTGGATTTGTATTTGTGTGTATGGGTGTGTGTCTGTGCGTGTGGATGTCAGTGTGTGTGACAGTATCATCCTAAACCAGCAACCCTTCGCTCAACACCACCATCTACAGGCCGATGAGTGTACAGTCACTAAATGTGCACATAAATGAATTTATTTTATACCCCCCCATGGATGAAATTCTACGAAACTTAGCAGAGGATACCCCAGGATGTCAAGTTAATCATACACATGAAATATGGTGCAGTTCTGAACATCTCAACTGAAGATAGGGGCGATTAAAGTAGAATAATATTGCATTTTCATTTTTTATGGGAGGGGCGTAAATCACAAATGAGTGATTATGGGCTAGGTTGATGTGGGCCCTTAAGACCAACATACCATAAAAATTTCTTCATCCTCGGTGCCACGGTTCAGGTAGTTATGTAGGAAAAACTGCATTTTTGGGGTTTGGGGGGGCCCAGCTCGGGGGGGGAGTGGCCCCCGGGGACCAAACGAAATTTTTCCGTAAAAGTCTAGTGGGGCTACATGCCCACCAAATTTCATGTTCCCCGGTGCTTCGGTGTCCCTGGTATCGTTGACGAAAAATTCAGTAGATGACGGGAAAAAAAAAACAAAAAAACTTTGACAATCGATTATGGGCTAGGTTGATGTGGGCCCTTAAGACCAACATACCATAAAAAATTCGTCATCCTCGGTGCCACGGTTCAGGTAGTTATGTAGGAAAAACTGCATTTTTGGGGTTTGGGGGGCCCCAGCTCGGGGGGGGGGGAGTGGCCCCCGGGGACCAAACGAAATTTTTCCGTAAAAGTCTAGTGGGGCTACATGCCCACCAAATTTCATGTTCCCCGGTGCTTCGGTGTCCCTGGTATCGTTGACGGAAAATTCAGTAGGTGACGAAAAAAAAAAAAAAAAAAACTTTGACAATCCCTATATGACCGCTTTCGCTAGCTACGCTAGCGGCGGTCATAATAAATAATGTTTTACTTAAAATATACATTTTTGATTTTGAATTATCCAGCTTATTACAGTATAAAGCTAGGAATCCACAATATATTATCAGCAAATATGATTAATTATAATATTAAATTATTTGAATTGATCATTTCTGCCAATATTTGTTCTCTGTATTTATTCTTTAACTGTTCATGATTATTTTCCCTATTTTTACATTAAGATTACCTTTGCCATCCTCTAACACTCGCATAAAGTTGATGTTTGAAAAAAAAACACATATTTAATGACACTGTTAAATATAATCTTTAACATATCTCAATGTAAATATACATTTTTACTGTTAATTATAATGTTATGATGCCTTAAAGGGATAGTTTACCCAAAAATGAAAATTCCCTCATCATTTCCTCACCCTCATGACTTACTTTCTTCAGATTTTTAGGAAAATAATCAATCTCTGTGAGTCCATATAATGCCATTGAATGGGTGGTCATAGTCACACACAGCGATCGTGCTGGTAATTCATACAACCTCAGTGGATGAATCAATGTCTTCTGAAGTGAAACGATAGGTGTGTATACTAAATACTAAAATAAAATACTTTTTTTAACTACAAATTATTGTGTTCTGGTCTACTGTCATACGAGCGATCATGGGGTGGTGTGAGACACACACACACACCTATCGTTTAACTTCTGAAGTCATTGGCCGCATCCAAAATCGCATACTTCACTACTATATGATACTGACAACATGGCAAAAGTAGTACGTCCAGATTACATTCATACTACACACTTTCATATTATATAGAACATAGTTTTTTAGTGGTCATGACGTAATTACTTATTCAAAAGAAGTACCAACTCAAGCCATTCACTGCATCTGAAATCAAATACTTCCCTACTATATAGTATGCGAAAAACAGTACGCCAAAAGAATAGTATGTCCGAATACATAGTATTTGAAAAACAGTAGACGAAAACTAACTGGATGACCTACTACTTTTGCGAGATTCATCCACTGGGGTCGTATGGATAACCAGCACGATTGCTGTGTGTGGTTTTTCAGTGACACACATTCAGTGGCATTATATGGACTCACAGAGATTGATTATTACCCTAAAAATCTTTGTTTGTGCTTATCTGAAGAAAGAAAGTCATATACATCAGGGATTGCATGAGGGTAAGTAATTGATGAGAGAATATAAAATCTTGGGTGAACTATCCCTTCAATTCACAAGCGCAACCAACCTCATTGAGCTGGTTTTCAAGCTGTGTTTTGGCAGTTTTGGTCTCCTGTATGCGCAGCTCAAATGCCCTTCCCGTAGCCTCATACTGTTTGCGCATGTCTGCAGACGTCTGCTTTAGCAAGCTTGCCACAAGAGCTCTCAGAGAAAGAGAGTTATTCTTCTCATTCTCAGCTTTGCTAATGTTTAAGTTGCAGAGGCTCTCCCATTCCTCAGGAGTCACTGCAGTTCTGGAAACGGTAAAGGAAATAGGTTTGCAAAGGGAAAAAAAGTTGGAAAACCTAAATCTGTTAACATTTGAATAGTCTGATAATATATTTATAAAACAGAATTAGATTTTTAAATACTGTATCATAAACATGTTATCTTACTCAACACTTATTAAGTTTGAATTCCCTTCTTTTAAATCAGGCGATGTGTTGGTGAGAAGAGAGCAGAAATCATCGATGCGTTCGGCCTGAAATTTGTCCTGCAAGTCCTTTTCCAGATAGTACTTCACTGAACGAATAAGCCTGAAAAGCACAGGAATAATTTACAAACTACAATTTAGTTTTGAGTAAATTGACGTTTATATATAGAGAATTTGATTGAACAACACAATATAATTCAAGGATTCAGTGCCATATTTTAAACACTTTTGAATTACTCATCAATTGCTACAGTATGTAGCAATTCGTTTAATTTGCAATTAAATTTAAAGCAGCTACATCATACACATTTTTTATTATTTGAAACAAAATATTGTTCCCCTTTGTCAGCTCATTATGACTCATATGACACTATGAGTCAGAAGTGATTCTGACGAATGGGGATCGCTTGCGAGAGCCTATCTACTTGAAGTGAAACTAAACGAGCCAATGCACATTGGCATGCGATAATTGCACCAGCTGCCGTGCATCGTGGCACGAGCATATAATGAGCAGCAGGTGCCTCGCATACTTGTCTTTCGTTTCGGAGCCAGACGGCGTATGCTGTTCTTATCTCCTGCAAAGATCTTCTGAGTGTCTTCGAGTCTCTGCCAAGAAGAATCTCTGGTTCGTGGTGTTGGTGTGACGGCGCTGACAGCAAGGGTCGCGATCTCCCTGCGTCTTCTCTCTCAGCATAAACAGCTGTTTTCACAGCTTTGTCGGTTCGGTGGGTGTGACGATTGAGAGTGAGCGCTCACACTGGGTTGCATTCCTGGTGTGTAGCGGCTATCTCCCAGTGCGTTTCAGCACCTCAGGGCACTTCTAAATGAGCTAACACGATCTGTCTGCTTCTTTTTCAAGGTGTCATTCAGATTGTGTGTTTCTGGATGCGGCCAATGTTTGACTCCGGTCGACGGGCATGATCGCTGTATCACGTGCTTGGGCTATAGGCACGCTGAAATGGCGCTCATGGATGACTCATGTTCTCATTGCAAGTCAGACCAAGAGCCCACAGCTATGCTTTCCTGGGCCGCCGCAAGTGTCAGGCTCGAGTGGAACCCTACACCATGTCCCGAACCTTCGCGGCTGGACGATTGGTATCTCGGGGCGGCCTCACCTCTGTGCCTTTCTTTCCGGTAGTGCATGAAGAGGTTACCAGAGCATGGACGGCACCTTTTTCTGCCCGAAACCATTCACGTTAGTGGTCCAAGAGCGGCACCTGTGGCTGAACCTGGCAAAAACCCAGACAAAGTGCGGTTCCCAGCCCGTCTCGCTGACTAATCCGTACCATCAAACTCGGCTATGCGATTCAGTTCGCCCAGCGCCCTCCCAAGTTCAGGGACATCTACTTCACCTGTCTGGCGAAGGACGCGATCGAGCTGGTTCCTCCAGCCGATATGAATACAGCCCCTACTTCATTGTACCCAAGAAAGGCGGTGGGTTATGGCCAATCTTGGACCTGCAAACCTTGAATCGGGCCCTGCACAAGCTCCCGTTCAAGATGCTCACGCAGAAGCGCATTTTCGAATGTATCCGTCCCTAAGATTGGTTTGGAGCGATCGACCTGAAGGACACGTACTTTCATTTCTCGATTCTTCCTCGACACAGACCGTTCCTGCGGTTTGCGTTCGAGGGTCGGGCATATCAGTACAAAGTCCTGGCCTTCGGGCTGTCCCTGCTGCCCCGTGTCTTCTGAACTGCTTGAGTACAATCAAGAGCAGGACAGCGGTCCCACTGAAACTTTTTCAGAGGCTCCTGGGGCATATGGCATCCGCAGCAACGCCGCTCGGATTGCTTCATATGAGACCGCTTCAGCACTGGCTTCATGGCCGAGTCCTGAGATGGGCGTGGCAGAGCGGCACGTATCAGGTGCACGTCACCCCACACTACCTCCAAACCTTCAGCCCGTGGTCGGACCCTTCATTTCTAAGGGCCGATGTTCACCTAGAACAAGTGTCCAGGCATGCTGTGGTCTTCACGGATGCCTCTGCCACCGGCTGGCGGGCCACGTACAACGGGCATGCAGTTTCAGGTCTGTGGACGGGGCCTCAACTGGGGCCTCCCTCCGGGGTAGGATGTGGCTTCCGCAGCATTCCCTTCCCCAAGGGCACGCTTTCTCAGCGTTATCCAATAAGTCACACTGAGTGGGTCTTGCGGAACAGCAGTGACTGACCTTCTCTGCTTAGAGCTCCTACTTCTGCCCAACATTCTGGTCAGGCCAGGAGGCTCAAGCGGAGCGCTGAAAGGGCCAGCAGCCATGGCGTTTTGGTAGACATCCCCATTCGTCAGAATCACTACTGACTCACGTCATAGTGAGCTGATGAAGGGGAACGTCTCGGTTACGTATGGTAACGTGAGTCCCCTCGCCACAGTTGCTGAGCTTCCGCTGTACGGCCGAGTCACAGGTTCGGCTCCTCAGCGGAAAAACAAGGATGCGAGGCACCTGCTGCTCATTATATGCTCGCGTCGCGATGCACGGCAGCTGGTGCAATTATCGCATGCCAATGTGCATTGGCTCGTTTAGTTTCACTCGAAGTAGATAGGACTACTATCTAGAGGTTTTATTAAATTATTATTTATTGAATTCTTATTATTGTCATTGAAAAATAAATTGTTTTATTATATAATTTGTAATGTTTACAGGTTTGAGAGACAGAAATATCAAGGACAATTGAATTCCTTATAAGTTAGTCCTTGGAGTTTTGTCACTGACCTGATCTGCTCGTTGATCTGCTCCAGTGTTCGCTGTAGAAGAACCATCACACCCTCAATCACCTCCTTCTCCTTCAACAGTTCCTCTTCCACCCCATCATGCACCAGGTCAATCGCCACACGCTTCTCTCTGAGGATGTCCCGTAAATATCACATGATTAGGCAACCAATGAGACCTTTTGTGAAAGGTTTGAACTGTAATGAATGATGTTGGCCTAATCCTAAAATAGGGGTGGTTAGTAAATTATAAGCCAAATTAACCACCCCTAATTTAGGATTACACTATCATTCAAAAATTGGGGTCACTAGACTTTTTAATGTTTTTGAAACTCGTATGCTCAAGGCTATGCATTTATCAAAAATACAGTTAAATATTATTACAATTTAAAAATAACTGATTTTTATTTTATTATACTTTTAAATGTCATTTATTCCTGTGATGGTAAAGCTGAATTTTCAGGATCATAACTCTGTCACATGTCACATGATCCTTCAGAAATCATTCTAATATGATGATTTGCTTCTCAAGAAACATTTCTTACTATTATCAATGTTGAAAACATTTGTGCTGCTTAATATTTTTTTTGTGGAAAACGTGATACTTTTTTTCAGGGTTCTTTTATTTGAAATATGTAAAAGTTTTTACCGTCACTTTTGATCAATTTGGTCATGTAGTTCAACACTTGATTTTAGTAATTGTCCTCTGGTTGTGCTCTACGGTTAGAAGTACCTCTCAGTCAGACATTGCAAAGTCACTTGATAAGGCTGAGAGCAGCCCTCCAAGGCCTTTCCCACACGGCTCTTGAAGATGATGAGGGTCTCGATCTCCTGCACCATCTCCTCAAACTTATTCTCCAGTTCCTGCCTCCAGAATTTAACGTCCAGGATTCTCTGCTCTGAAGAAGAAGCAGGCTAGAACAGTTTAACAACTAACGTTACATGTCTTTATCAAGGAAATCAACATAACCCTATCTGAAATAACTTCCTCTTTTCATCATTTCTATCACTTATCTTTAAACAGTCAAGTGTCATCATTACACTTCCTGTCTTAACATTACTGCACATCTAATGCAAGGCCTCCAGTTTCATGCATTTTGAGCGTTGCATACCCAGCTTCTTTTGTGCATCCTGTTGCATGTGTTTGGTAGATTTGTTGCTCTCCTCTATGAGTCTCTGACACTCTGCTGTCAGTTTCTCTGAGTGCGCTCGTTCTGCCTCCGAACTCCTGAAATGCACCTGATTTGCATGCTTCCACTCGGATGGCAGAAACTTATCAGGGGGTCCCATCAGCCTAGACATTTTTCTAATGAGACAAAGTCATTCTTTGGTTTTTAAATAATTTAGGTCATTGTTTTATAATTACTAGACTATAATAACTAATATCAAATAGCGTTTTAAACACTTGTATTAAAGTCATACTGTTACCAAAAAACAACTAACACTACAATATATTACAAACAAAAATTCAGGGTAACACTTTAGTTTAGGGTCCAATTCTCACTATCAACTAGGTGCTTAATAACATATTACTAGGATATTGGCTGTTTATTAACGTTAGTACTTATAAAGCACATATTAATGTCTTATTCTGCATAACCTTATTCTACATCCCTTAATCCTACTTAACAACTACCTTACTATTAATAAGCAGCAAATAGGAGTTTATTGAGGCAAAAGTTGTAGTTAATAGTGAGAATTGGACCCTAATCTAAAGTGTGACCAAATTCAGATGTATAATATAACCATAGGATATCAGTTCCCTGTTATAAAACAAACATTTTTCTCCATCAATTCTTGTCTTAAACAATCTATTCAGTGTTTTAAATAAGATACACATTATAAATAGTTAGAATTAAAGCATTAAGTGAAAATAAGGTGTCTTACCTGTCAGATATGAATTCAAATCACTATAAAACAGGACTGCAGTGCGGACACTCTGCCGGCAAGTAAACACAGGGTTACTATGGCAACATAACCGTTTCAACGCTAGGGGGTGGTAGATGCCACACACACACACACACACACACACACACACACACACACACATACTTATGTATATATATGCTTTGAGTGAATGGATTGTACCAGAGATGGTGTTATTGTACTACTGTGTATCTAAATGTCGATCAACAATGACAAAACAATTTACATATTCGCAAAAATTTCCCATCTGACATACTCAAAATAAAAAAGAAACAAGCAAATAAGATTTAAAAAAGAAATAGACGTTTATCCCTCACAACCATGTTTTTTATTATTATTTTCATTATTAAAATTAACAAGACTTTTTTTTTATTTAAATAACATTTATTTATGTCATCAGTATGCATTTACGTAGTTGTTTAGAAAATAAACTCTTTGTTTACAGAGAAGAGAAATTGGTTTCTTACAGTCTTTTACCTTTTATACAGTAAAATTTAATACAAATGTATTCTATTTATACATTAGCATTAGTCTAACATTAAAACAAAAACACATTCTCAAGCCAAAAAAGTGCATATTTGGTTCGCCTATACGTACAAGCACTATCGGTTAATCGGTTTATACTTTAAACATGAAAATAATATCAAATTGTACTGACCACAAAAATAGAATTGGTCAAAGTATTTACATCACATCCTTCAGTTATTCGCACTCAATTTCAGTGAGACACAAATAATATAATAATACCACTTCAGTATGAGTTACAGTCATAAATAGATCAACAAAGTAAACATGTGCCATAAAAGATCTCAAATATATTGTGCAAAAGCAGCCTTTTCCTGACAGTGTAACAGTCTGCATTAATTTGGAATGGAATGAGAAAACAAGGGCAGCGTAAGCGGTAACAGAAAACATTGACATTTTGATGTACAGTGGACTTATAAAACATTTGTTTGAAAATATATTACAAGTTAAATGCAGACAAGGAATGTGGTAATAGTAAGGCTGTGGTGTGAATTCATTAATTAAATAGTTAAATTACATTACTGGTTTGCTTTTCTTAATTTGTAACAACTGTTTTTGAATCCATTTCAATAAATTCAGTACCAATTTAAATGTGCTTACTTAGAATACCACAATCTATTTGGGACAGGTCCCACCAACTGGCTGCAATTCAAAATATACTGGCCGCGATTTATAATATTTCTTGGTTAAAAGAAAAACAGAAAAAAAAAAAAAAAAAAAAACCATTGTAGTTACTGTATCACATACCAATAAAAGCTCAAATTTTGGATTAAAATTGCACTTGCTTAAATCCACAGGTAAAGTTTGGTTTGACATCTTGGTCTGGGTCTTAACTGGCAACCGTTTCATCAAGTCCATTGATATTTTCAGACACTAACCCCTCTTCAATCGCCACTCTGGATCCCTGCACCTGAAGTGAACATTCATTTGATTTTTGAATCATTTGAAAACACTGAAGCCAACTGAAAATATGCCTTTCAAAACATACAGCCATAACAGTGTCAAGTCAAATTTATTTCTATAGCACTTTATACAATACAGATTGTTTCAAATCAGCTTTACAGTGATAAACCGGAAAAATATGCAATTATTTGGCTGGTGATTAAAAATAATTACTTGCATAAAAGCTGGAGTAGCCATATGTATATATTACCGTAAATAAATTATATTTATATATTATATCTGGTGATTATATGTAACCATAAATAAAATTAAACATTTAAATAATGTGCAATTTTGGGTGTAATGCATTACTAGAAATTAATCACTGTAATTTAATTACTTTTACCTTGACAACAAAGCTACGGAGCCCCTGAGGGGACCTTTGCAAAAAACAAAATAATACGGACTTTCGCGTGCTCACGCAAAACTTTCGCGTGCTCACGCGTTACAATTTCCGGTTTGGTTATAGTGTCATTACTACAAATGTGGGAAAAGGGATGAGATGAGAGTGTGCTTGGAGCATACCTCCAGAGATTTGTCTTATTATAGGGAGTTTGCATTTGAGATGGACCACTTAATTAAGTTTTGTTTTGTAGAAAGCATTTCATTAAAGTGAATTTCATTTTGTATAAATTGTATCTTAATTTTAATAAATTTTTCATCAACCAATTGTCTGTATTTAATAAATAAGAAGCAAATATATAGCAGACAATATAATCATGGAGGCGCCGGCGCGCCACGGTCACTTGCATTGCACATGAACTGGAGCGCATCTCATCATAAATTAACCGAAACTCAGTGTATGCCTCACATACATGAGAAATACATCTGAAGAAAGCTGGAAATGTCTTTAAACGAAACAATTCAAAACGAAAAGAAATAGGCTACTCTCTGATTATGTAATCCATTATGTGGGACCTGATATTCATTTAAGTGATATCCATGCTTTTTTTTCTTACAGTAAAGCACAGTCCACAAACAATCTCAAATGCAAACTCCCTATAATAAGACAAATCTCTGGAGGCATGCTCCAAGCACACTCTCATCTCATCCCTTTTCCCACATTTGTAGTAATGACACTATAACCAAACCGGAAATTGTAACGCGTGAGCACGCAAAACTTTCTCGTGCGCACGCGAAAGTCCGTATTATTTTTTTTTTTGCAAAGGTCCCCTCAGGGGCTCTGTACAAAGCAAAGTAAGAGATTACTCTAAATTTCTCTGTGATTTAATTACAGTTACTTCTGATGTAATTGCATTAAATACTGTATAGACTATAGAACGATTCTATATGAAACAAAATAGGATTTAACATCTAATGATAAAATGTATCCTTATAATTTAACCTTCTCCCTTTAAAAACTTTGGTCAGTTCAAGAAAAATGTATGCAATTTTATATAACTTATTTGAAAGAATTTAAAGAGCAGATTCACGTCTATCCTTGTATTGTTCAAATGGTCGAGTTTTTTTTTTTATGGGATTAAGAAAGTAATTAGAAATAAGTAATGCTGTACTTATAGAGAGAGTAATTGGTACAGTAATAATTCCACTGTTGAAAATGTAATTAATAGCTAGTAATTAATTAGACTTTTTTAGAGTAATTTACCCAACACTGATTATGATTATAGCAAAATATAGAAGTAAAATTTTACTCACCCTGAAAGGTTGACTAATACCCACAATGCACTGCAGGTTGCTGCTATAATAGCACAGCACACATTCTCCCCCACGAACTGGAATTTCATCTTTGTTCACATAAACCTGTGAAAAAAAGACAATATAATTACCTAATCTACTCAGTTGATAATGTGAAGAAAAAAAATCTTTATTTAACAAGAAACGCTGACAGTAAATGCTACAAACCTGAAAGAGCTCATCATTGAAAGACACCTGGTCATCCTTCACCCAAGTGTACGTTATATAGTCTGAAATGCTTTTAAAACCAACCTGTGAAGTGACAAACACAAGTCCTATATGAAAGAAACCCTGGATAAAATCTAGTTCACAATATTTTACTATTACTGTTGTAACAATACACAATAATATACTTTTATAATATGCATTTGTTTGACCTGCAGTCTGTGACCCCATCAGAACAGAGCACATTTTGGGAACCTCTCTCACCTTATATAAACCGATCCAGTCCCAGGCACTGGAGGGAAAGGACTGAAGAAGTCTGTAGGTTATGAGGGCGTCGAAGTCTGCACTCCACTCTCCTTCAGCACAGAGCTGCACCAGAGGCGTCTCGTACATCTTTCTCAGCTGATAACAGATTAACAAATGGTCATTCTTGTAGTATTTTATTTTATAGCACAATGGGTTAATGACTATTGTTTTAGACAAACTCAGTGATTCCTCACCTCCAAGCGGAAGATGCCAATGACAGGCTTATGATCGCTAACGCCATACTCCATTTTACTCGTGTAATACTCCTGGGTCATTTTCAGAGGGAACTCATCGTCATCTTCCCCCTCCAGTCGTTTCTCTGGCTCATCTTCATTGTCTTCTTGAGTGTCCTCCGGAGGCGAGGACGTGGGCTTCACTCGCCAGAGGATCCGGTCACACCACGCAGGCTTGCGTTTCTTACCACTAGCCAATCACAAGGAGAGGAAAACAATATTACATCAAATATATAATAGAAAAAACTTGTGGATTTGAATCCCTTTTCCTGATTTGTTCAATTGGAAGAACATTGGCGTATCTTTCTTTGCAGCCATCATTCATTTTGTGAAAATGAATTTATGTGGCATGCTTTTACAACTATGAAAGTGATGAAATGAAAGGATTTTATGAAAAATATTTTAACAGCAACAAATAAAAAACAAAAATAGTATATAGGTTTATGAAAAAAAATGTCACGGTTGTTTGAAACAAGATTTATTCCTGTAAGTGCTACAAATAATTAAAATCAATTTGAATAATGTAATATTCTAATATACTACATATTTTAATAATGTATAAAAAACATTTAATAGAAAATAATTCTAATAACAATTTCTATTAAAATAGGCTCTATATATATTTTTATACAGTATATATATACACAGTATATATATACACATATATATAAAATATATATATATAATTGTCTATATTACAGGCTATAATATATAGAGAAAGACATATATATAAAGAATATATATATATATATATATATATATATATCAGAATTTAAATGCTTTTTTTAAAAGCATTTTCACTAAAGTGAGCCGAGACGTCCACATGCAAGTATCTGAACAGCTACTATAAATGACAGCATAGAAACATAGATAACATGACTGATACTTGAAAACTCTTTGCAACACATAACACCAACTAAGTCCGAACACAGACTGGATGTATATGGATGTTAATAATATTTTATTTCTGGTGCTTCATTTCAGCAGTAGATGAATGGGTGTTATAGGACGGGATGGGTGGCACACAATGCACTGGTCTGCATTAAAGTGTGGATGAGGTCTAGCAGCTCTTGAGCAAAAAAAAAAAAAAAAGGATTTCTGTTCTCTGATGGATATGCTACTACAATTATGAAAAAATTCAAGGAATGCTGACAGAAGGCTTAGACAAGCAGGGGAGGAAGGTTCAAGTTAAGAAGCACATGGGGAATTTAAAGCTTACTTAAAACCAAACCATGTCTTCTGTACCCTGCAGGGGTGAAAAGAGAGCACGTGTGAACATCTGACAGAGGAGCTGAGGGAGATTCAGGATATTGTAGTGATTACCGTTTCCTTCACAGCTTAAAGTCAACATGAAATCCATTCTAATAGTTCAATATAATAATCTAATTGATGATTTTAATCATCAAAATCTATTTCTTAGTAAAACAAAATATTCAAAAATGGGAAAAAATTAGCAGGACTTGATTTTATCCTTATAGGACTTTATTTTAATAAGACTAGGAATGTGCATTAAGACATTTTAATTTAATGTTAACCTTAAAAACCAATGACTCACAAAAATAATGACAATGCAATGTCATACAAATAATAGCGATTAATGATTTAATTCTGTTTTGTTCATGTCACTTGTGTAAGACTACTTTTCTTTACTTTGAACTGTATAATACAAAATATATTAATATTAGCACATATGATTTACTTTAATGCTGTGAAAATGAATTATTATATTATCAATGCAGTCTGATTAAACACACAAGCCTTCATTTCATATAAAGGAAGACCTTCAACTAACTTTGTGTACTTAATAACAGTGTTTTTATTTTCTTTATTCTTTACTTTACTAAACTTCATTTACAAAATGTAACTGAAATTTGAACTGCACAATTATTGCGCTTATCTCAAATAACTGTGATTAGACAGAATAACCACAATCGTACAATTAATCAATAATCATGACAGCCCTATACTGCAGGATATATTGAAAGAAGTTGTTCATTTACCTTGTGTCGTAGTTATCCGAGTGCAAATCAAATTTATAGGTGGGCTGAAAGTCCAGAGGTCCCTCTTCAAACTTCTGCAAAATAGCTTCCTTCTGTTTCATCATGGTGAGCTGGGGAGATATTGACATGCACAGATGCAAAAAAAAACATAATGCAAATTATGTTACTAATTCTGGACCTGCAAATGAAGGATTCATACATTAATACATGTTAAATTTACATGTATAGACATCGTTACTACATCTAAAATAAAGTGTCAAATAATTTATGTCACTAATAAAGATTCAAGAGTGATCAGTACCTGATCTTTAGGCCAAAGTAGACTGAAACGCTGGCTGGTGAGGCAGTTCCTTACAAAGAGCATACCATGTTCCTCGATACGAAAATTCAAATCCCCAAACCAGAACACAACCCTAGAGAATGAGGTGAGAGAATTCATATGCAATAAACAGCAATACATAAATGATACGGAATCATGCCAATCAATAAAATCGATTATAAGAACATAATCAAAAGAATATGCAAAATAAGAAGGTAAAGCTTAAGAAATATACAGTATGCTTTTTATGCGCTATTATTTATATTATAAAAAGTTCATGATGGACTGACTTGTGGTCCAAAATGCGTGGTGCATTTTTGGTGTCAAAGGTCTGAGCATCCAGGATATACTCAAACTCATCCACCCTCTGAGAGGCGTAGTTCATGTGAGCAGTGAGGTGACAGTTCAGGAAGCAGAGCATGTGACCGTAGAGGGACAGACGGATAGACACGCCTCCTTTATTACCCTTTCATTTGAAGAGAATTAAGATGAAATTAAGATGCAATTTTCAGTAAGTATATCAAGAGCTGCTTGCTGAAGTATTTGCATTTCCATGGTCTTACCCAGTAGCCGTAGAGTCCTGTGCGGGTGTAAGTGACCTGAATGTCTCTGATAAAGGGGACGTGTTCCAGCTTGGAAAAGAAAAGCAAGAGTAGACCCTGCATCCGTATGGAGGACACCTGAATGGGCCACAGTAAAACAGGAAATTAGACAACATAATTATAAAGTGTGCACTCTTTTCACTATTTATATATAGCCTATATTATAAATTTGCAAGAATATTTATTTATTGCATTTTTCTTTTCAAGATTCAAGTTCTGTTCATGTGGGGGTTTCAGTTGTTCAGTCAAATGGAAAACCAAACATTTTTTTCAGTTCCATATTTTGGCCAACAGTTAAAATTATCTAAATTATATTTTAGTTTAGAGCTTTATTAATCCCCATGGGGCAATTAGTTTAAACTGTCATGGTGATTCACATATAACACTTAACACATACATTCAAAGACTCAAAACTACACAAAAATACATAAAATAATAATAATAAGTGAGAGACAGAGAAAAAAAAGGGGGGGGGGTAAAATAATAATAACAATGACAATCAACTAAATTTATTACATAAACGAATTGCTTCAGGCACAAAAGTAAATTTATAGCGATTTGTAGAACATCTGATTGTCCTTAAACATCGCCCCAGGAGCATCCACTCAAAGTCCAAGTGCAACAGGTGTGTTCTCTCTCCTATTATTTTGTGAGCCATCCACAACATTTGCTGTTCATAATAAGATGTAAGACTTCTTAAGGGAACACCCATTTTTGTTCTTTGTAGACAGTGATGAAAACCAACAAATACAAGAGAAAGACAACATACTTTCAACAAATGAATAGTAAAATGACCTGAGAACAACTCTCTGTACATTGAAAGAATTAAGCTTCCTCAGCACAGACAATCTTTGGTGTGACTTTTTAATAATTGCATTAGAATTTTGGTCAAACTTTAACCTGTTATCAGAAAACGTTATCCCCCTGTGTGCCATTAACGACCACAGGTTGAAGTGCCAGACAGTGTTCTCCTACTAAAATTAAATTATCATCTATCTATCTCTTTAGTTTTTGACACATTCAGATCTAGTTTCATACTACTACACCAAGAAATTAAATCGTACAAAACCGAACCATGTTTCCTGATTTGAATGTGAAAGCAAGGAAAGCAACACAGTTTCATATGTATATTTTACCAAATAACTATTATCTTGTAAACTCTGACAATCATCTGTATATAATATAAACAAAATAGGAGAAAGCACACATCCTTGTGGTGTACCTGTAGAAATATTTACTATATCCGATAAAGCCCCATTCCTCTGTTGCCTGTCTGTTAAAAAAAATCATGATCCATGAGACTAAACCATGATTAAAATTAAACTGATTAACAAGTTTTCGCCCTAAAATAACAGGTTGCAGAAAATTTAATGCAGACGAGAAGTCCACAAACAAAAGCCGCACAAAAGCCCCACTATTTTCCAGATGACGACAAAGAGCATTTACTAAAAACAGTTTTGCATCATCTACGATCTACCAGCACGATATGCAAACTGCAACGGATCTAAGACTGGTCCAGCAACTGTCATTATATACTTCTTGATCTCTTTTTCAAAAGCCTTCATAACTAAAGAGGTCAAGGCAATAGGACGGTAGTCCTTCAAGGAATCTGTCTTACTTATTAATTATATGAATTACAATCTGATATATATTCTGAATTTATATTTATAATCTGATTTATATTTAATATATAGATAAATATATAAACGGTTAATTGTAGCTATTAATTATTTTTATTAATTTGATATAAATTCATGATAATTATATAATTCAATATTTAATTAAAGTTTTTGTGTGTATGTGTGTATATATATATATATTTTTTTTTTTTTTTTGCTCAGTGACTAAGAAACCAATCATCCACTGGTTCATAGTGAATCACATGATTAGCTTATGAACAAAAGCATGTTAGTATGAGGCGGACACAATCAGCACCTTGATATAACCCAAAGGGGCCAGAGTGCTCATGAAGAGCTGACTCCAGGAGTCCTCGAAGGCCAGATCTGTGACAAACTTGAGAGGTGCAGCCTTCACTTCCTGGAGACTGAACGAGAGCAGCATCACAGTCATTAGGACATTCAGACCACATACTTACAGTATGAGGTCAGATACCTATAATTGTTTACTTTATGTGGGTCCGCAGACCTCAAGATATAAAAACTCACCCGATCACATAGAGGTCGGGTTTCTTCGGGGAGCTGAGCTGAAGCAGAGAGTTCACATCTTCAGGAGGCTCAGCTGTGCCCACGTTCCACGTGACGACATACAGCCTGTGGGTATAAGAAAGAAAGATGTGTTCAGTTCAGTAAAATAATAGTTAATTCCTTCTCCTTGTGTAATCCGTTTGGAAAACCTCCAAGTAAATCTCCATGCTTTCCTCACATAACTGCTCAGATTAACAATAACACCATTTCAACTAATTGGTCCGAGCAATTTTAAGCATATCAAATTGCAGATTAACATCTTAAACATCTCGATCCGTCAAACTATTTTTAAGAACTACAGACTGAAATCTAAAGTTCAAAATATCTCATCCCTGAAGATCACTGACGAAACAAGATCCTCTCTGGAAAAACAGAGACAAGGTGTTCAGTTGCCACAAAACCAAACTAGAAACCAGCAGTCAGGTTTAGATCTGCCAGACACGACAACAAGAGAAGTGAAAGACAAAACCTGAACTGGTCTTTCTTAGGTCGGCCCGCAATCTGCCAGCAGACGAGAAAAGCCCCATCTAACGTTTTAACCACCTGCGCGTGCAGTTTAGCGCACTCCCAGCTTTTCATTCAAATAATCAGCTATTTCCTCCATGCTGGTCACGTGTAAATAGCACTCAATTGTCTTGACAGGTATTTCGTCTTGAGCACCAGGGAAGCAAAGGTAGTTATTCCAGAAATTATTCATACAGTAAAGTGTGAGATATAGGCTGTAGGGGGGAGTAGAAGGAGGTGGAAGCGTAGGCGGACTTTTAGATTAAAATCCTAATCTGGTTTATCAAGGGCTTACATGGCCCACTCCAACACATTCAATTTAAACAAGTGGAAACCTCAATGCTGCATTTACCCAATGCAATGGAGGTATTGTTGCAACTGAACTGCATCTGAAATCTCCCAAATGAACAGAAAACTTGACTCTTTGCAGTGTTTCGTCATCCAAAAACACATTAAATAACAGTACAATGCATTGAAGGGATGCATGTCTATTCCTCACAACCTCAAAGATGGCGCTGGTGTGAAAGATGGAATACCCGCTCTTAATTATATACAGTGTACAATTAAGTTTACAGAGTTCTTGACTCTTGCAGTCAATACAAAATTTGTGACCAAATATCAATGCAACTCTGTATGGAAATAAATGTTTTGATGTTATTTCCATCAAGAGGTGCATCAATTTTGGTCAAGATCTTGTATCTTGTAAGTCTCCTCTAGCACATCCCAAAGACTTTCAATGAATTTAATGTCTGGACCAATTCATGTGTGAAAATGATTCTTCATGCTCCCTCCCAACCATTCTTTCACAATTTGAGCAAGATTAATCTTGACATTGTGATCCTGGAATATGGCCATGATGTGTCTTCCTACATGGCTGTTTAAGAAATGAAAAGTTACACACTCCATCAATTAGGGTTAGAAGAACTGTTGCCAAACATATAACAGGCTAGAAACATAATAATCACTCCAAAAATAATCTACAAGAGACATAGACTCTTAAGCATTTGCATATTTAAATCCGAAACTAGTGGCCAAATTATAGAACTGTAAAACGATTTGGTTTTCCATTACCAACTGAAACCCCCACATGTACGTGTGTTGAGAAAGCTAATCCTATAGTGCTTATCCCTGCTTTATTCTTTCACCATTTCAGTAAACAAGAGACTAAACTGTTCACCTTGTCTGAGAATTCTGGATGTTGAAACATAAAAAGCGCTTGAGGTCTTTAATCGACAATCATGCGACAAAATTTCAACATCTATGATTATAATACATGTTTGTGCTCTAAAGAAACTCTAAATGGATCATTGTTTACCAATATCTGTGCATTCACATAATGAGAATATATGATAAAAGTATAATTTTGTGGCTTAGTGATAAAAGATTTTGATGGAAATCCAAAGGTTATAGATATAAACTCCAGATGGGGTGATTCTTGATTCTTCAAGCCACTTGCAATAGCAAAATACAATATCAATAACTTTTGATAAGAGAGTCAAAATGAAATTAAATGAGTCATGTGCTAAATTAAAAATAAGAATATTTACCCAAAAGTGTCCATTTTACTGTCTTTAGGCTCCAGGGTGACAGAATTCAAAGCACGTGACAAATCTTCCTCCATCTTCGCCAACCTGTCAGTCGTAAGAACATGTTATCTCATGAACCTGTTCTGCATCTCATCATGTGCATCAAAATGCATCGTAAGATAATGTTTCCGTCATAATATTGTGAAGTCAAGAGTATGACGTCAGGATTATATACAATTTCAAATGCTGCATGCAATATTATGAAATAAAAGCACTTCTTATATCACTTTACATACTTAAATATCTAAAATAATGCAACAATGACAAAATCAAACGTGAATACGTTTAAAACAGTATTAAAACTACCTCGTACAAACTTCGTTTGTCTTCGCTTCCGCAGTCTCAAAGCCTCTGTGGTGTTCAACAATTAGTGGAGACAAAAATATCCTGTAACATCACGAACTGTGCACTGTATTTACATGAGAGAGGGTGTGTGAAACAACACACAACAAAACTCAGCCATCCATGGCTGCTGGAAAGTTAAAATAAAAGTCCTGAAGCCGCACCACACACGCGAGGTACTAAAGGTAATAAAATAATAACAACAATAATAATGATAACAACAATTTTGTTTAAATAATTAAAATTTTGTTCAACTTTTTGTACTTAATAATAGGCCTAATAGTTAGCTATTTTATTATTATTATTATTATTTTTAATGAGATATATTTGTATAAAAATAAACTAATATTAAACTAAATATTTTAAACCAAATTTTAAACTAAGTAAATGTTAAACATTAAAGTGGGTCCTCCTGGGGACACCCAGTGGTTGCAAGGGAGTGTTAGGGGGTCCATGGAAATGTTAAATTTTTTCAGACATCTTGGATGAAAGAACATCCCACTTAACAAGCTAATACAAAGCTTCTCATCTTCCCAGCCATTCAGTCAGTACAGCACCAGTTTAACATCCAGCTAGGTTCTTCAACGATAATCCTGCAGTTCAGCCAGGAATCTTGGGGCAATCTTTGATGATCATCTGACCTTTAAGGATCACATTGCAAAAACAGCATGATAATTCAGGTTTGCTTTGCACAACATTTGGAAGATCAGGCCCTTCCTACAGAGCATGCAACACTTCCATGCCCTTGTCATTTATAAGCTGGACTATTGCAATGCTCTTCTGGCTGGACTTCCAACATGTGCAATCAAACCCCAGCAAATGATTCAAAACGCAGTGGCACGCCTTGTCTTAATGAGCCCAAGAGACCCCATGTCACTCCTCTGTTTATCTCTCTGCACTGGCTTCAGGTTGCAGCTCGCATCAAGTTCAAGTCATTGGTGCTTGAACAGCCACGGGCTCTGCACCCTCCTACCTCCACTCTCTCATACGAATCTACATCCCTCCAGACGCCTGCGATCGGTAAGTAAGCCGTGGCTCATGCTTCCAGCCCAGATAGGCAAAAAATCACTCTCAAGGCTGTTTTCATTCACTGTTCCTCGCTGGTGGAATACCCAACCCAATCCCGATAGGGTGAACACGATTTCACCAACATGTTCCTGGATCAACATCGTTGTTGATCCTGGAACAACATTCCAATCAACCAATCAGATTTAAGGGACAAGTTTACAGTTTATGTCAAGTTTAGGTTTACAACCAGGGTTAGGAGCTTCTACATTAGTGTTATTCACCTGTCATTTCCATCTGATTTTAAGGAGAAGTTGGTTTAGAGGTTAGGAATTTCTGGACAGGAATGTTGACAAAATATGCTGATCCAGGAACATGTCTTGCTTGGCAAAATCACAGCGACCCTCATTATTCTTTAATCCCTTCCTGTTCCATCTTATTTTGAACAATGACTGAAACTTTGTATTACTGGCACTTCTTGTGTTAATTGCTTTTTTATGATGAATCTTGTTGTATTCCTCAACTGTAAGTCACTTAAGATAGAAGCATCTAGTATAATGAATAAATGTAAATGTAAAGCAAACAGTTTAATCCAGTAAATGGCACTCTAATCACAAGTTATTCAGTACTGCCAGCTGCTCTCTGCTCTGAGTCCTCCTGACATTCTTCATATTTTCATGGCAGATGTGGGATATGATCCACATTATGAACCTGGGAATTTCCCTATGGCCTCATTCTGACATGATTCACACTCATTCAGCATATCTGAATTTATATTTTTGCTCCTGCTCCCTTTTCAACTGTCCCAAGGATGTCATCATTTTCATGGCTAATTTTGAAAAGCGTATTTATTCGTAAACATCATGTCATTTACAACCACAGTTTTTAAGAATAGAGAACACCATGATGCATTCTTTAACAATAAGTATTGAGAGTACAGATTAATTTAGACCTTTTTCAACTTGTACATGAGGGTATTTCCACTGACTAAAGGATCTGATCTCAGCTCCTGGATTTGATTGGTGCCCGTCATCTACAATATCTGAGGAAAGTGTAGGAGTTCATTGCATCTCCTTTGTTGAAATGTTGAAAAGTCTGAGATTTTGGCCCCAGGTTATGAATTACATCCATCACATTTCGTGCTTTTTCCTGAGTCAGTGTTGTACATGTCTCTGCTTGCTTTCTAAAACAGATGAAATTTTGAATCAATTATGGCACTGAAAAAAAACTTAAAATCAATATTATTTTTATATAATATAGTTTGTGATTTGTAATCAAGTCAGAAATATGATTTTAGGACTAAATCAACAGTTGGCTATACCAATAAAAAAACATTTTTTCATTTCGAAATAAATATTTAAAAGCCAAATCAGTTATATTGATCATCACAACATCATCATATTTAAGGATTTCATTGGTCAGTTTGTCCTTGCCTTTTTTTTAAATGATTATATATATATATATATATATATATATATATATATATATATATATATATATATATATATATATATATATATATATATATTAATCATTTTCCTTTCATTAATTCCCTTGCACAGTATTTTGCAACATCATGGTCTTCTAAAAGATTTAACTGCTCATTTTGAAGAAAATCACAAACAATATATCTGGACAAATGT
The DNA here is from genome assembly GCF_964197995.2 of Scardinius erythrophthalmus. Classification (NCBI taxonomy): domain Eukaryota; kingdom Metazoa; phylum Chordata; class Actinopteri; order Cypriniformes; family Leuciscidae; genus Scardinius; species Scardinius erythrophthalmus. The sequence continues at coordinate 24,996,386 of NC_138227.1, read as the reverse complement.
TTTCACTAAAATGAAATATATATATATATATATATATATATATATATATATATATATATATATATATGTGTGTGTGTGTGTGTGTGTGTGTGTGTGTGTGTGTGTATTTCATGTTTCCACTGTTGCCTAATATTGTTCTCTCACGTAACTAGCAGACAAAACATCAGATGATAAAATCCCCACAGTGCTCATTTTTACATACCGCCCTAATCACCTATAATTGCGAAAACTACATGAAGTATATTGTGCTGTTAAACTGTTTTCTGCGCGTCATTATGCCTCAAGTGTATGTGTACCAAGTGCTTTTGAGCAGCGATTTTCTCAACAAACCTCGAGTAAAATCAGTGTTATTAGAAACACTTGTCTGCTTAATAATGTGTGTACTTTACAGAGGTGTGGAGTTGCAAAGTCACATATCAAGAATTCTGTCACTCCATATGGGAGACAGCTGCCATTAACAGGACATGCCTACGCTTGCAGCCCTGGAAATATTTAGCTCTTTGAAACTTTGGACTTAATAATATATCTTAATACTATTTTTTTTTCTTAAAACAAAATTAGAGACAAACAAATGGAAATATGAAAAAATAGTCAATCTATTATTAACAGTCATTCACAACAGTGTCCTTCCTTTGCTTAATGGGTTCAACAAACATATTGAGTGTTTTTTATGTGATGATGCTGCAAAGCTGGTAAAAAGCCCTAACAGCTGTGCAAAACATGCAGAGCATTTTGTTTTTCAGTTTGGGGTCAGTATGATTTTTAAATGTTTTTGAAAGCCTCTTGTGCTCACCAAGTCAACATTTATTTTAAAAACAGTGAAATATTATAACAATTTAAAATAGCTGTTTTCTATTTGAATATATTTTAAAATGTCATTTATTGCTATGATGGCAAAGCTGAATTCTTAGCATCATTACTCCAGTCTTCAGTGTCACATGATCCTTCAGAAATCATTCTGATATGCTGATTTAATGCTCAAGAAACAAATTTTTGTATTATCAATGTTAATACACTGTAAAAAAAAACGTATGATCAATAAGTTATGACATGTTTTTACATTGCTTTAACTCATCAAAATAAGTTAAGCAATTTTAAACCTTTTTTTTACAAGTTATACAAGATTTGACTTTTTTTAAGTCAGTTTAATGTAATTCAAGTTGAAATGACTTAAACATCCAAGTTTATTGTACTTAAAAATTTAAGGCAGCAACTTTGATTATTAGCATTTATTTTTTTACAGTGTACTTTTGTGGAAACTGATCTATTTTGTTCTTTGATGGATATAAGATCAGGATTTATTTTGAAAAATAAATATTTTGGAATTTTATACATGTCTTTAATGTCGCTTTTGATTAATTGAATTATGTAGAAAGATGTTGACTGCATCCTTTGGTGTCTTTATTATTTATTGTCTTATCATCTACATGTTTTGAAGTCATATGCCAGGTCTTAGTCAAAACTGAATGACTATGATTCACAATCCTTTCCAGCAGTCTGGAAATATTAATAGTTCTCTTGAAATGAAGTTGGCATTGTGATTTGCCATCATTAAGGCCTTAAGATAGATTTCTTGTGTAATTTTTAAATAAAGGCTGAGAGGTATGTACTATTGGGGCTTCTAAAACCCTAAAATCACAAAAAACTATCAAAACAAGAAACACTAACACGACTTCATAACATTTCATTACTCATGTCCGTTACCAAAGTGAGTCAACAAATCACTTGAAGCTAAAAGTAGCACCGGAGCAGTGATATCATTGCTCACTCAGGTGTCCTAAAAGCAGTTTTTAACCACATTCTGCTGTGGAGGAAGTGGCGGATTGGCCAAGGTACTTTTTACATGATTCACAAACAATTTTTGACAGGAGAGAGCACTATAAAGAACCCTGTCAGACCGAGCAGAACATCAATCGGTCAACATGGAGCTCACAGCTGTGGTATTGCTGGTGATCGCTGCACACGCTTTAGCAAAACCTATTTCTAGTGAGGAGAAAGACGAGGTGTTATTAGCTGAGGTAGGGAGAGCATTTTTCTGTGCGACGAATCTTTGCCTCTTCATTTTCTGTTCTTTAAATTGTATTCATTGATTTTTTTTTTTTTAGAAATATCTTCGAAGGTACTATGGCATGCCGGCTGGTCTACATGGAGAAGGAAAATCATCCGATGTCATGCACAAGAAAATTCAAGAGATGCAAGAGTTTTTTAGGTTGGACGTTACGGGAAAGCTGGACGACGACACTTTGGAGCTAATGGAAATGGCTCGCTGCGGAGTTCCAGATGTGGCCGAATATAATCACTTTCCAAATGACCTCAAATGGAAAACCACAGATGTGACCTTCAGGTTTGTGTTTGTACAGTAAATAATTGAATATGATAAAAAAGTGGCAGTTTGATTTTCTAAATATGTGTTTTATTCACTTTCAGGATTCTGAATTACACTCCTGACCTGAAGAAGGCGGATGTGGACAGAGCCATCCGAAATGCTTTAAATGTCTGGAGCAGTGTGACTCCACTGAGGTTTAAGAAACTGCATGTGGGAACTGCTGACATCATGATCAGCTTTGGAGCAAGAGGTACCACCATTTTTATTATTCACTGAAGTGGGAATTAAATGAAGGCTATATTTCTTCCTGTTTATTTCTATCAATTTCCATTCTTTTTTCGAATGCAAATTACAGAACATGGAGACTTCAACCCGTTTGATGGACCAGAGGGGCTTCTTGCTCATGCTTACCCCCCTGGAAATGGCATCGGTGGTGATACACACTTTGATGAGGACGAAACATGGACCAAAGACTCTCATGGTACAAAAAAAGACCACATTTATGCAGTAACTACACTACTTTTTAAAAGTTTGGGTTCGGTACTACTTTTTAAATGACTGTTATGCTCAACAATGCAGCATTTATATGATCAAAAATACAGTAAAAACAGTGAAATATTATTTCATTTTAACTGTTGTCTATTTGAATATATTTTAAAATGTAATTTATTCCTTTGATGTCAAAGCTGTATTTTCAGCATCATTACTCCAGTCTTCAGTGTCACATGATCCTTCAGAAATCATTCTAATATGATGATCCGAAGCTCATGAAGCATTATTATCAATGTTGAAAACAGTTGTGCTGCTTCATATTTTAGTGGAAACATTCTTGAAACATTAGTGGAAATTCTTTGATTCTAGAAAACCTGCATTTATTTTAAACAGAATATTTGTGTAACATTATAAATGTCTTTACTGTCACTTTTGATCAATTAAATCCACTCTTGCTGAATAAAAGTATTAATAGATAGTTTTTTTTTATACATGTACTGACCCTAAACTTTTGAACAGTAGTGTATATGAAAAGTCTTGATTTCTAATCATAGTAATCTTCACTATGTTATTTGCAGCATTCAATCTCTTCTTGGTCGCGGCCCATGAGTTTGGTCATGCTCTTGGTATGGCCCATTCCTCTGACCCTGGGTCACTGATGTACCCGGTGTACTCCTACGGCAAGGGTTACCCGCTCTCTGAGGATGACATTAAGGGGATCCAGTCTCTCTATGGTGAGTAATATACCATTTCGACCAATAGATTTTTCTAGAAGTCTTCATAGTCCTGATTCTACCTAATTTTGGGTTAATCAAAGGTGAAAACCCAAACCATGGAAGGGTCAAGCCCAAACCCGACGCTCCAAGCAAGTGTGACCCTGAACTGAGTTTTGATGCTGTCACTGAACTCCGTGGAGAGACAATCATTTTCAAAGACAGGTGCAAAAATAGTCCACAGTTCATTGTTTTGATAAAACTGTCCCTGGCTGCACTAGCACATTTTTTAAACTCTTGTATAATGTGTTATATAACCTAATAGGATTCCTGATAATATTTTTGTTGGCAGGTTTTACTGGCGGCTACATACACAAATGCCTGAGCCTGAACAAACCCTCATTAAAAGTACCTGGCCTGACATACCAAACAAAGTAGATGCTGCCTATGAGAACCCAGAGAAAGATGTCGTCATCATATTCAGTGGTTAGTTTTGAGATTCAAATGTCAAATGATTATGTTATTTTATCTTTATTTTACTCAACTTATTGTGAATGGTTTCTTTACAACGCATATTTATCAAATGCTATAATATTAATATTTTAAATTAGCTTTTATTTTTATAGTCAGTATAGTATCAGTTTTTATTTTAATTTTAGTCATTTTTTTGTTCAGTTTTAGTTCTTCAGGGCAACATTTTTTATAGGTTTTACATATAATATCTATATTTTATTTTATTTCAGCTTTATTTCAATTAACGGAAACCATTTTTAATAGTTTTAGCCTTTTTTAAATGAACAATAACAACACTGCCACACTTACAGATGCAGTTTTGAGTTAGATTAAACTAACTCATATTAATGTTTTCATGATTGACAAATATTACAGGTATCAAAATGTGGGCTCTCAATGGTTACAATCTTGTTGACGGCTATCCAAAATACATCCACAAACTGGGTCTCCCGAAGACAGTCCGCAAAATAGATGCAGCTGTAAACATCCGAGATACGGGCAAGACTCTACTTTTTGTAGAAGAGGAATACTGGAGGTATGTTACAATATTCTGAGGACAAAAATACCCCCCCCCCCCCACACACACACACACACACAAACACACAGACAAAACAAAGAGTCAATAGAATGCTAAAAAGCTAATGTAAGCTGCATCTCTTCTCCAGTTACGATGAGCAGACAGGCACCATGGATAGTGGATACCCACGATCCATTGAGGAAGACTTTCCCGGAATTGGAGATGAAGTGGATGCCGCTGCTTATCATTTTGGTATGTGTGAATTAGTTGCATAACTAATGTATTTGAACCGATTCTCTAAGGTATGAATGACTTAATGAAAATAATTGTCGTTTCTCTTTTTTAACAGGATATTTGTACTTCTACCATGACCATATTCAGTTTGAATACAGTTACAGCTCACGGAAAGTCATGCGCATCATGAGGGCCAACTCTATACTCAACTGTTGAGCACTTACAATGTGGATGTGCCATAAACTGTCAATTGTTATCAACTTCTGTGAAAATTAGCAGTGTTTTCAACTACTGAGCTGGTAAATCAGTAGAAAGTCTCCATTATTTTGAATAATGAAAGTGAAATATATATATTTATTGAACTAAAAACTGTAAATGTGTAATGCCCTCTACAATACCACTGTTAAAAAATGAAAAAATAAACAGAAAAATAAAAAAGTTTTTTTCATGGTGAGTTATTAGTATGATTTTGTCACATAATGGACAGATTTCTTTTTAGGCTATGTGTACAGAGAATGCATAAGTAAATGAATACAGTGAATAAACAATAAAGGATATTTAAATGAATTAAAGTGAATGATTAGAAGTAGTACATGAATTGAAGTTATCTGACTGTAAAATCAGCAACAAACAAACAATAAACATGTAAATTATACTTAATATCATTTCGTTCATATAAAATAAAAAGAAGAACAATATGCATGTAATCACAAATTGCAACCCAAAGAGGATCATTTGTCTCTGTCATGACTAATAAACATGAAAACCAGTCCCTTCATGGACACACGTTTTGTTTTTATTCTCTTTTCCATCTGACCCTGTCTATGACTAAATGCTTTTGGAAGTGATATGACATTTATGTAGTGAAAACATTCTTAAAAGCTGCTCTGAATTACTCCTACCAAGCTGCCTCGGGTGTTTACAGGGGATTTCAGTTAAAACCCATATGACCACATGTTTGCTTATGTGCCTGATGTACAGTGCCAAACCTATCCTGTTGTGAGCTTAGTTGGGGATTTTATAGGAAAAGTTCCTTGATGGTCGCTTTGGTGGTTATAAAAAATGTTGCTGAATTTGAGAAGTTAAAGTTTAGCAACATTTCTGTATGTATATTCAGTGTTTAGCAAATATGGGTATTTCTTAGCCTGGTTAAAACCAGACCCTTCTCAGTTGAAACTGAGTATAGGGTCTGGGGAAACTATGTATACAAATCATTTCCAAAGGGGCGTCACCAACTGACGTAGCTCAAATTCATCTGGGCGCAATTGTATAGTCTTAAAACCAATCAGATCGATGAAGGGGATGACGTATGCTTCGAGTGTTGTTCTTTGCTCCGGTTTTAACGAAAACGGTAAGTTTAAATCGCTCAAAACAGACGCGATAATTGATTCGTTTATATACTGTCTATGATTCAAACGAGTGATGTTTCACGGCGGCAACCAGCGTCACATGTTGACGCTAAAGGGTGCCCTTTGCGTCGGATATTAAAGAAATTTCAAAAGCGTCAGTATTATGACGCCCTAGGATGAGAATGCGTTGCATGTAAATCCCTCCCCAAACGTTTCTGATTGGTGCCTCGATTTCAGCGGCACAGTAATGAGTTTGAATGGGCTCTTCTCCAGACTATCCTGAAGAGAGAATTAAAATTCGCCGGAAGTAGTCTGGGTTTTCCCAGGCTAGGTATTTCTGCCTTTGTTATTTAAAACGTTATAAAAAAAAGATAAAATAGCATATTTTATCATCCGTTTGTAATTATACCACAGTATAGCCTATTTATTAACTCCAAACAGCTTAAAGCTTATCGCTGGTGTTTCAGACGTCACAAACTAACTTGTAACCAATCACATCACCGTGTGATCAGGGAGTGGATCTCTGAGCTGGTGTGAGTTATAGTCAGGGGGCCAAAACTGATATTAAAACTTTGTCGGACACTTTTTGGTACAAGTATACAACCTATCCAGTATTAATATTTATCCCCTCAACATGTGTTCTAGCCAGGTTGTCAGCTTAGAAAATGTTTTTTTTGTCCATTTTAACACTATATTCTTAAAAGTGGTAAAAGCGGATTTTTTCCCCCAAAGTGCTTCCATTTTCTTCCATGTTACCTATTGTAATTTTGGGCAAATGTGCAATATAATCCAACTTATGTGCAAGCATGATCATTAAAAAATAATAATCAATAAATACCACAAGAGTATCACACCACAAGGGGCACTGTTGTGTCAGCGCAGCTGTGATTTGGCAGCAGATTGAGGCAGCAGATCCAGAGAATATGATCACAGCAGGTGTCAACAGTACATTCTGAACAAAACTTTATAAAGGAGTGAATCACACAATCACACAACAGATTAACTTGATCTATTTGTCTACACAAACATTTACCTCAAGATTCTACCATTCTACCATCAAATGTTGCCAGAAACAGGTAAGCTAAACTGTTTTCCAACTAGCTATATACTTACCAGACATACACTCACCTAAAGGATTAGTAGGAACACCATACTAATACTGTGTTTGACCCCCTTTCGCCTTCAGAACTGCCTTAATTCTACGTGGCATTGATTCAACAAGGTGCTGAAAGCATTCTTTAGTAAGGGTGTCACGATTCTCCAAATCCTCGATTTGATTACATTTTCGATTCTAAAGTCACGGTTCGATTCGATTCTCGATTTTAAAAAAATAAATTGAAAGCACAAGCTATGCCATTTTAAGACTTTTATGCAATATAATAATATCTGACCTTTGTTCGCAATACCACACACTACATTGTCAAATTTAAAACGTTTATTAACAACATAATGTAACAATAACTTATATTTTTAGTCAATTGGAAACTTAAACAATATAACCTATTACCTGGCTATTATAGTTCCGGGGCTCCCTGGACTCCTCAGAGCAGTCACAGGCGAATAGCACTGCGTTTTAAATTGGGTTCCCACAGCGTTTGCAACGCAGTACGAGAGAACGTTCTCGTAAGGGAACGTAGGCTACTTGGTTACTTGCGTAACCTCGGTTCCCTTAGAGATAAGGGAACGAGTACTGCTTTGCCTTTGCGTGCTATTTCGCTCATATCAGGTACTTCGCTTCAGTCGATTTAAACCTAAAATCCTTTGGCGAGTTTTTTGTGAATTATACTCTCCAGCCACATCCAAATTGGCGCGCTCAAGGTTGGCAGGGTACGCAACTGCTAACTCGCCATAGGTTTGTGCAGTTGCCGCAGCACAGACAATCAGCTCGCTCAGACGAGATATGATGCTCTCGCTGTGCAGCTGCAATGTGTTTTAAAATAAAGGCTTTAATATTCTCGAGAAAAGGAGTTTTACCTATTACAGGCAAGCCGAGCTGCCGTGACATGGGGGCGTGGCAGCATTAACGATTCCATTTTTTGATTCGATAATCGAGATTGAGCATTAATTTCGATCGATTTCGATTTAAAATCGAAATCTTGACACCCTTATTCTTTAGAAATGTTGGCCCATATTGATAGGATAGCATCTTGCAGTTGATGGAGATTTGTGGGATGCACATCCAGGGCACGAAGCTCCCGTTCCACCACATCCCAAAGATGCTCTATTGGGTTGAGATCTGGTGACTGCGGGGGCCATTTTAGTACAGTGAACTCATTGTCATGTTCAAGAAACCAATTTGAAATGATTTGAGATTTGTGACATGGTGCATTATCCTGCTGGAAGTAGCCATCAGAGGATGGGTACATGGTGGTCATAAAGGGATGGACATGGTCAGAAACAATGCTCAGGTAGGCCGTGGCATTTAAACGATGCCCAATTGGCACTAAGGGGCCTAAAGTGTGCAAAGAAAACATTCCCCACACCATTACACCACCACCACCAGCCTGCACAGTGGTAACAAGGCATGATGGATCCATGTTCTCATTCTGTTAACGCCAAATTCTGACTCTACCATCTGAATGTCTCAATAGAAATCGAGACTCATCAGACCAGGCAACATTTTTCCAGTCTTCAACTGTCCAATTTTGGTGAGCTCGTGCAAATTGTAGCCTCTTTTTCCTATTTGTAGTGGAGATGAGTGGTACCCGGTGGGGTCTTCTGCTGTTGTAGCCCATCCGCCTCAAGGTTGTGCGTGTTGTGGCTTCACAAATGCTTTGCTGCATACCTCGGTTTTAACGAGTGGTTATTTCAGTCAAAGTTGCTCTTCTATCAGCTTGAATCAGTCGGCCCATCCTCCTCTGACCTCTAGCATCAACAAGGCATTTTCGCCCACAGGACTGCCGCATACTGGATGTTTTTCCCTTTTCACACCATTCTTTGTAAACCCTAGAAATGGTTGTGCGTGAAAATCCCAGTAACTGAGCAGATTGTGAAATACTCAGACCGGCCCGCCTGGCACCAACAACCATGCCACGCTCAAAATTGCTTAAATCACCTTTCTTTCCCATTCTGACATTCAGTTTGGAGTTCAGGAGATTGTCTTGACCAGGACCACACCCCTAAATGCATTGAAGCAACTGCCATGTGATTGGTTGATTAGATAATTGCATTAATAAGAAATTGAACAGGTGTTCCTAATAATCCTTTAGGTGAGTGTATAGCTAGGCTAATTTACTTTCATAATTACTAGCTTACTTACTAATAGGTAAATTAAGTTTTGTGCAGATGTGTAATGGAAATATTGTTTTTAATTTATTTGCTGCACAGCAGCCTATTTTACAGTCTGCTATAGCTAAAAGTGTTAATAAGTTTGTTAGATAGCAAAGCCCTCAGCTTATGTCAGAGGACATTGTAGTGATCCACTCAGAAACCAATCAGACTAGTGTAGTGAAAAATTTATTTGCCTTCAGATGAGATAACATGGATCCAGAGGAAGCTGTAAGCCTAGCGTCCAAAGAAAAACAAATAGGAAGAGATATTGATAGGGAAAAATGTTTCATTTGTCAAGACAAATATGGAAAATACAGCCAAGATAAAGCCCTTTGATTTAAGTGATTTTTCAGGAAGTGGTGTCTTTGTGCTCTTTCTGGAGATTATTGTAGTATAATATTGTGCAATATTTTTGCAATATAATAGACACACACCATTATTTGCATTGCGCTTAGCTTGACCTTGCTTATTCAATCCATTCAGTCTCAAAGGGATGAGACTGACAACCTGAGAGCCAACCTCTGCCAACCTGAGAGCCACTGCTTTGATGGGGAAAAACATACCTTTGCCATACGACTATTACATAATTATTACTACTAACTAGTTACTAACCCCCAACCCTAAAGAAGTGAGAGAGCAGTTTTGTTAGGATGGAATTAATAACTATAGTGATATGTGAATGTAATATAATTTGTGTTACAACCTTGTACACTAATTAAGTCAAATAGCACCATAGACCATCATCTACAGTTCTAAATTTCCACCTTGACATTAAAGTATTATAACTTGTGCAGCATTGCACTGTCTCTCCCTACAAGCTTTAAACTTGGCTTGACTCATTCCCATAGATATGGGTACTGATTGATAGAGGTTTTGGAATACTAGGTTATGTTTCCAAGCTGATATTCACTTTGAAAACTGGTTCTCTTTAGGCGGAGATAGTTTTTTTCATGTTCTAGTTCTGTTGTCTCTTACACTGTACAATAAATGTTCATTCTGACACTTCAGCAGACATCCCATGAGTGTTGGCTTTCATTTGATACCATTTTTATGAATATGGTCCTTGTGGTTGTGGAGATATTCAACATTTACTGTTGGCATGTCGTGTTGAGCAGGAAACCAAAAAATTGGCCTGAAATTGCTTGTACAAGTCACACAAAAAAAAATTCAGCTTGACAACCACCATAATATCTTACCTATGGGTGTCTTCTAACTAAAAAAATAGGGTGACAGCTTGTACCAAAACATGTCCGCAAAAGTCTTAACGGAAGCCCTTTTCAGAATTGGCCCCCTGACTATTAGTTGACGGGGCTAGTCTGAATTCATAGAAACCCGTACTAAATAAGGCGGTGTGTTACATTCAAGCTATTTAATGGCATGAATAAATTTATTTTCAAGAAAAAGCGTTTATATGTAATTTTGGTTATCAAAGATGAGTTTTAGGGGATAAAATGATTGACTGCAGGGGGACTTTAAGAAATGACTCAACTTACTCAAAATGCAGTTTTGGTTTAGTTCCAGCGGTTTACCAGCAGTCTACAGGATGATCTGAAGATTCTACTTCCTTATGTGTATTTTGTATAGGTCATCCATCAAAACAAAATATGGTTTTGGCAATAATAAATTAAATAAGTTGGGCCGCAAAAAAGTGCTAGCTGTGTAGACTCGAAATTCACATTTCTTCACAGAAGAGGAAGTGGTGACTGACACATTTTGTGGTTAAACTGGAGGAGCACACTTCAGCTTTGAGGGAAATTTGTAATTACTTCTTGTTGACAATATCCAACCAATCCTACCACAATGAAACATGCACAGTAATATAAATGACAACATAAGCCATATTATATTATTTTATATCACATTACCATTTTATCCGGTCATACTACCGTTGAAAAGTTTGGGGTAAGATTAAAAAACAATATAACAACGGTAACTTTTAACGGTACAATGTTTGCATACATGTGTATGTGTACAATATTTTATTTTTTAACGACTTTTATTTTGAAACCTTTTTATTTCCCCTTTGTAGTGTTGAGTGTATCTAGGCGGCTGGCTTCCCTCTACTGTACTATCAGATATACGTCGATAAACAAAACGTTTAATTAACCTTTGTGCTTACAAGTTTTTCCACACTTCAGGTAACGTTAAAGCTTTTCAGCGCAATTTGATCGATTTCAGAAAAGATCATTCGTAGAATACTGAGTCATGACTGATAGCCATTGAAACACGACCTGACTATCGAAACTGCTTCTGTGTTGTTTTAGTAAAAGATGGTTGTCAAGCAGACAGATATATGCGTCTATACATTTTTATGTTATCTGTAGATGCTTAAAAGGTTGGCCTGCTTTGATTTATTAATCTTTGTGTAATCAGTGAATCTATAAATGTGTACAATTGCTTTACTATGTGATTTTTAAAAGTCTTTATTCAGTTTTATTATTCTTCACAGATGCCAGATGTGAACACCAGTAAATCTACTTCACCTAATGGTGGAAATGTAGAGGAACCATATAAAACCACACCACAAATTCACTCAGATGTCAGAGTGACTCCAGTGTCTAAATCATCCAATAATCAGACGATTAACCACACTAAATCTGCTTATTTAACGTTACCTGCTGAAAGTTATTTCAAGACACAAAAGGATGTCGATCCAAATGGGGGAAAACTGGATCCTTCAACACAAATGCAAACAGGCGCTAATGTGAAAGAAGTGAACACATGTTCTATTGAGAGTACAAGCCAAACAGACAGAAACCGTGTCGTTAGAAGGTTAGGTGTCACTAGTACTGCATTTATTGGGCCTGCGTGTCGCCCTGAACCTTGTATCGAGCAGGAGCTTTGTGAATTTTACAAAGAGCTTGAGGAAGTAGATAAGGTTGAAGCATCCTGGAAGCCTGAAAGCAACCTACCAAACAGGAAGGACAGTCCTGTTGTCGTAACTGATCATGGCAGAGCCTACAGACCTTACCCGGATCCACATGAACGCAACCAAAAAGATCCAAAGAGATGGAGACCTCACTTACAATGGAATACGGATGACTTTGGTGAAAGAGGACATGCAGAGCCAAGGTATCCACCTCCACCATGGGTTCCTCCAGACCAGAGGATTCAGTTCTTCCCTCCCCCAACCTCTGGAGGTCCAATCATGTATCCTCCAGACATGAGACCTCAGGAGAACTTCCACGGTCTTCATACGAACAACAAAAATAACAGCTGGGGCCCAATGGAAGGGCCACCATTACCTTCAAACAGATGGCATGAACGTAGCAGTTTCCAGTCACAGGAGGATCATAGATTCTCTGAGGGATATGAAACACCGTTATCACACTGGCAGCAGCACGGTCATGAAAAAGACCAATATCAACATTTGGAGCTCATTTTGTTGAGGGGAGTCCCAGGATCTGGAAAATCCACTTTGGCCAGGTGAGTAAAACTAAATATGTAGAGAAAAGACCTCATTGCTTTTTTTCTACACCAAATCAGTGGCCAAATGTTTGATTAAATACTAAAGACGTATTACAAATAATACTTGTATTGATTTGTTAAGTTCTGCTAACATTGTAACATGATTAGTTTTGATTAGTTTAGGTAAGGAGAGAACTGATTTTTTTTAATGTTACACTGCATGTATTTTAGAGAGCTCCTGTCCACTGGTCCCAATGGAGTAATATTGAGCACAGATGACTACTTTTTCCAAGACAACAGATATGTTTTTGATTCTGCTCTTCTTGGGGACGCACACGACTGGAATCAGAAGAGAGGTGAGGAAAGCCTATGTGTTACATCTTTTTATACATTGGACACAAGCATTTTCATCCTACAACTTAATACTTTTAATCATATATATATATATATATATATATATATTTATATAAATATATTTAAAAATTAAATTGTAGGATGAACTGTGCTACACACACACACACACACACACACACACACACACACACACACACACATATATATATATATATGAAGAGTTCAGATGCAAAAGCCTCTAAGTGCCATCTGAAATTTTCTTCTAGAATGATCATTTTTATCAAGCTCGTATATTTAACTTCAGTAATTTCACTTAAATTATAATTAATAGGTAATTTTCATTGCCATTTAAGTGAAATTACTGAACTTAAATATACGAGCCTGATAAAAACGACCATTCTAGAAGAAATTTTCAGATGGCACTTAGAGGCTTTTGCATCTGAACTCTTCATATATATATATATATATATATATATATATATATATATAGTTTTTTCATCATGTGATTATATTACATGTTTATTTAAAGGGGTGGTAAAATGCCCTTTTCAAAAGATGTAAAATAAGTCTTTGATGTCCCCAGAGTGTGTGTGTGAAGTTTTAGCTCAAAATACCCCACAGGTATTTTTATATAGCTTGTTCAAATTGTCACTTTTTGAGGGTGAGCAAAAACCCTTTAAATGCAAATGAGCTGCTGCTCCCGGCACAGGGGGCGGAGCTTCGATTACCTCACACAGACATGCACTGAAAATTTAAAAAACCTTTACCCTTTTATGTTCAAACCGGAGTCAGATAAAGATGGAGAGACTCAAGAAGAAGTGACGTAGTCCCTACCAGCCGTTTGTTGTAGTCCTTAAAAAGCAATTTCTTTAAAAGCAAATATTGTAGCGATTGTAGAAAATGATAGACTCACTTAACAGTTTTAATGCTCTTTTATTAACGTGAGCACCTGTGTGGCCGATGCTCTCGCCTCACACAGTCCCAAACTTATGGAGAAACAAAAAAAAAAATGTTTCAACCCCGCCTCCGCGTAACTGCGCAGGCTCCTCTGCAGAAGAACAGCCCACGCCTTAAAGCCCCACACAACCAGAGCACATAATACATGAAAGAAAATACATGCATCTAGATATTGAACATAAGCAGTCTTTAGACTTGCTACAATATCTTCCTTTGCTTTGAACTTTGAGTGTTGTAACTTTGCAGATGTTGTTTATGCTCAGACGGCATCATTACAAAAGTGAAATCATAATCAGCCAATTGCTGAACTTTTATGAAAATATGTCCAGGTCATATTTCAGCCCAAAATAAATAAATCAAGTTTTAATAAACTAGATAAAGTAAATCAGTTTCAGGACTATTATTTTTGTAATTCTTTTCAGTGGTGATTCACTCTTGATTGTTATTGCTGCAATACAGTCATTTTTACTGTATTACAGTAAAACAAAGATTAAATAAAGATTGAATAAGTGTTTTTATTCTATTTGTCAAACATCAATGATATACGAATACATATAATGACATTTGAATTATGAAAAGGCTGGGATTTATATTTAAATAGCTTAATTGTCTTGAAAATAATGTAACAATGCAACAAAAATAAATAAATAATAATATTCATGCAAAATATAATTTATTTTTTGGGGGGCCAAGGCATTTTTGTAAGATTTGTCTGTTTACGGAATTATTCAGACAGTTTTAAGAATGGAAACTTTCGTAAATTTGAGCATTTTATGTTTTGAGAGAGAGCATTAAGTTGAACCTTTTTTTTGTATGTCTTTGTCATTTCTAAGCTGAACAGGTGATGTTGGAGGGCCGCTCACCTGTTATCATCGACAACACTAATGTTAAAGCCTGGGAGATGAAGCCTTATGTTGATTTGGTGAGTTGGTGTCAGAAATGCCTGGGATTGGAGTGAAAAATACTTTTGTAAAACACAAGTTAGGCTTTAAACTGACTCTGGAAACGGTCTGAAATGCAACCAACCATTTCCATATGTTTGAATCCAGATATCTTGCATGACATTACATTATGATTCTTAAAGAGGATTCTCTTTAGTAACACATTTTTATTATTTTCCTTTATTTCACACAGGCTTTAAAGAACGGATACAGAGTGGACTTTTTTGAGCCAGATACCTGCTGGAAATATGATCCTGCTCAGTTAGAAAAGTAAGTCTGATAATAGCTTTGATTCTCATGTCAGGCCAAGAACACAGTGACTTTGTCTTTTTCACTGAATGAGAAAGACCATTGACTTTGGATCAGGTTTTGGCTTACGGTACAGAGGTTCGGAATTCAGTTGTGTTTAAGTGGATAAAATGTTTTATAGTCTAGGATCACTGAGTATCTTTCAAATCCTCGTGAATAAGACCAGCTGACTTTAATTGGATTAAGAGACATTGTTACTCTCTTTTATTTGTTTCATTTACGACAGGCTTTGTATAGCAGTCTAATAGAGCTTGGATAACCTGGTAATTTCCTGTCTATTCATTTAATCAACAGGAGGAACAAGCACGGAGTCCCTCGAGAAACAATAGCCAAGATGCTGGATGGTTTCGAGTGGCCGATGAACGTTAACATTGTGATGAATTCTGTGGTGCCGCCCCATAAAAACAAAGGCCATTAACAGAGAACCGCTGCCATTTAGCTGTTATTGAAAGACAAACATTTTCATATGATCTTTTAGAATATAATAGGTTTATTTTCTTCAGTTTTAATATTGATGCAGCTAAGGGTGTTTTAATGACTGTGTGGTGGTTTTAATGGTTTAATGAACTTTGAGAACAATGCAGAATGCCTGTTTAAATACTATCACTTTTCTTCTGTACTTAAGCTTAGTGTGCATATGAAAATGTTCTTTGCCGTCCTAGTTTTTCCCATTGTAATATAGAAATGTAAATCGTCTAAATCACCACATTGATAAGTGTCGACCATTGGTAAGATAAGACCATTAGAGTCTGATAAAGCCTTTGCCTTTTACGCAGTCTGGCACATACAATTCGTGCTGAGCTTCCAGATACATTCCAAGGCAGAAAAAAATAAATAATTATATCTGTGAATATCATGCTGAATTAGGAGCAGTACATACAGTCTATGTATTTTTAAGTATTCTCTGTTATTTTTCCAAAGACCAGCAGCTCAATCTAATTACTAGACACTGATCTAATCTCAGGGTTTGCAATTTATGGTGCTGTACATTGTTGTTGGCTAATGTACTGAGCAAAATATCTTTTTCTTAAATGCTTGATATTTTTGTAAATAAATGCTGTTTTCTTATATGATGCCAATAATTCATTTTAAAATAAAGAATGCACAAGGGACATTGCTGTTGCATGCTTTTCCACTCAGTAGAAGATGTGGTATTTATTATGGGGGTTATTCAAAATATGAAAAGATTAAAAAAACAATAATGTACTCACAGCTTTGAGCCTAAAACTCATGTGATCTATTTATAACTTTATATATATATATACAGGATTATTAGGAACACCATACTAATACTGTGTTTGACCCCCTTTCGCCTTCAGAACTGCCTTAATTCTGCGTGGCATTGATTCAACAAGGTGCTGAAAGCATTCTTTAGAAATGTTGGCCCATATTGATAGGATAGCATCTTGCAGTTGATGGAGATTTGTGGGATGCACATCCAGGGCACGAAGCTCCCGTTCCACCACATCCCAAAGATGCTCTATTGGGTTGAGATCTGGTGACTGTGGGGGCCATTTTAGTACAGTGAACTCATTGTCATGTTCAAGAAACCAATTTGAAATGATTTGAGCTTTGTGACATGGTGCATTATCCTGCTGGAAGTAGCCATCAGAGGATGGGTACATGGTGGTCATAAAGGGATGGACATGGTCAGAAACAATGCTCAGGTAGGCCGTGGCATTTAAACGATGCCCAATTGGCACTAAGGGGCCTAAAGTGTGCCAAGAAAACATCCCCCACACCATTACACCACCACCACCAGCCTGCACAGTGGTAACAAGGCATGATGGATCCATGTTCTCATTCTGTTAACGCCAAATTCTGACTCTACCATCTGAATGTCTCAACAGAAATCGAGACTCATCAGACCAGGCAACATTTTTCCAGTCTTCAACTGTCCAATTTTGGTGAGCTCGTGCAAATTGTAGCCTCTTTTTCCTATTTGTAGTGGAGATGAGTGGTACCCGGTGGGGTCTTCTGCTGTTGTAGCCCATCCGCCTCAAGGTTGTGCGTGTTGTGGCTTCACAAATGCTTTGCTTCATACCTCGGTTGTAACGAGTGGTTATTTCAGTCAAAGTTGCTCTTCTATCAGCTTGAATCAGTCTGCCCATTCTCCTCTGACCTCTAGCATCAACAAGGCATTTTCGCCCACAGGACTGCCGCATACTGGATGTTTTTCCCTTTTCACACCATTCTTTGTAAACCCTAGAAATGGTTGTGCATGAAAATCCCAGTAACTGAGCAGATTGTGAAATACTAAGACCGGCCCGTCTGGCACCAACAACCATGCCACGCTAAAAATTGCTTAAATCACCTTTCTTTCCCATTCTGACATTCAGTTTGGAGTTCAGGAGATTGTCTTGACCAGGACCACACCCCTAAATGCATTGAAGCAACTGCCATGTGATTGGTTGATTAGATAATTGCATTAATGAGAAATTGAACAGGTGTTCATAATAATCCTTTAGGTGAGTGTGTATATATATATATATATATATATATATATATATATATATATATATATATATATATATATATATATATATATATATATATATATATATATATATATATATATATATATATATATTTATTTATTTATTTATTTATTTATTTTTACTTTTTTTCCTGTTCCCAAAGCAGCATTTAAACCTCTTTCAGAAAAATAAATGGTAAAACCTTGAAATATTATAAGTGTGGCCTTGGCAGTAACTGAAATAAGGTAAGTAACTGAGTGTATGTATACGATGGTAAAAATGTTAACATTTTTGAATCAAAACTTTTTTGTGATGAAACATTGACTCCTAAGCTTCATTTTTTTGTAAAGGTCAAAGCTCATAGTGCACCAACTAAGAATGACCCCCAGTGCAGAATCATTTACTAGTGTATTTTACAGTATTAATCAATTTTAGATTTTCAGTTTTAATCTTAGTTTTTAGACATTTTGTTATGTGCTTTTGTCCTTTTCAGTAGTTATATACAGTATCAGTTATAGATATATATTCATCACACACACACACACACACACACACACACACACACACACACACACACACACACACACACACACACACACACACACACACACACACACACACACACACACACACACATACATATATGTGTGTGTGCATATATATATATGTATATGTATGTATGTATGTATGTATGTATGTATGTATGTATGTATGTATGTATGTATGTATGTGTATATATGTATGTATATATATATATATATATATATATATATATATATATATATATATATATATATATATGAATTCAATTTTTATTTTAGTTTTAGCTATAGTAATTTAGTAGGCTACTTCGTCTTCAACTAAATACTAATTTTCTAAGTTTAAACTTTTTATATAATATTCATATGATATTTTATTTCAGCTTTATTTCAATTACGGGGAACATTTTGTTGGGTTTAGTCAACAATAGCAGCACTGGTGCACACTGCATTGATTGCATCCATAGCTGTCATAAATGTGTGTGAATGAAGGCGGAGACTGACTGTCGTCCTGCTCGTGACCTATAGATGTCGCTGTTACACCACACACTCTCCAGCCTGCTAAGCGACTCAACATAAACGCTCGTTTATGCACTGACCATTTACATTATTGTTATAGCAGTTTATTTGTTTTTCCAAACCAATACCGCAATATTGCCACACACAAAAAAAAACAGTCATGCACTTAAATAAGTAAACTCGAGTGGAGGAGGGAAGTGAAGGGTCTGTATTGAGCGGAGCTGCACTGACTGGTGCAGATAGGGACAAATTGGCGCCATTTTGAAGCCGACAGGAGGATCACAGTTGTGGGAGAAACGAGTGGAGCGCGCACTTTTTCCAAAAAGGTAAACGACTATTTAAATTTAAATCGCTCGCGAGTGGAATCGACCTCCGCCGATTGGAGTCCGTTAATGGGAATTGTCATTTCGTGGCTGTTTTAGAATGTGCTTTTTCCCTTTTCGGCGGTTGGTTGTCTATTCTTCTGTTAACCCATGCGAGGACATCTGACTCTCACTGTCTTTCCCCCCAAATCGGTTCGTTCTTAACTCAAAATCCCAATGGCAAGGACAGTTGTTGTTGGTTTACGTGTAACGTGTGTTATCGTGGTCGTTTTCATTGCAAAAGAGGGCCGTGCACTTTTCTGATGCCTCGTGTACATGCATATGAGTGTGTTTGTGTTTTAGCTCTGTTAGCTTAGCTTAGCTGCTCGTAAACCGCTTCAGCCTCTATTTAAATCTGATTCAGAACCTATTTCAGATTCTGCTACTGCAGTTAGCATTCATTTTTGTTATGGGTTAATATAGTCCTTTGCGTGTTGAGATCGGACGCGCTGTTATGCATTGGATCTAGATAGTAACGGAGGATCTGTAGTGGTGTGCAATGAATTTTAGCCTGTAAACACCCCCTTAGGGCTGTTATCTGGGTTTGCACGGGATAAACCACGGTCAAAGGAATGAAATGACAGCTGATGTGTGATCAAAACTGTATTTTGTTGTGGTTGTGGCTGTAGACAAGCAGTGAAGGAGCACAAAGACATCAGCTGAGAAAGCCAACCTGCTGTCAGAGTGTAAGCCTCTCTTTTTTGCATGCAAAATCATTGTAAGGCTGTAATTTTGTCTTTTAAATGTGTTGCATTGTTCAGTAATTGCATGCATAGAGGTGTTGTGAAATGCGTTTGGTGTTTGCTGGGAGTTTGAAACACCTGCACTGTCTTGATCCTCCTTTAGAAATGACAGCTATTTTCACTTCAGCTTGCATTAATTTATTAATTTCTTGCATAATTGTGCTGTTATAACTTCTCACTGGGAATGCGAAACACTTATTATGCATTTTGACTAATTTATTCGTACTGTTTATTTACATAGTCTATGGTGTTAGTGTACATTATTTGTAGTATTACATTATTGCATTATACATATTTTTTGACACAAAATTCTAGCAATTATTTCAGAATAAAAATGCATGTATTGTAATTTTGTGTTGTTGTAATTAGCACGAGTGTAAATCTATCACTACTTCCATTTCATGAAAATTTAACAGATTTCATTTTAATGTAAACATTTGAAATGGTCTTTTAGCAGATTTAGATTTAATATAACACGTTTTAAATGTACAGTCTTTTTCTCCTGGAAAAAATTTAACCAAAATATTGGTAAATATTTTTGTCCAATCAGATGCTTTCTAGAATGAGAATGCCCCTCCCCCTAATACCTGCTGGTTCTGACTGTCAATAGCCAAGTTTCCATTAAAGTTTTAAGCGCATAAATTCTAAATCAGTGATTCAAATGTTGCAAAAATTTGTTTGGAAGTGCTTTTTTTTTGTTTTATAGAAAAAAAGGGCTTAACGTAAATAAATGTGGTTACGTGACAGAATTAGCTTATGTAAAGCATCAGTGTTCATGGTGTTGCTCCCGTTAAAGCACCGTTTCTCTGTAATGAAATGTTCAATGGTACATTTATATTAATCTAGCCTATTATATTCATATTATTAAACTATTTATATATATATTTTTTATTACTGTTGGTATTTGGTAAGAAAAAGATGCATTACCTCTCAAACATCATCCTTATTTTTGTAATATATTTTTGGTTCATGATTACACATCTTAATTTTATGTTCCTTTTATTTTTTAAAGTTGCAAGTTAAAATGACTATTCTTTTTGATCTGAAGATGAAAAAATCAAATTGCATTCTTTACAATGTAACAAAATGGTTGTTTCTTCTTAAAGTAAGAGTTCATGCTGCCTTAATGTTATGTTTAGTCTACATAAAATGTGGGGTTGTATTAAGTGACAACTTTGATATTTGAGTTATCTCTACTAGTTAAATCGGTCAAAGTTATTCGAATGCAAATTTTGAAGTTGTGAGAGTGACAGCAAATTGCAGCAAGATTTATACAGAGTGAATTCGGAATAGGTGGTTGTCTCACATTTTAAAAATAATATTCCCATTACCCCATTATTAGTTTAAAAGTAAACTTTTCAATCTACAGTCTATTAAAAAATATATAACTGCACCTGAATATTGATTGATGATTAAGTAATGATCTAAATAGTCTAACAAAGTGACACTTGTTAATAAAAAATAATTGTATTATGTGTAGCCTACAATTCAATAATATAATAAAGTTTTGGTTCAAATGCATGGATGAGGAAAATATAGCATCTTGAAAATCTCTGCAGCTCATCAAAAATAAAAAAAATTAAGTAAGGCTATTGGAGATTTCAATGCTGATTGCTGACAAAATAAAGGTAAAATACACAAATAACATGTTACTTCTGTATCTGAATTAATAAAATTATGTAAGTCTGTTTTGATTTCATGCCATGGTCATCCTATGGCACATGACAAATGATAATCACAAACATGACACTTGTTAGGGTTAGGGTAATAAAAATAGTTTTAAATTGTAAATAAAATAATTGTATACAATTTGTTAAAGCTGCTGCTCATACAGTGTGCGAGTAGCCGAGTACTTATCTTACTGGGCTTGAACAGTCAAATACACACACTTATGTGTCAAAATGCCCGTCTTTGTGAGTATCTTTGTAAACACAGTTGTTTAAGCTATGTCTTAAGTAAATGTAGGCCTAAACCTCCCAAAAAAATGACAAGTTAATTTTTCTCAAAAAATAAAAATCTCACCTAAAGCTATAAACAAACAGAGCCCTGTCAGCTGGTATTATTATTAAAGGTTAAAAATAACATTTCAAATTAAATAATGCGTTTTTTTTATAACAACATTATAATATTTTAATGATATAGGTCCAAATATAAGAAATATGTAATATAGTTATCATATTTAGCAAAATAGTCCCCTCTATTTAAGTCCAACTAATGTGCTATGGTCATTAAATGGCTTTCCTGAGGTAAATGTAACGTTACGTGACATTCTTCTCCAGCTGTTTTATGGACCTCTTTCCGCGGTTGAAAAACACTGATCGATCGATTTTATTTCATTTCGGTAAGCTGAACTGTATTACCTAACTTTCAAATGAACTATTGATCATTCATGTTTATTTAGCCTACTATTAACTAGTAGTAAAGAGTAACAGATTATCGGTTCACATGCCGTTTGAACTCTGTCAGAGATCTGTCACGTCTCATTTACAAGCGCCAAAACGGTGTTTATTGTTTGAATTTTGTAATTAAATTGACCGAATCTGAGAGCTGAGAATTTGTTTCGTTGCAGTAGTAACCTTCTCTGTCTTGTCTGTCGGTGTCAGTGTCTTCTTTGCTTCACGATTTTTCTCTGCGTGAGAAAATTAATGTGTGGCGTGAGACTGAGAGCGTGTAAAAAGTGACAATTGCGTGAGTCTCACGGTTGAATGAGTGAGAGTTGCAGGCATGAAAACTCCTCACCTTTCGGCGAAATTCGCCGTTTTAAAACCTAAAAGGGTCACCTACGTGATTTGTGCAGATCCGATGAGAAAATATTGAATGGGGGTGGGGGGGGGGTCGAGGTCGAGGCCAGCATTTATCCCCTATAAAGTTACCATAAACTTCGCAGCTTTAAAAAACAATCATCATTCCTAATGCCGAAACATGACAGCCAATACGAGTCAGAGTAACGGGCAGAAATGTTTTCAAAGTCTTTTACACCGCGAGTCTGACAACTGGACACACTGCCGAACATAGAACCGCACGTCGGAAAGCAAGCCTGAGGTAAGTTAGCTTACAATGTTAACTGTCCTGTCAGATACAGACAGCGATGTTGCCAATGTCATTATTTTTACATTTTGACATAGAAGTGGGCGAGATAATATCGCGAGCGGGCGCGGGCGCCGTGAGCGCTGAGCGAGCAGGAAACAAGTAACAGTTAGTGCAGTGTTATTCATTGCGCGGCTCGCGAGCCTCAAGTGGCTCGCCAAGCTTTAATTTGTGGCTCGCATGGCGGTAAATAATACGGTGATATGATAATGCATTCACTAGAGATATTTCATAAAAACATTAATAACAAGTAGGGCTTTAACATTACCCGTTAAAAACTCACAGTGTCAGCTCTATTACAAATAATTTCGATTGGATTGAAAGGGGTGGTTTATCGAGAGAACGTGAAAAAACTTGATCGATTGAAAACCGAAACTGAAAGGACGACGTATGACGAGCTGAACGAGCTGTTCTCGTGATGAATAAAGTGTCATATAAATGAGTATCCTTTCATTCTATAATTCTCCTTTCACTCAGCATCTGTGAAGTGAAGCAGGACAGTCCTTGTTTCAGATTATCATACAGACGACTGGTTTGGGGCATTTTTAATGCGTGATAAATAGTAGTAGTAAATAGTTTTTTTTCTCTGACACCCGATGAAATGAGTAGATCAGCGGCCCATTGGTTCTTTTCTTGATTAAGTTAGTATAGAAATTAGTACAAAACTAATTATGAAAGTTTCCTTTATTTTTCAGTGCATTTGTTTTACAATATATGGCTATTACTATCATGGGATTGATATTATAACTATTATTGTAGTAGTAATGTAGACAGACACTGTAACTAAAAGAGTTTTGAATTTTTCTTTGTTTAATTTGCACCAGATTGATGAATTTAACATTTAAAAAGCACAAAATTTTCTTACGGGGGAGCATGCCCCCGAACCCCCCTAGAGTGGCAGAGGTCCACTCATCACAGTGATCCGCCTTGCCGCCTTCTCACCTTTTTTACCCCTGACCTGTTTTCATGCCTGGAGTTGGCAGCCCTGCGGATTCAGTTTGTAAATGTTTGTAAGACTGTAGGTTGTTTTTTGGCGGGTGTGCTTGTGCTGCCGTTGTCTTATTAATTTGCTATGTTGTTTATGTATCTCTGTGGCAAACGCACGGGGGGAGGGCTGAGCCCTTTCGGAACTACGGGAGCCCAGAGGGAGCGTCGGTGAATATTAAAGAAAAAAACAATTTTCATTAAAAAAAAACGATGTAAACCAGGGCTTGACATTAACTTTTTGAGGCACTTGTCCTTCGGACAAGTAAATTTATGTTTTACTTGTCCATGCACAAAAGTCACTTGTCCGGGTAAAGATTTATAATTTTATCATTTATTTATTTTTTTGTGTTTTGCTAATGCAGAATTCGAACAAACCATTGAAAGCATCCAAACACTATCAATATTAATAAAATTCAGACTCAGATTCAGATAAGGATCTCCAGACTCCATAATACAAAGTAATTCTTTGCACGCTGGTGCGCAGTGTATCACCAGAGGAAGTGGAGACTCGTGTAGGTATCCTCAGTATTTGCAAGCTAGCTAGACAAGCTAGCTAGACTTATTACTTACTGTATACTATATCTAAAATATTTTTAGTAGACAGAGATGCACCGATTACAATTTTCTAGGCCGATTCCGGTTTTTCATTGAGTTTGACCTGCCGATTCCGATTTTTTTTTTCTAATCACTTTACAGCACACACAAATTTATTTTTGATCTTTTCTTTAACCCTTTCACGCATAAGTTTAAAATATTCTAACTGACACCACCTCCCCACCCCCAGAGTGAGTTTTTTCAAGGCGAACGTTCCCTTTAATGTTTCCATGGCGACGCGTCACGCGATACACCGCAGCCACAATAATACTGTATGACAGATGTGTCGCTTTTATTTCGCTTTTCCTTTTTTATTCAAAATATTCACAAACTTGCTTACCATGTCATCAACTAGCCTATCTGATATTCCGATTCTCAAATACGTGTAAGTGAGTGTGTTTGGTCGTTTAAAAACCTTTATAAATAATCTTGATCTATAACATGAGATGTCAGTCGGATTTAACTTACAGCACGTGAATTCATCAGTTTCTCCCGAAAGAAAAAAGTTTCTTACTGAAAGAATAGAGTAAACTTTATAGTTAACGTTACTTCCACTATGTTTGTCTGATATGAATAACACATGCACTCAAAAAAATGACTCATTGGACAAACTCAATTTAATTGATGGCAGGATTTCCATCCAATAAATATGTGTAGCCCCAACTTATAAAAAACTAATTCATGCAATGAAATGTAATTAAGTTGGTCCAACTCAATTTTGACTAACTTAAGTGAGTTGGTCCAACTCAATTATGAGCAAATTAAATGAGTTGGTCCAACTCAATTTTGACCAACTTAAATGAGTTGGTCCAACTCAATTTTGATCAAATAGTTTAGATGAAATGGATACATTTAAAAATAAGTTTTATGCTTCTTAAACTTAAATTAGAACATTTCATTGAAAAATCAATTAGGAAATCCTTATTTTGTACCCCATAGAGACCAGAGACAAATCTTGATCGAGATGTTTTTATTTAAAACTCAATAGTGCAATAGTTATTTAATGTGAAAAGTACTTAGAAAAATGCAAGTACACATTTTAAAGCCTTTTTCCAAACATGTACAAATGTCTTTGTTCTTACTGAACACAAAGGAATATATGTTAAAGAATATGGGAAACTGAACAGTTCTGGGCCACCATTGACTTCCATAGTAGGAAGAAAAAACAACTATGAAAGTCAATGGTGGCCCAGAACTGTTAAGTTTCCCATATTCTTTAACACATCTTCCTTTGTGTTCAACAGAACAAATACATTTATACAGGTTTGGAACAACCCCGAGATCAGTAAATGATGACATAATTTTCATTTTTGGGTGAACTATCCCTAAAGACAAGAACGACTAAGTAGAAATACACACAAAAGTGTGTAAGAAAAAGCATGTAAGAGTGTTAAAAAAAAAATAATAATAATGTGTGGTGTGTGTGCGTGCGTGCATAAGGATGTTAATGACTCAATATACAACAATGTATTCTCAAATAATTCTCATTGTGTTCTCAAAAAAAGTGCACATCTCATGCAAACAGCTTGATTTTAAGTTGCTGGATTTTTGCATTCAGCCTATGTCCATCCAAGTTCATTAGGATTTTCTGGATAAACTTGAAGGTTTACTTGAGGTTGTCAGGAAAATTAAGATCAAGAGCATAAATGAGACCGAACAGCATGATGAATGCCAGGATCACGCAGTCTAGGTCCCTCAAAACCTTAATGCCCTCGATCACAACTCCTATGTCTTCTGTACAATCTCCTCTTTGGATTTTGTAAATCCCCATTTTCTGCATCCTCAGTGGCCTGGACAAAACACAAAACACTTTGGTTAAGCCCAGGTGAATTTGACCCTTTATATTTTAAAAGTAATCAGCAAATTGCATTGCTACTTTTCACTTTTACTATTACATTGTTGGCTGCCATTTATTTTCATTTTATGGACATAGACATACACAGGGCTCTCAAGTCTCACGCATTGGGCGTGAGACACACGCAATTCAACCAGTTCACACGCTCACACGCCACACCGTGTATTTCTCACGCTGAAAAGGCAATGTCAACCAAGTTGTCCTGCGAGCTTTATATATAACGTTGTATACGAGGCGCAGGCACACAAAGTGAAGTTTCCTGCCGCCAGCACGTATCTCGGCCAGATTGCGTTTGTTACAAGGCAACACAGATGCGCGAACACACGGAAGTTGACGGAACATTCTCGGCCACCGTACGTTCGTTACTAGGTAACCAACAACATCGCGTGAACACACGTCGTGATGGAGAAGGTAAGTTGGAAGAAAGCTCGTCTAACATTTTTAGGCTAGAACATTTAATATATAGCCCATCGTACATTATTATTAATGCAGTTAAAAACTCTACAACTACTCTGCAACCAGGCCAGAAGCTTTGGCTCAGTTTGGCTAGTTTACGTTTTCTTAAATTAAGGGAATGTTAGTGGGTATGGGAAGGAATGAAGATGTATTTCTTCATTTTATTTTAAATACATTTAAATTAGTTTATTTTATTTTATTTTATTTTAAATTATATATTATTCTGTATTAATAGTCTTTCTAGTTACATTAAGGCTACATGTATTAAAGCAGAGTGCTCTGGGTAATATTTTATATCCTGTGAAAACATACATTAATCATTGCCATTGCATTTGTATTTTTCAAACACAAAACACATTTCATAAGCTGGAGTGTGTACTCTTGTGTACACACACACACACACACACACACACACACACACACACACACACACACACACACACACACACACACACACACACACACACACCTTAATAATACTCTAATATGTCATTTGTTCACAATGTCCCATGCACCACACAATAAATAATTATACCATTTTGACTAGACACATTCAAAATGCAAAAAGATTTGTTTTTTCAAACTGTTTGGAGCAATTTGTTATATTTTTGTATAACTTATTTGTAATTTTGAAATATAACATTAATGAGTATATTGGATGTGATGAATTGCTCTGTCATTTATCAGATTTACCAATTGTTATAATTTCAATTTGGGCTGGTTAATTATGAACAATGGGTCAAATTGGGGGGCGGGGACATATGGGGGCGGGGCTCCATTAGGGCTCCTCCCCTAACCGCATGTGATCTCACTCCAAGCTTTTGGTAAAACTTGAGAGCCCTGCATACACATCTGAAAACTTCTACAAATTCTATTGTGTTCAGATGAACAATGAAAGGCATACACAAAGTTATTACCCCTGCAAAATTATTCCTATTAAAAAATACCTATTTTATTGTGAAATGAAAATGAAAATTGAGCATTTAATAATAATCAATCATATATTCTTTTAAAACATAAAAGTATTAACATTGTTGTTATATTCATAATAATCACTTACCACATACTCCTTGAAGAAAGAGTCTGGATCTTCAGTCAGGTAGATCATCAGGCCTTTCAGGGTGCACTCTCTCCTGATGTTTATGTTGTCACACTACAGCAGGGGGAAAATCAAGACTGAAATTAGCCAAATGCAGAAAGCTGTACAATAACTAGACAAAACAGAAGACATTGCATGCATTTATACTAACAGAGTCTCTGATCGCCAGGGCGTTTTTGATCTTTTGCCCCTTAACTCCTCCTTTGCTCTTGAAGATCTGCATCAGTTTATCTGAAAAGTGGTCCAGCTGTAGGAACATTGACTGCAGTGGCTTCATAGTGATCTGCATGAACTCTGCTTACACCTTCAAAATGGAAAAAAACAACAACAAAAAACAATTTCTTATTACGAAAAGAACCCAATAACGACTAAAATAAAACACTACATAACATGTTTACTTACTTCACCCTGCTGAAATAGAGCTGGCCATTGATTCTTAAACACCTCTATCATGGGCATTGGCTGACGACAATGGGTTTGAATTCTATTAATGAATGTGGAATGTGGATTGTGTTTCCGGTATCTGTGGGTGTTAAATGTACTGTAAATATTACTTTCAAATGCACATCCTACAAACATACACTGAACTGTTTCATTATGCCTGAGATGTCCATTTATGTGTTGAAAATAATCTTTCTGTTGCTAGCTCCTTGCATGAACACACATGATACTGGAATGTTGTTAATTCTTCTGGCTTTGGAGTTTCCTGTTTAGCATGTATTTTTGTATGTGTGATTAAGAAGCTTACTCCATGTACTAAACGTGCATGGGCAATCTGTGTATGGACATGGATAGCGAAAACTGCCCCTAAAGCACACATGAGTCTGCCTAAAATGCTGCAGAAACAAATACCTGCTAGCTAGTTTCGATGGACACATTCTTTGCACTAAAAAAGAAACAATCCTAAAAAGAAGAATAAAAAAGTATTATAAGATACCATATTTAACAAATGACACAAGCAGCCTAAATCAGAATATTTGAATATGACTTACTATAAATAGGAGGTTGCTGTTCACCTGGTCATGTTCATAAAACTGTGAAAGAGAAGATGTTGATTAGGAGTGGGAACCAGTACTCACATGAAAATATGCTTTTTGTTTACATGGTTCTGTTTTACCCAACTCGTTCACTTAAAGGTATAGCGGAGGATTTTCTTTTTCCGGGTGGGTAGTGTAAACTATTGGTCCACCTAAGTGTCAATCATTCTGGTGATATGTTTACGTAAGGCCGTCGTACGTGCTCGTCCCCTAGTTTTCGCTTTCTGCGCATGCGCACTTTCAGGTGTTTATGTGTGGTGGTGAGCTAGAGCTCCGGTTTAAGCCATTCATTGAAGCTCGCCGTTTCACCGGGTCCTTTGAAAATGTCAGAGGGTCGCAAGAGAAAAAGTTTGTACGAACTGTATGAGAAGAAGAGAAAGGCCTCAGAAGAGAGAAACAAGATCAGAGTGTTTTTGGGAGATTGTTTCACACGATGGCGTGCGCTGAAAACACAGGTTGGGCTTCCCACTGATGCCTCAGTCGCGAAGTTTCTACTTGACAGGTAAAGTTTGGCATGCTATTTGGAGAAAAAGTGCAAATCTTCTTTTGGAAAGTAATCTTGTATGAGTGATGCCGACAGCAACTTGTAAACAGAGCGTGCACGAGGAGAACCTCGCACACGTTTAATAGGCGTTCCCTCTCGGGAGCAGGTAGTGTGTTGCGCATGTGCATTTTTTCAAAAAGTGGAGAGGGCGGTTCTTATCTAAAATTCGGAAAGATCCTCCGCTATACCTTTAAAGGATTAGTTCACCTCAAAATGAAAATTTCCTGATAATTTACTCACCCCAATGCCATCCAAGATGTTCATGTCTTTCTTTCTTCAGTGGAAAAGAAATTAATTTTTTTGAGGAAAACATTTCAGGATTTTTCTCCACACAATGGACTTCAACGGTAACCAAATAGTTGAAGTCCAAATCAATGCAATTTCGAAAGGCTCTGAAGTGCTTCAAAGGGCTCTGCATGATCCCAGCTGAAAAAAGAAAGACATGAACATCTTGTATGACATTAGGGTGAGTAAATTATCAGGAAATTTTCATTTTGAGGTGAACTAATCCCTTAATATGACACTTTACAATTCTCTCAAGTAATTAAATTGATTTTAAAATAATTTTAAATGTTTACTTGGTACAATTGTCTATATCTATGCATATATCTATGCATATCTATAGCATGCATTGTGTTTCATAGTGCAATTGATACGCAAAAATGACTTTTTATATCATATTATACGCCATCAAAGTGCGTATGTAATATATAGATAGATAGATAGATAGATAGATAGATAGATAGATAGATAGATAGATAGATGCTTATTTTTTTGAGAAACGAATGGGACTTCACAGAATACATAGATCGATAATTTCAACAAATATGCGTTTTATAGCGTTAATCAAATAGCGTGTTTACTGCAAAAACAGACGACTATCGTCCATTCTGTCACATTTTTCAGGTGTTCTGATGTAACTTAGGCTAACCCGTCTGTCACTTGCTCTGATTTACCTTGGGCAGCTCAGCTACGATGTTGTAAATAGGTAGTTTACATGATCAAAGTAATCTTAATATTGTGATTGTGAAACACGGAACACCTCACTTCATGATTTTATGGTGAAATGTCTTATTTTTCATGTTAGGCAGGTCAAATTTGATCAAGAAAAACGCACTGTGGCCAATTCAGCGTGAGTGAGTGACGCAGCTAAAAATAGACTCGGCGCCGAAACAATCGCGGCGATCGCAAGCCTCCAATTCATTTTATGACGGATCAATCCAGCTAGCAAGCCAATAAGTTAAGAACCAATTTTGCACAGTTACAGTCAAGTTCGGGATCGTTAGACTGGTCTAACACAGAATTTGCACGTTGCGTGAGTAAGTTAAGCTATCGAAGGGACACTTAAAACAATTCACCTTGCATAACTTTCACTGCTGTTGCATATTTCACTCAAAATTATGATATAAGTTACACATCCTCTTACAGTGAGATAAATTCTTTATTACAAATACTCAAACAAGTTAATACTTACCAATAACGAATACGACGATGCGCAGTCCTTGCAGCGGCAGACGATAAAATGGCGGCCACACCCTCTGAGCATGTTCTTCTCTGAGCTTGTCTTGCACATGCGCAAATGACGCTCTCCGAAGCCAAATTAATTTGAGTTAACCAAATTAAATGAAATCTCATAGATGACACTATTTATACATTTTATGTTAGACTTATTAAATATATATACGTATTATTCCTAATTAGATATATTTAAATAAAGTGAACACAATTTAAATGTGTCATACCTAAGAAGGCCTTGAATCATTTTTTTGAGTGTGTCGGCAAATTATGTTTGAATAGATTGTTATTGCTGCTTCCACAGACATCAGTGTGTATTTTACAAACTCCAAATGTATTGTTTTACTCGTGCTTATGTGTATTTAAATATCTGAAGCCTAAAATAAACATTATGAGGTTAAAAACACTGCTTAGTTGTGATATATGACAGCGCTGAACGTGTCCGACTCTGGCTCAGCGCCAGGCAACGCACGAAAGCACAGTTTGAATCTGGCAGTTATGCGACGTCTCAAATCGGTAAACTTAAATCTGTAAAATTATAGACGTAATGAGTGGCACATAACGTGAAGTAACATGGCATTTTATTTTGTTTGAAATTTAACTTGTCCAGTGGGACAACTAATTTTCTCTTCCACTTGTCCTACAAAAAAATCCACTTGTCCCGGGCAAGCGGACAAGCCTTAATGTCGAGCCCTGTAAACTACACATTCGAGTTAATCGATAAAATCGATTTATCGCCCAGCCCTAGGGACAACCTTCCCCTGGCACGCGTAAGCCAGCGCGACAGCGTCCACAATCCAGTGAGAAAGTCTCTGTTTTGAGACTGTTGTCTTAGTACAGCAACCAAAGCACACGAAAAGCTGGCCCGACTGAAGGAAGGCGGCCACGCGATTCACATACATCCGCAAAACCCTGACAGGGCAAACAGCGCTCTGAGCGTCAGCGCTGATGACAGCTCAGCAGATAAGCGGGCAGAGAAACATCCTGTGCTTTAGGCACGTAATACTGCAGTCGCCGGTCCGAAACAGATAATATCACTGTCCATGAGAACACATGTAAGTCTCCAATGCGCTTAGCTGAAGCAAGGGCATGGAACAGAGCTGTTTTTTGTCTATTTTTTTTTCAGGGAGAGCTCTTTAATAGCACTCGAAACCAAGAGCTCGAAAGGCGGTAGAGAATGAGCCCTCAAACTACAGCAAATTTCCACGGCGGCACTGAAGCCGGCCGTGAAGGACATAATCTCCTCGCTCCCCTGAGAATCTGACCACCAGAGCACGCCTTCCTATCGATTGCACCGTAACCGGGGAACGGAACGGAACGAAACCGTAGCGGCCACGTATTCCTTCAGCGTGGGTTAACTCACATTATTTTCCAGTCTGTGCTGCAGGAAACGCCAAACATCCGACACGGGGGGAACCACCGGGTCAACGTCAGTAACCTGGCACCATTTATACCAATATATACGCAGTTAGATCAGTATAGCCAGTAGGGCTGGGTAAAAAATATCGATTTCTCGATTTTAATCGATTCTCATTTGTACGAAACAATATCGATTCCTAAATCCCAAGAATCGATTAGTCATCCTGTTTTCAGTTGATGAATGAATGGAACATTGTTGCGCGCATCCCATAAAATAAATCGCAATAATATTTGTGCTTTGATATTATTGATATGAAACGAAGTCTCAGATTTCAAATTACGGCCATTTTCTTACGAAATTCAAAAACATAATTACCGTTTTGGCGCTGTTGCGTGAGATCGCTCTGGCACAGCTCAAGAGAAGCAGCAGCGCGGAGCGCACATGATCTTCTCTTCCGCCTTAACACCAGTTACAGCGCGAAATAAACATGAAAGAGCATCTGAAAGTGTGTTAAAAGATAGAGTACAACTTATCGAAGTCCGTATCATGCCACATGGAATCGCTCAATCAGTGTTTCAACCGTGGAAAGACGTTAGTAAACAATGTCATGTAACTCATTTACCTCAGAAAAAACATCCAGTGATCATAAACTCGTTAGTCAGCTAGAAAAATTTACTCTAGCAGGGCTCCAGACTAACTTTTTTTATTAGGAGCGCTGTAGCCCCTGACTTAAAATTTTAGGAGCGCAAGCAGAAAATTTAGGGGCACACCTTAAATCACCTTGCAATGCAATTATTCACATTTTCCCCCAAAATAACTATTACTGACAAATGCTTTGATAATAAATAGCCTTAACGTACAGAAATTACAATGTGCAGTTTTATTTTAAGTTCACAGGGCTCCAGACTAACATTTGAGGGCAGCGGCACTAAGTTCTACAGAACGTATTTGGTAGCACTGTGGGATGACAAAGCACTGAGCTTAATCTGAGGTGTAGGGTAAACGTACCTATTAAGCTCACCAAAATCTACATTGAGACATTTTTAGTGCACAAGATATTGGTTTTAGTACAAGAAGTTATTTTAAAATAAAATATTAATCTCTCACACTATAATATTTCATTTTATTTTAAATGACAAAAGTATTTCAATTAAGATGTACATCATTAAATATAAAAAGTCTGGCTGTGCTTAATGGGTACGTTTTGTACCCTTTAAGCACACCCCTGTTCCCAATAAGCTCACAACAAGTTTTATTAAAAATTCTTGTTTATTTTAAACAACCTTTTTAAGGAATAATTGAAAAAAGTTTTATTTGAAGGTACAGAGTCAATCACAAAAAAACAGAACACTAAAATCAAGCAACAAGGCATTCAATTTGATCAGGTAGCCTATCCTATTCATAGTGACGTGTCATTCAAACTCATTGCAACATCTAGACTAGTCCACGTTCAGCTATGTAACCCATATTGAAAAATCAAATAACAAAACAAACCAATGTGCTCCTTAAAGGGATACTCCATTTTTTTTGGAAATAGGCTCATTTTACAACTCCCCCAGAGTTAAACAGTTGAGTTTTACCGTTTTCGAATCCATTCAGCCGATCTCCG
Organism: Scardinius erythrophthalmus; assembly: GCF_964197995.2. Lineage (NCBI taxonomy): Eukaryota > Metazoa > Chordata > Actinopteri > Cypriniformes > Leuciscidae > Scardinius > Scardinius erythrophthalmus. The sequence continues at coordinate 24,962,220 of NC_138227.1, read as the reverse complement.
GGTCTGGCGGTACCACTTTTAGCATAGCTTAGCATAATGAATTGAACCGGACAAGACCATTAGCATCTCTCTCAAAAAAATGACCAAAGAGTTTCGATATTTTTCCTATTTAAAACTCGACTCTTCTGTAGTTACATCGTGTAATAAGACCGACGGAAAATGTAAAGTTTAAATTTTCTAGGCTGATATGGCTAGGAACTATACTCTCAAAATCGCACCTTTTCATTTTCCGTCCGTCTTAGTACACGATGTAACTACAGAAGAGTCAAGTTTTAAATAGGAAAAATATCGAAACTCTTTGGTCATTTTTTTGAGAGAGATGCTAATGGTCTTGTCCGGTTCAATTCATTATGCTAAGCTATGCTAAAAGTGGTACCGCCAGACCCGGAGATCGGCTGAATGGATTCGAAAACGGTAAAACTCAACTGTTTATCTCTGGGGGAGTTGTAAAATGAGCTTATTTCCAAAAAAAGTGGAGTATCCCTTTAACTCTCTGGGTCAGAGCTTTCCTGTCTACTCCAAACTTCTTGGACAGATACGACAGGTTTCTGATGGCTCCTTCTTTGTATGACATGCCTCTTTCATCTTTGGGCATACACTATAGTTTCGTCTAGCTTTTGTCATCTTAAGACTGTGAAAATAAGTTTATTAATCATTTTTTTGAAGATTAACATAGTGACAACCATCAGTTAATATTTAAATTCTGATTATTAAGTATTTACATAGACGTTTAATGTGGGTGAGCTTAAAGGGAGCACACACTGTGCTTAATTGGAGCAAAAACATTTTTTAATTAATAAATATTAAATTAAAATTTAAAGGAAAATATTTAGCTAAATTAATAATCTAGGTAATGTATTAAGTTTATACCAATTTTAATATGAACAACTATTATAGACAATATCTATGAAATTATGCTTTTTCTAATTGATGTCACACTGAAGCTGTGTGATTGTCATAGTAGTGCACCCTTTAAGCTCACCTAACAATAATATGAATTCTTTAAAAATTACAGCAGTTTAAAACCACAGACTATCAATAAAATGTAAAATTATAATATTATGGATTTAAAAGTACAAGCCATTAATTCCTGTGAAGTAATATATTAATGTAGCACACAATCTTATACAGCTAATAAGCTAGCTATGTTCGTAGCATCTGGGCTATGTTGCTAAAACTATCTTTTAGATCTAACTGTAATTATTTCCCACATCCAGGTTCCAGGTTATAATATTCAAAAGTCTAAACATTAATCTCTTAATTTTGCAATAAGAAGATGTACTTCTTCAAAATAAAGGCTTAAACATATAAAAAATGCACATCTGAGGGGCTCCTCTTCTGGTGAAAGTTTTCAGACAGCTTTGAAAATAGCCGCCAGACAGTGTGAACACATGGACACACATATCTCAGTGTGCAATGGTCTGATTGGTTTAAAATTACAGGAGGTATATAGTAACAAACACATCAATTGGTTAATACATCAAATAGGATAATACATTGCTGTTTCTTTTTATAATCTGAGCTCCAAGATGGTAGTGTGCTTAATGGGTACTTGAGCTTAATAGGTACGTTTACCCTATAGATAAAGTTAACTTTAATTATTATCATTCATAATGTCTTAATATTAATTCAAAAGCAAAATGAGTGACAAAATAGATATTATGGAGTGAAAATAGCCAGTAAGCGTCCTCTGCAGCTATGTTTACAATAGTAATTTAATCTTTTTCTTTTTTTTTAAAAAAATAAGTGTGAGTTTTCCTACTTCTTGAAACTTTTAGTTTTATAAATAGGTACAATCTTTAAAGGAAGAACAAAAAATGTTTTGGTCAACACATTAAAAAATAACATTTAAATATGATAATATAGTTTTGAAGTGCTGGAAAAATATGTGTAGGCTACTGTTATAACCACAGTATACCATAGTTACAGTTAGTGTTACTACATTAAATCCAAGGTGAATGTTGCTGATCTGTGGACCAAGCCTTCTATAACTTGTTCGCTCATTGCACATGTTTCTCCTGGTTTCCACGTCAGCGCTGTTTGATCTGATATGGTTTATAACAGAGAATTCTGCGTCAAATCTGAATGTTTCTCACTTGATCTCGCAGCAATGTTATTAATTCTGTCGCGAACTCAATGGATTTCTTCACGGGATCTCCACGATGTAACTGTTTCGCATAATCGCGATCGGCCCGCGACTGGCGAGAGGAGCTCTGTCTATTATTGGTTCGAACTATTGAACGGTCTGTGAAGCAGAATGAGTGCTGAGTAGCGCAGTTTTTTTTCCACTTTCATTTTGTTTTTATTTATTAACATGTCACGGCATACTCTATGCTTGAGGCTGAGATTGAGTGTTTAAACTGCGAAGTGCCTGCACTGTCTGCAAATTTCGTTTTCCCCGCAGTTCTGGGGTAGCGACTGCCACATTCGTAGCTCATGGAGTTCATCTCCTTACAGTACCTCAACCAGCTGAATTCTCGTAGCCAGTCTTCCCGAAAATAGTGGGTTCAGGCCTTTATCACCTTACAAACCTCTGACTCTGAATCATCATCATCCTACTGTGTCTGTCCGTGACATTGATATTTGTCTCCGTCTCCTTCCCACTGACGTTTACGCGCGCTCGATTATCTCTAGGACCCTCCCCCTTCACAAATTAGCCAGTTACAGTGGCCATTCCCTTTTCTTCTCACACTCATTGGCCTGCCACACATTCGCGCCCCTTCCACTAGAGGTCTTCACGGGTCCAAAAATTCGTGCCCGAACCCGAAAGAGACCCGTAATGTGCTAAACCGAACCGACCCGGACCCGTCTATTATTTCAAAAGCTGGACCCGGACCCGTGCAGATCCGAGAAATGCCTAACTGGACCCGACCCGGACCCGTCTATTATTTGAAAGCTGGACCCGAAACCGACGGGAAGACACAGACCCGACTGGACCCGATTGTCACATATTCCACCTAGGGCTGGGCGATATGGAGCAAAAAATATATCTCGATATATTTTGCTATATCTCGATATACGATATATATCTCGATATCTTTACAGGAAAAATAACCCCCCGAAAACTACTGCAAAAACAAATATGCCAAATACCACAAAGTCTTTTTTTATTGAAGTGCAAATAGGTAGGCAGTTCATGTAGGAACAAAGTGCTTCTGCGACATTTAAAAAAAAAAAAAATCCCTGTATACAAAAATAATAATTTAACTGTAAAATAAAGGAAGAAATAATACATATTGCACTATTTTTAATAAACCTGTATAGAAATATCATTACTAATTTTGGCAAATAAATAAAAAAAAAAATGCCACATATCCCCCCAAAACTGCACAACTGTAGAGTAAAACATTAATTTAAAAAAAAGTGATAAAAATGCATCTAAAAATTGACATGATTGTTACAAAATCACACTGTCTGGGGCCTCTGGGGAACTCAGAACAACTGCTAGCATAAAGTTTAAGGTAAAAATAACTGCCATTAAATTACAGTATCTTACTACTATGCAATTAGATAAACTCTTCATTCATTACATCACTTTACCTCTGTCTTTATCCACCTTTATCCTCTTCTCTTCTTTTTGACACTGTAGCCTATATAGCAGAATAGGTAACTTAGGCTAATGCTAATTTATAATGTGTCATGTAAATTCGGCCATCCGTCACAATCAGGAAACTTTCACCGTGTCTAGACCTGGCGCGAGCTGCCAGGCCCGTTTCTACAGGGGAGCATGTTAAGTGTGAGTGTTTTAAGCGCCCTCAAACAAAAGCAATGCGGCGAGAGGCGACGCTACACAAAAAATTACCAACAACAACTGATCGCGCGCGCGCGCTGTTTCTGACGCACTTCAAGCACTCGCTGGGCGGGGAAAGATTGATGTGCCTGACCGAACTCGGGGGACTTGGTTGAATGAGACAACACGCGAGGGGAGGGGGAACAAAAGCAAGGAGGCGGAGGAGGGCGAGCGCGAGCACAACACAGAGAAGGCAAACAAGCAAATTGGCGAAATCAGAATTAAATATAAACAATATATCGATATATACGATATGTCAAAATCCATATCGAGTTTAAAAAATATCTCGATATATCGTAAATATCGAGATATCGCCCACCCCTAATTCCACCTTAAACTGCTATTACAAGTCAATAAACCTGTTGCGAAAAATACAACTTTTTGTCTTACCTAATTTAAGCCGTGGTAGCTTAGTAGTCTCCTCTCCCTTCCTTGTAACGTTACCTGACTGGCTGTGATCATGCATTACAATCCTCCGACAAGAAAGTTATTCATGTTATTCCTCTCGTTATTCCAAGTCCAAGCTTAATCCACTCATTATTTCAGCTTCAAAAGTCCACTTGATGTCACGGTGACGGATGACAAATGCAACTTTGCACATGTAACGTTAACTTACATTCTGACTCGAGTTAACTCGCATAATAACTTTGACTGTTTGCCCTTTTGAACTAACGTTATAATAACGATTGCTCGTTCAGTGCCATGGCCGCTGACGTTATTTATTTGCTATCATCTCTGTGCTCTCTGCTCTGCATCGAGTCCTAATCTGACCACTAAAACTTTAAGATTAAACAAGACGGTTAATTTATATTGTAAAATCTAAAGCGCGGTTTGGCGGTCCCTCACTGAAGCTCTGGTAACTGGTTGCCATAGAAACATGACACGCGCTTGAGACTGCACATGCACGCTAGCTGGATCAACCTAAAATATGCTTTTTAACGCAATTTATTTTGAGTGTCCTAATTTTACAAGTTGCAAGTTACAAAAAAAACACAAGCAGTGTCTAATCACGACCGGGTTTTCTCCGAGTCTGATCTAATGACTCCGATCGCACGGGTATTACACACAATGTTAAACAGACCCGGGACCCGAAGTAATAAATTCGGACCCGACCCGGACCCGGCTGATCATTTAAAATATAGACCCGAACCCGTACGGGTCCCGGGTCGGGTCCCGGGTAGGCATGTGCCGGTATTCGGTAATGCGATAAATCGCGCTAATGAATATGCACGATATTGTTATCGTGGGCACTTCAAAATACCGTGAAAAATAATAGATCAGAATTTATATTTATAGAACGCGTATTAGCTTATTTTCCATCAACCGCTTAAACAAACACTGCGTATGCTGCGCGAAACACGTGCGCACTCTGATGTAAACAATCCCCACATGTATTAGCACTGTGTGCATGCGGCGCAGTGCGCACTCTAGTCTAATGTAAACAATCCTCACATGGAGAAGAAGCATGGCGGAAGGAGGCACGCTGCCGACGATTTATCCCCGTTCTAAAAGCAGAGCTGTCAATACGCATTCAGTGTGAGACTCACGCAATTTACACTTTTCAAACGCTCTCGCGCCACATGCAGTTTCTCACGCAGAGAAAAATCGCGGAGCAAAGAGGACACGGAGACCGACAGACTAGACAGAGCAGGTTATTATGGTATGAAAACAATTCTCAGCTCTCATGTTCTGTCCATTTTATTACGAAATTCAGACAATAAATACTGTTTTGGTGCTTGTAAATGTGACTTGACAGATCACTGTAGCGCCTCAGTTCAAGTAAACCGATCATCTGTTACTTTTTATTTAAAGATACAGTAGGCTACAACTTACCGAAAGGTATATATGACTCATACATAATATCGATCATTCAGTGTTTTTCAACCACGGAAAGAGGTCAATAAAACTGCAGGTGAACAATTATGTCACAGAAGGTTACATTTACCTCAGGAAAACCATTTAATGACCAACACGTTAGTTGACTAGAAAAAAATAGCTATAGAAAGGAGTATTTTGCTAAATATGTGCACTATATTACATTTGTATTTATTTTTACTTGTGTCATAATTTTTATTATAATGAAAACCAAATTATATTTAATTTAATTAGTTAATTTTTAACCTTTAATAATACCAGCTGACAGGGATCTCTGTATGTTTACAGCATTATGTGAGATATATTTTTTCTTGAGAAAAATTAACGTCTATCTACTGTAGCATACCTAATATTTATCCAAAAAGTCAATACTGAATCAAGATTGAAATCAAATCCCAAGAATTGAAAGCGTGAAAATTGTGTAAAATTCTATTTAGTTAGCCTACCAAATGTTTTGACAATCACTGTTGTAATGCAAGTAGTTTTTTTTTTTCTACACCCCCCCCCCTCCCTACCAATCCATCCATTTCTCTTGAGCAATTAAAATATCGTGATAATACCGTATACCGTGGTAAAAGCTCAATCAACTAATCGCAGCATGAAAAGTTGATACCGGCACATGCCTAGTCCCGGGTCAACGGGTCTCGGGTTCACTGTGTAGACCTCTAATCCGAACATGCAAACTCAGAGTGGAGATTTAGACTTTTTTTTTTTTTAAATTGCGAATTCAAAGAAATTTTCACTGCTTATGGTGCTTCAATGGTTAAAAATCACTTGTTTTTAAACGGCGATACTTAAAAACGCATGCAAACGATAAGCTTTTGTGACTGCGTAGCACAGAAATGTCACAAGCATAATTGCGATTTGGTAGTCCAAAATCCCTACCGGTTAATCGTGCCTGCTGGTATATCCCTAATTGTTGTAATGTAAAGTAAAGAGTATTTGCCTTTTAAAAAATTACAAGTGATGCATCTTTCTCCATCTTCTTGTTACTTGGATAAAAACTTAACTTGATGAAGCATTTGATTGTGTTTTTCCTTATTTAATCTTTACTCTTCATTATGCCAGTAGGCTTAAATGTGCTGTTTATAACTTGTTGTAACTTGTTTATAATATGAATTATAGCTGAAGAACATGCACAACACTTTTCAATCGCACAAAGATTGCTTAGTTTGCATTTTTGACTTGTCTATTTGGATTTAGAACACTTGGTGTTATAGCTGATATATGTGGGTGTAGTGTTTTAGTTGGATAATCGGCAAAACCTCTGTGCACATCAGCTTGAGTTGAAAGTGTAGCATTTCTTTGAATTTAAATGTCTATGTGGCAATAAAATGCATGAGACTGCTCTTTCTAAAATGGATTTTTTTTTTTTTAGAGTCGTCAATATTTAACCATCCACAGGAGGTGAAGTTTTGGCCAGCATCCTGCAATTTTCAAAAAAAAAAAAAAGTTAAAGATTTTGCCTTAACTTTTTTGGGGGGAGAGATCCAGGATTTATACAGAATCCATTAGACCATTTCTTTAATAGCACATTTTCCAAAAGAGTAATTGATGTAAATTCCCTGTTCATTTATAAGTGTTCATATTCATGTCTTTTTTTTTCTCTCTCTTTCTCAGCAATCACTGATTGGAGAGCATGGCTCACTCCAAGAATCGAGCCACAGACGGCAAAATCACCTACCCGCCGGGGGTGAAGGAGATCTCCGATAAGATCTCCAAGGAGGAGATGGTTCGGAGACTGAAGGTGAGGAACAATCTGTCATTCATCAAAGTGGAAAGAGTTTATGATTAGTGGATGTAATTACAATGAATAATTGGTACTGAAGCATGTCTGTACCACTCTTCGGTTAGATATACAATGAATGTACATGTAAAAAAAAACAAAAAAAACTGCAGAAACAGTTTGTAATATTAACTTATTTCAAGGGCTGGGACTAACGATTATTTTCTCTTTTTTCTATTTATTAATTACCCCCACCCCTTTTTACTTTAGTTAGTTAGTTAGTAGGGCTGGTCCGAATACCATTTTTTTGAGCTTCGAAGCTCGGTAGTAATGAACATCGTATATTCGAAGCTTCGGAGAGAGGGGGCTGAACATATTCTTCTCTCTAATAAAGGCAGTATTCTCTATGTCTGTCTGTCCATTTGCATTTTGATTATTTCGAGAACTTTTCATCCAATCGACTTAACAAGGGAGTGCAGTGTCGCATTTGGTGCAATATAGATGGACACGCGAGAGAATTAATAAACTTTTAGTAAATTACAGAACAGCGCGAGCGGGAAGCGGCGCGCCTCACGCGGGCAGGGCTTATATGCTCCGGGAACGGACACTGCACTAGTGATATAAAACGCACACACACAGGTCTGTTAAATTAAGCAATACTTTTAAGGTAGTCTAATATTTTTCTGACTAACAAATTACTGACACAGTAAAGAGTAGATTTAAATATAGAAAAACATAATAAAAATAGAGGAAAACGAAATTTAAATAAAGAAAAACGAAATTTAAATAAAGAAAAACAAAATTTAAATAAAGAAAAATGAAATTAAGTTAAATTTAAAAACGAGATTAATTTAGATGGATAATAACGGGTAAAAAGGCTAATACATTTTGTTTCTATTATTCTATTTTCCACAATGTCAAAGCAATGCAGCTTAACCCAAAATACAAGCTCAGGCATGCACTTCGGTCCATACAAACTCCGCTGTTCTGCACTCTAGCCAGAGAACAATCCCATTGCTGGAACACTTTTAGGCGTCGGTTCTATTTCTAGCATGCACGTTTTTCCGCGTGGCTCGAGCCGCGCCTGAGCCGCGTGTCTCACGCAGGCAGTATGCAAATCCCAACCTGTTAACATGGGAGCCGAAATAATGGACACACCACGCAGCTGAGATGCTCACGCCACGCAGCCAGTGTGTCGCCGGCCTTATTCAAGCGCGAATGAGAACCGTTTCGCGGGGATTCCAGGTGTGCAAGAAAAAACACGAATATTCGAATGTCAAATTTTCAAATCGAATACCAACCCACCGAACGAATATTCGAATATTCGTGTCCAGCCCTATTAGTTAGTTAGTTAGTCACTTACTCACATGCTCAACAGACATGCCTGTGATTTGGCTATAAAGCTCAACGCTGCAAAAACCAGTTGTAAATAGACACCTGTAATGCTCTCTATAGGGCACTTACACAGATACACAAACGGAAAACTCAGTTGAAGTTTTATCAGACAGAATGAAATTATCATTTTTATGCTCGTATTTCAAGCCTCTTTTTATAGCTTGTAGATAGTTTCCTCCCTCTGTGGGTTTGTCACTTATGTCTATTTTGAAGTAGGACGGCCAAGTGAAAGTGTGTTCCCCATTAAGAGTGTCTTACATCACACTGTTAGTTGGATGCGTGGTTGACACACGGTTCTATGGTGTTTTTCAACCTCAGATGGTGGTGAAAACCTTCATGGATATGGACCAAGACTCGGAGGAGGAGAAGGAACTCTATCTGAACTTGGCCTTGCATCTCGCCTCAGATTTTTTCCTCAAACACCCAGACAAAGATGTCAGACTGCTCGTGGCCTGCTGTCTTGCAGATATATTTCGCATCTACGCCCCCGAGGCACCGTACACATCACCTGATAAACTTAAGGTTGGAAAACTCAGTCTATTGAATGTCATGTTAGTTATTGTATATATCAGTGAAGAACTATAAATGTTTATATCTATGATTACATTTTAATTTCCCTCCATGGTGGCTGCCATGGTGAGATCACATGACAAGTCTAATACTCTTAAGTCTTTTATGGCCCCATTAAGTACAATTTTGTGATTTCTGGTTTATTTTGGGAAAGAACTGTTAGATTGTAATTTGGCATACATTAAAAATACATGGAAATTTTGAGGGTGATATTTATGTGTGTGCATGTGTCTTTTTCTTCACCTTAAACAAAAGACAGCAAGGGATCGAGTTGTTCTGCAGAAAATACTAAAATAACACTGCGGTCTCTCATGCATTGTGAAGTCTTGCCTTTGCAGGTGCTTAAAATATTAAAACTCTCTGCTCTTCTTTTCCACTCAGGATATTTTCATGTTCATAACTCGACAGCTGAAAGGGTTGGAGGACACCAAGAGTGCCCAGTTTAATCGATATTTTTATCTTCTGGAGGTATGGCACCCAATTAATGTACTCTGAAGCAAGGTCTTACAATGGTTTTTCAACCAGTATCTGACCTCGTCTTTCCCCCTCTGGCTCTCTAGAACATCGCTTGGGTGAAGTCCTACAACATCTGCTTTGAATTGGAGGACAGTAATGAGATCTTTACTCAGCTCTACAGAACACTGTTTCAAGTGATCAAGTGAGTCTGTTGTTCACGTCTAACCATTGAAGCATTCAGTATAGTAAGAAAATTATATCTTAGTATTTTGTCATTTTCTTTGGTGTGTATGTATATGTATGTATATGTATACACATATACACTAGGGCTGTCACTTTTTATTCGATATTCGAATATGCATTCGAACATGATGTGAAATATCCGTAATCGAACTATAAATAAACTATTCGGTTTTTAAAGTGCCATGGGTAGCGCATTTTTTACAGTCTATGATTAGACCGTTTGTTTTTTATTTTATTGTTTGCCATCTCATCCAGTAGCGGGTGCTCTAAACGTATTGTAGAGTAGGCCCATGACCAAATCAAGCGAATAATAGCCAAAAGCCACCCTGTTTTGAAAATGGAAGATAACGCCCAGAACGGCCAGCCTGAGCGGACAATTCTACCCCAACTCATCTAAAAAGTAGTGTCTGGAAATATTTTGGGTTCTACACCGTAAATGGTAAAGTACCGTATTTTCCGGATTATATATCAAAATTAATTCATACTGACTGACATGAACCAAGAGACACATTACCGTCTACAGCCACGAGAGTATATTCTGCTCCTGTAGCCTACCCCTAAAAAAATTAACTGAAAACAACTGAAAAACTGTTAACATTAAGCTAAAGACAACTGAGAAAGCCTGAACACAAACAAAATGCCCCCAAAAAGAAAAAAAAATCTCCATGTTTTCGGTGCTGATGCGGTGGTGACGCGTTCATGTAACATGTGAGGGTGGCGCTGCCAATAACACACCTAAAAAGCTGTCACAAAGAACCAGCAAAAGTAATGACTATGAATATGTAAAATATAGCAAGGAAACATGTTAATTTTTTACTAATAAACAAGTGTTTTCTGTGTCAGTGTCGGCTGCAAAGATGAAGTTGAAGATGCTGACTCGCGATCTTTGCAGTAGTGAACGCGCCAGAGAGAAATGCACATTTCATACGGATGGCATAAGCAGAGAAAAGTCTGTTTTCTTTCGTTTTGAATTGTTCTGTTTAAAAGTAGACATTTCAAGCTTTCTATATATGTCTCAGGTCTGTGAGGCAAGTAGGCTACCGTATACGCTGAGTTTCGGCTCATTTATGAGACGAGCTCCAGGTTCACGTGCCGGTGCCTCCGTGTCGTGATTATCTATTTTCTACTATATTTACTTCTTATTTATTAAATCCAGGCAAGTGGTTGATGAAACAATGATTAAAATTAAGATACAATTAATACAAAATGAAATTTAAATTTAAAGACAGGCTTTGTGCTTTCTGTTTGAGGTCTCTGAAAGTTTTAAAGCAGTCTTTTAGTGCCGCTTTCAGAGCGCTCATGTCCGTAACGGAGAACTGTCCTGTCCATAACATTGTTTTTTTTGTGTGAAATAAATTTCTAAATAAATGTGACTTATAGTCCAGTGCGACTTATATGTTTTTTTCCTCCTCATGACGCATTTTTTGACTGATGCTACTTATAGTCCGGAAAATACGGTAACCGTTAAAGATAAGGTAGTTTGCCGAATTTGCAAAAAAAAAAAAAAAAACGGTTTACTTGCGCATCCTCAACATCCAATCTTCGCGCTCACCTGTCAAGTTACCATCCAAATGAGGCAGCGGAGTCAGAGACACAGCAGACGGCCAGGCGTCCAACATCGTATGACTGCATACTTTCCTGCTTAACCGGTCAGCACCTTTTTTTCCATGTAACGTTAGCCTAATTTTGTGATTGGCTATGCATAGTGCATATTGGCACTACATATAGATTAAGTTGATAACCTGCTGTTTCAAACATTAAGTCAAAAATTATTTTTCAGACAGACTATGGCTTGAATCCTGTTTATGACTGTCAGACTGCTAATAAATTTGTGATTGAATCTCCGTTACGGTGATTTTTTTTTCATGGGAGGCTCGTAGATATTCGATTATATTCGGATACATTGCTTGATATTTAATACCCATTCGAATTAGATTTTTCTCAAAAGTGACAGCCCTAATATACACATACATGCTGAACAATTGTGCATCTCCGAGTAACACACAGCAGTGTTTAAATTCTGAATGAATCCACGTTTTGAAGAATTGGGTGAACCAATGATTTAATGACCCATTTATAAAGAGAGCCATCTACTTTGTTCCTGAATGAATCAGCTGTTTGAACTAATCGAATGAATGACTCAGTGGGTGCGTCCGAAAACGTAGGCAGCTGACTTGTTGCCTCACTGCCTTATCAGGCAATAACTTTGTAGGCAGCGCACAAAGGTACCTCACGAAACCGAAGACTTTAGATGTACAAAAGTGAGTACAGTGAATGGGAGAAAGTGCACCACCCAATGCGGGGTAAGTCCCGCCTTCTAAAAAAAGAGCCAGTCACCAATTGGGAAAATAGGGCTGGGCGATAAATGATTTCATATAGAGAATGTGATAAAATAAGCTCTGGATATTTTTACACGATTTTACACGGATTCATCTAATAGCCTATCACACAGCAGAAATAAATGCAACAACAGCCATTCAGTTCATGTCGCTAATAAGTGATTTCTGCATGTCTCTGTGTGAATGAATGGTGCTTGATACAAAAACTCACACACACATGTAACTCTCACAGTGCTTTCAGCGTCTGCTGTCTCAATATATGAGGACATGAACATATGAACTTCATCTCCAGAGCTGCTTTGAGTCACTTCATAAGCTTTTCACCGTTTCATTTGAGAAAAACTACCGTCAAATACGCACTGAAAGTGAAACTAAAACTGAAAGATCTTCATGACAAACCATCAAAATAAAATTTTAGTTTAATTTATAAATTATAACAGAAATATATCACTACTGTATACTAAAATTAACTTCTCGAAGTAATAATATTATTATTTCTAAGCAACCCAGATATTTTTTCATCCATGTTTTAAATTTATACAGCATCTGATTTGACACAATTTTTTTTATTGCATTTTAAAAGCTTGATTAAATTGTTAAAGTTTTTTTTAAATTTGTATTAAATCATAAAACACAGAATCCTCAAAAAAATTTAATGGAAAACAGAATTTAGGCGTTTCAAAGCTGGCCACCGAGTGAAATGACTTGTAAACATTTAATTTCTACAGTAGTAATTTATCGCTAGAAATGACATCAAGAGTGGACAACGTGGGTCATAAATGTGCATTTACACAAACTGACCTCCAACTGCAACTTTCAGACGCCATCTTTAATTTTTAGCTGAACTGTCACAGAATGGAAAGCACAGGATTGTGGGATATCAAAGGCAGCGAAAGCGAAGGATATATTTATCTAAAAATCATGGTCTGTTTGATACTTTTCACATTTAACACAACAATGACTTTAAATTATCATCTGGGGTAACATTAAGGGTGAATATTACATAAAATGAAAATAAATAATTTTTATGTTTCTTTTAACTTTGAAAATGCAAATTTTTTAAATTTCATTTAACTATGAAAATGCATATAGTCATATGAACAAACACACTTACCAACATTTTTTTACCAAGAACATTAAGATATTTTAGACTTCTGGGAAAGTTTTTGATGTTTTGAGTGATATTTGCTAATTTTATATTTTTTATAATTACATGACCCAGTAGTTTTTGTAATCCTGTAATAGTGCTGCCATTTGGTTAGAGAGTGCAACGTTGAATCTTTCAATAACAACTGTCATAATTCAGTAAAGCACCTCCTTATTTTGCTGTTTTCTGTTTGAGATGCAAATGTGAAGCTGCAGCCTATTTGTTATGTCCTAATGAACTGTCAGCCTCCTGCTCGGCGATATTATTTCCCTGCATTCGGTCAGATGACAATGATGCGTGCTAATCCCAGGTGGAAACCCTTCATTGCATGTGCACTATAAAGGCTGCATATGGGGCGATTCATCTCAGCCACTGATGTTCACTCAGTTGGAAATGTCCTCTATGAGCGGGACACTGCAGTGCTCTGCCCTCATGTGTAAATGTAAAAACCTAGATGTGTTTCTGTTTTCTCTGCCCCATTGCGCTTGCTTCCCATCTTGCGCTTCTTCACTTTGATTGCCTGGTGCACCTGATTTTAGGTCAGTTCTTGATTTTTATCATGATTTATTTATTTGTTTTTAGCAATGGACACAACCAGAAAGTCCACATGCATATGGTGGATCTCATGAGCTCAATTGTCTGCGAGGGCGACTCTGTCTCGCAGGAACTCCTGGATACTGTTCTGGTTAACCTGGTCCCAGCACACAAGGTACAAGAGAACAAATAAACTTGATTCTCATTTAAAAAAAAAGACACACACACACGTTCTTGTACATCTATCTTTATGAGGACATTCATTGACACAATGCAATCTGTAGCTGCTTACCCTAAACTTACCCACCACAACTAAGTGCCTAACCCAAACCCTGACCCTAAACCTACCCTTAACCTAATTATAACCTTATCCCTAAAACCAAGTCTTGACCCTCAAACAGGCCTTTAAAGGGGTCTCAGAAAGTGAGGACCGGCCAAAATACTCCTCACTTTATTCTCTTTGTCCTCACTCCAATGGTCTAAAACTCAAACTGGTCTTCACAAAGATAGTTGTACAAGTACACACACACACACACACGTACACACACACACACACACACACACACACACACACACACACACACACACACACACACACACACACACACACACACACACACACACACACACACACACACACACACACACACACACACACACGTGTATAGATATATGTGTGTGTGGCCTATAATTGCATGTCTATAATACTGTATTAATGTGTTTACATAATTTGTTCATGCATTGCAAAGCCATTTAAAATGTCATTACTTATGAACAGTCATGTACTTTACGTTACATTTTAATTTTACATAATGAATTTTAATGTGGATAATACAATGAAGCTTTTAGCAGAACTTTAGCTTCTTGGGTTTAGTTTTGTTTGAAGTAAACTTAGGCCGTGTGTCCACCAAAGCGTTTTTAGCCAGCTGAAACCGCTAGACGCTCTGCTGAAAACGCCTAGCTGTGGGCGCTTGAGAGCGTTTTTTTGTTTTTTTTTTTCAGTTCAAACGCTTCGTTGCTATGATACAGAATATCCGCAGCACAGTTTACTTTTACGCAGATAATTTGTTTCATACTAAAAATGTATTTTTTTTATCCATTTTGTTCGGTTAGCTCTGGTGGTTGATGTCGATACAGAAAGAATGTTGTGACAGTTGGTCGGTGTGGTATTTGTCCCGCCCCTCCTCCACTGTTATTGGACGGTTGGGTAAAAAGTGACAGTGATGAGCGCTGTGTTTTACCCAAAGTTGAACATTCTTCAACTCTCGGCGACCTGTAAAAAACGCAGAGCGCTTCAGCGTGAAAAAAACGCTCAGCGTTTTGTTACGCTCATGGCGTTTTAAAAACGCGGCGCTCCCATTGAAAACAATTGAAAAAACACGCCAGCCGCGTGAAAAAAACGCTTTGGTGGACATTTTTATACCATGTTGGTATTTGTTTTAACTATCTTTAATTTTATAATGATATTTACGTAAAGAAAATAAGGCTTATTAAATAATTTCCATGTCAATTAGCACACTTTACCCCTAAATGATTATTTTCAATGTTGATTTGATTATCTTCAAGTTATTTTACAGTAATTTTGAAATGTATTTTTAATTTATTAATATTTTTTTATTTATTTAATGTTATTTAAAATAAGACCAGGACATGTCCTTGACAGGTTTCATGAGATTCACACACATACCTTAATTATTAATTTCCTCCATCTTGTCTTGCAGAATCTCAACAAGCAAGCGTACGATCTGGCCAAAGCCTTGCTGAAGAGAACCGCTCAGGCCATAGAGCCATACATTACCAACGTGAGTAAACGTGATTTATAAATAGTTAACTTTGCATAAAACATACACCCTATCTCTTGTCGGCTGTGCCAAAATCATGCTGACTTACAAGGGTGCGAGTAAGTTCTTCTCGTTTATTTAAATCGTGAATAATCCCTAATGAACTTCCATGTTGAGGCTTGCAACATTAACCAAGTGTTGAGCTTAAACACATTTATCAGTAACACCCGCAGGAGCATGCAGCGCTCTTATGCTGTGAACCTTATTCCCTGCAGTGCTCATTAAAAGTGCCAGAGATAGTGCGGAGGTCCTTACCAGAGGAGAATCCTTCTCAATAACTCTAATAGATCAGAAAGGCCTAATTTTCTTTCTATTTCATACATCTGCGCTCTGTTGGAGACAGCCCCTCCAGCCCAAAGATGAAGCCACTTACTTTTTTGTTTTGATCTAACGGCGCTGATCCACTTGTCCGACACGACTGTCGCGTGGTGTCGCGACGCCTCCCCACATTGGTACGTTGATGGGCGTTTACCGCTATGGGCGTGGTTTTGACCGAGTGGGAAATGTAGCGTATCAGAACAGAGGACCTGCAAGAGACTTCCCTCCGTCTCCATATGCTCTACTTCTATTGGATAGACGCGCCGCGTTTGACGGACTTCATTTGCATAAAGATGGGCATCGGCCAGCTTTTTGACGCGCAGCACTTTTTCAAATGAAGCGCCGCCTTCCCGGAATGCTTTGCGGGTGCGACAAAGTCGCGTGACGTCACCCATAGGAATATAGTGGAGCGCGGCGCGACAGAAGTGTCCCACGGACAAGTGGATCAGCGCCGTAATACCAGCTTCCTCAAACTAATCTCTAATCAACAGCATGTGAAGAGCTGCTGCCAGACGGATATGCAGTGAGTTTTAAAGGGTTCTCCAATGCAGCATGGTAGACTTTGATGGATGCGAGTGTGTGATGTGCAGTTTGGTGTCTCAGTTCTTTAACCAGGTGCTGATGCTGGGGAAGACTTCAGTCAGTGATCTGTCAGAACATGTCTTTGACCTAATCCTGGAGCTCTACAACATTGACAGCCATCTACTGCTGTCCGTCCTGCCACAGCTGGAGTTCAAGCTTAAGGTAAGATGGCTTTTTAACGATACATGGCATTATGCTGTTTTTGGGGATCTCCGATAAAACTGTCTGTCTGTGCCTTGAGGTCTTTTTGCTTGTGTGTAATTGTTAGACTGATATTTGGCCATTTTGAGTTTTTCAAAAGATCTATTTCTCTGTTCCAAAATCTAACAACAGTCATTATGAATGTATAATTCCTGTTTTCTGTTTCCAAAATATTTTAGCGAAATAGTGTGCAGAGAAAAGTGTTTTTTTCCCCCATTTTTGGTTTTCATTCATTATTATTATTAATTTACTTATTGATAAAATTATTATACATTATATCAGCCAGTGGCACCTTTGATTTCTTGATACTGGCATTAGCTATTTGAAAATAACTTTTTCGGGCTCAGTGTGTGTGGTTTTATTTAGATGATAGGGGTCTAATGGTAAACAGAAAATAAATCACGTTTCGGAACTTACCTTGGTTTTGGGGTCATGTGCGATATGAGTTCGGCTTATTAGTTAGGGTAGGATTAAGGGATGTAGAATATGGACATGCAGAATAAGGCATTTATTTTAGTAGTAGTAGTAATATTACATTTCTTACATGCATTATATCAGCCATTGGCCCTCGATATTTGAAACCATATTATTGGGTATTATTTATTGAAGGTCTTGTTAGATTAGGACAAAGTTGAACTACTAAATCTTCCTTTCCCCTTCTAATGTCAGGCTGCTTATTGGTCTAGTTTTGGATGGCTACTTCTAAGAAAGCATGGTAGCCCTGTAATTGAGCCTTTAGGACATCTTTGATAGCTCATGATTAACATCTCACAACACCACGGAAGCTTGTTTACAACTTTTCTTGTGGCCTGTGGGGGTCAAAAACCTTGTGTGTATTAACTGTGGTCAGAACCTGATGACATATGGAGAAGTGTTTAAATGACCAAATAAATTCTGCCTTCTGTGGCTTACCTGAGAATAAATGTGTTATTCTCACAAATGGAAAATTCAGCTCAGTTGTTTGTGAGTTAACTGGAAGTTAATAGAAACTTTTAAGCAATAAAACCCACATCTAATATGGACTTGACGTTCCCGAGCGAAAATATGCTGACATGCTGCGTGAACATGATTACACTTCAGCCAAGTCAATGATCCTTTCTTTCATTTTCTTTCACATGAGATTTAATCCAGCATGGCCTGAAAGCACAGCATTTTTCAAAAACTAGCGAAGGCGATTACTTTCTGTTGTGTTGGTCATGTTATTAAACTTGTACACACTTACAAAAGCAGGTTGAGTTTGTGATTAGCGTATGAATGAATGCTATCGGTCTGTTAGGGACTTGTTGTTCAACGTACCGTATTTGACGTCATGCCTTTATTCTTTTGTTTTGATGCAAAGCACAATGATGACAAGGCTAAATGGGTTCATTCATTGTAATTAATGGGTTTCTGCAGTTATATCACCAGGAAATCCTCATGTCTGTTTTGTAGAGCAATGATAATGATGAACGCCTGCAAGTTGTGAAGCTCCTGGCTAAGATGTTTGGTGCGAAAGATTCAGAGCTCGCTTCACAGAACAAACCTCTTTGGCAGTGCTACCTTGGGAGGTACAGCTCACGCACCACACATCCAATTACCTGCTGCTTTCTCTACACAAACTGATAAACATTTCAACAGCAAGACGAAGCTGAACGATTTTGACCATCTATGTTTCCTTAGGTTTAATGATATCCACGTCCCTGTTCGACTGGAATGTGTGAAGTTTGCCAGCCATTGCTTGATGAACCATCCAGACCTGGCAAAAGATCTTACTGGTACAAACTGTTCCCGTACTAACTTTCACAACCCTCTTATTTCACGAATGAGCATTAAGGTCAACACGAAACCGAAATGGAACTTTAATTCATATTTATATTAAAATATAATGATAAAAAAAAAAATAATCCATCCACTGCAAACATTTAACAATATATTGAATATCTATCTTTTAATATATTGAATGCATCACACAATGTTTTGTAATGTTTTTTTAAATATATATATATATATATATATATATATATATATATATATATATATATATATATATATATATATATATATATATATATATATATATATATATATATATATATATATATATATAAAAATAAAAATAATAATATATATATATATATATATATATATATATATATATATTTTTTTTTTTTTTTTTTTCTTTATTTTTTTTTTATAAATGTATGTATGTTTGTGTATATTTGTTAATTTATTTAAAATTTTCAGTTAAATTTGCAAAGAAAATTATGTGAATGCACAAACCAAAATTGTGCATGTAATTATTTCTTCTGCAGAGTATTTGAAAGTAAGGTCACATGACCCGGAGGAGGCAATTCGACACGACGTCATTGTGTCCATTGTGACTGCCTCCAAAAAGGACCTTGCTCTTGTCAACGATCACCTGCTGAACTTTGTGAAGGAGAGGACTCTAGATAAACGGGTAAGCGCCACGCTCTCTTTGTGCATGTTTGTTTGCTGTCTCCTAAACAGTCTTTATTAGTGCTGAGGTCATTTTATTTCATGCATAATATCTGAGGGCCTTTTCTCCCATTAGTACCTCAAACGAACCAGAGACTTTGACATCTTCGCATTCAGGGCAGAGTCGAGCTGGAATACATTAGCTTCTTGTTTCTTTCCAGACACACTCCATTTCTTCTCCCTATAATTTAATCAGCAGTCTCCTTTAGCCACCCGAGCTGGAGGGGACGGAATGATATAAATTGGACTATAACCATTTCTCAGCCTTTTCAAAATGCTTTCAGGGAGAAATTTAATCGAAGAGCCCCCTGTGTTCCTGGACAAATGACACCGCAGTAGTCAAGGCGTATTTCCATCTCATCCTATTACACCTTGTTTGCTTCTGTAGCTTGCCATACATAAGCTGTGGCTTTATATGCAGGAATGGTTATATCGGGCTATTTAGATTCAGCTGTAGCTAAATGGATGTTTTTATGACCTTAAAAGCAGTCATTTCTCTGACATGTTCATGCTGAGGCAAAATGTGACTACAGGCTAGATTAAATATGATTTCTTTCTTATTGTATTCATTTTTACTGTTTTACTGTAGACATGTTCCAAAATGTTGTGAGCTGCCCAGCAAGACAACATTTTTAATCATAATTGGCTATAGATTCTTTTATGAATTCCAGATGGTTCGAAAGTTTGGGGTCAGTAAATGTTTTGATGATGATGATAACAATGTTTTTTGAGCACCATATCAGAATGATTTCTGAATGGTCATGTGACACTGAATAATGAGTAATGATTTAGAAAATTCAGCTTTGCCATCACAGGAACACATTACATTTAAAAAAAAAACATTAAAATAGAAATTACTTAATTTTAATACTAATAGTTCACAATAATACTGTTTTATTGTATTTTTGATCAAATAAATGCAGCCTTGGTGAGTATAAGAGACTTGTTTTAAAAATTATATATATATTTTTACACTTTTTTTTTTTTTTTACTATTTTATTCACTACTGAAAAGTTTTTTATATTGTATTGTTATGGCTCATTTGATTACATCACTTGCAGTGCGTTACTGGGTGAGTAGTTCATTCTCTTATAAAAGTTAAGTACACGGTCTACTGATAATGAAACTTTGTGCGTCAGATAAAATGTAAAGTTTTTTTTTTATGTAATATTTTTTTAATGCATAAAAAAAAAAAATCAACAAAACAAAAACATCTTGTCCCTGTAAAATATGTTTTCTGACTTAAATGGGCTGCTGACCAAGGTGTTTTTATTGCTGCTGGCTCTAGGGTATGATTTTTACACGGGAGTAGAATAATCTCATTGAGTAGAGTTTCTTGTTGTGTGTTATCTTGCAGTGGCGGGTCCGTAAGGAGGCTATGATGGGCCTGGCTCAGATCTATAAGAAGTACGCATTACAGGCAGAGGCCGGCAAAGAGGCAGCCAAGCAGATCTCCTGGATCAAAGACAAACTGCTCCATATTTACTACCAGAACAGCATCGACGACCGGTGAGTAAAGATTAGCAGGTCTCTCTAAACTGTGAGTTTTAGCATAACATATTTAAATGTGCTTCGGAACCTGAAATTACGCTTGAACTTTTTTTTCTTAGAAAGTTTGTGTAGGACCAAAACATTGACACATTTTTCTGAAGTTGCAGTTTCAAAAATGCTGCTTTTTCGGTGTTGGTTTTAGATGCTATTGAAAAAGAGTGCTGGTTTCTGACAGGCTTTGAATGTGCCATGAAGTTTGTAAGATATATATATATGGATGTCACAGTGAGGAAATATAAACTTGCGAGTTGCGACAACACAACACTGGAATTACCGATAACATCGGGGGAGGGGGTGTTTTGAATGCGCACTTTTCACTTTCGCTATTGAATTTGCGATCACGCGTACTCTGTGTATAGGGAGCGGCGGTTCTACTGACCACACATTTTACAAGATATTAGTCAGACACTCAGGATATGTTGCACACCAAATCCTCCGCCATTGTCCTGTCAGTCATCTCTCCTTACTCTCGTCACATAAGTGAAATCTGACTCTGCAGTTCGTACTGTATGAAGCAGACCAGGCGCTTTCAGTTTAAAATTGTAGTGTCTGATATACAACTGAACTAAATGGTTTTTATTTCTATAAAAAAGCAAAAAGACAGTGGGGGCGGTGCCACATTGGCCAAGTAATGTAATCGTGTATGGCCGACCACCTTGTAACACTGGTAATACCGACTACCGCAGCAAGTCTACAGTAAGAGCTTGTTATAAAGCTGGATCTCCTGTATGAAGGAGCTCTGCTGGGTAATTGAACTTTATAAGATAATTTGCAAGTTGTTGGAATTTAAGGACCAGTGGTGGACAGAGGATTTGAGATGGTGCAGTTTACAGAGAAACCTCTTTGACCGTACTGATGCCGTGGCACGTCCTCGACATTAAATATCCAGTCATGTTTTTAAGGCTTGAGGCAACTTTTAGATTCATTGACAGCCAGTGGGCA
The DNA here is from genome assembly GCF_964197995.2 of Scardinius erythrophthalmus. Classification (NCBI taxonomy): domain Eukaryota; kingdom Metazoa; phylum Chordata; class Actinopteri; order Cypriniformes; family Leuciscidae; genus Scardinius; species Scardinius erythrophthalmus. The sequence goes on along the minus strand of NC_138227.1, from coordinate 24,940,235 downwards.
TGTTTCTCAAATGAGAACATAGAAAAATGACCTCTGAGAGTCTGTGTGCTTTGGCTTAAAACAAGAGGACTGTGAAAATCCTCAGCTTGAACCTGTGTTGAGTGATTCTGCAGAGCTGAAGTCAAGGCCAGTCATAAAGAAAGAATAGTGATGTCACCAGACAGACGCTTGCTAACACAGATTCAGTAACGCATTGCTTGGTGCCTGTTTATATAATGCATTATAAAGCTGTTATATTGCACATTGTGGGCTATGTGAATATTTTACACATTTTAATGCATTGTCTTTTTTATAAAGGGTTTTAATTATAGTTGGTAAAGTTGTTACAGCAGTTAAATTATTAGATTTTTAATTTGCAGTGATGGCTAAAAATTATACAGATAATATTACTATGGTGGCTATATTCATAAACTCTTTTGCTGAAAAATAAGGGCATATTGATTTTATTTCCATACCATTCAAAATAATTGTTCAAAGAGATTTGAAAATCATACTTGAAAACTTGAGGCAAACTTGATCTAGGTTAACCAGCTACTTATCTATATCTTGAAGATGTGGCGTTGGTAAGATTTTTGCAATGTTTTTGAGAAGTCTCTTGTGCTCACCAAAGCTACATTTATTTAATAGAAAAATACAGTCCAGTAATGTTGTCAGTATCACTCGATCCTTCAGAAATCATTCTAATATGCTGATTTGGTGCTGTAGGAAACTCAAAGCGAAGACCAGGAGACTTGGTTGAATTTTCAGCAGGATTCTTTATTTAGAAGACGAGCTGTCGGTAGCTGCAGTCATCAAGTCTAACTAAGGCAGTGTACATTGTAGTTTATATAGATTGTAGGAGGCAGTGCTTAGAAATGGAGACAAAGCACCAGACTGACGACCTTAAATGCTAAATTCAAGGTACTTTACCTTAGTTTTTCATGTTATGTTATGTAAGGACAAAATCAGCAGATGTTAAACAGATTCTTAAATTTGTAATCCCACAGTGCTCAAGAAACATTATTATTATGAGTGTTGAAAACAGTTATGCTGCTTGCTTAATATTTTGTTAACGTGTGAACAAAATATTATGCAAGCAGCACAACTGTTTTCAAAACTCATCCAGTTTAGGATCCAATTCTCACTAACTATTAACTACAACCTTTTGCCTCAAACTCCTAATTACTGCTTATGAATAGCTAGTAAAGTAGTTGTTAAGTTTAGGTATTGGGTAGGATTAAGGGATGTAGAATAAGGTCATGCAGAATAAGGCATTAATATGTGCTTTATATGTACTAATAAACAGCCAATATCCTAGTAATATGCATGTTAATAACCACCTAGTTAATGGTGAGAATTGGACCCTTAACTAAAGCGTTACCTTTTTGTGGAAACCATAATATATTCAGAATTCTTTGATGAATGGAAAACAACAGCATTTAGAACAGCAAAATAACATGTCTTTACTGAATAAGACATGAAATCATTAAAAATGCCTTCATTGTGCTAGTCAACAGAGAGCTTACAAGTCACTTATATAAAGCTTGAATTATCGGTATTGGCTGATCATGATGACAAGAAATCGGTAGTCGGTATCAGCTGCAAAAATCCACCAAAGATGACCACAGATTCTCTTCACTTTAAACCCAAGAATGGAGCCACAGGATGAAATGCTGAGATGGTCTCGCAGTTCGGGCTCACAACTTGTTTCACTTCTTTTCAAATTTAAATGCACATGCTGAGTTAATTTGCAGTCATTGTTTGAAACATGATACCTTATCCCGTCTTGTAATCATTTCTGACCTTGTTGATGTTTTTTGTGCTCTGCAACCAAAGTACTTTTCATTTTCAAGCTTTCATGGCATGTTGCATGCAGCTTGTTCAGATTACCCATTTGAACTCCTCACTGATGAGTTGGTTTATAATGTTATTGCATTATTAAAGCATGCGATGACAACTGTGTGCAAATGCAATTTCGTTTTATGATTGGGTCATCAATTTGAGATTTGAGCTCACTTGAATGCTGTCTAAGCTCAGTTAAATTTGGGTAATGACACGTCAAAGAAAACAATATGCAATCTCAAAAGAATGTAAATTAAAAAAAATGAGAGATATATAAGAGATTCATTCTGATTTGATTTTTTCTCTAGGTTGCTTGTGGAGAGGATCTTCGCCCAATATCTCGTGCCTCACAATCTAGAGACTACAGAGCGAATGAAGTGCCTATACTACTTGTACGCCACATTGGATGGAAATGCTGTCAAGTAGGTGCAGTAATTCTTGTTTTATTCATCTAAAACATCTGCTTGTGCAGAAATTGAGTTGATGATTTTGAACCATGCAACCTGCAAACAAAAAGCCCCATTCTGTTAAACATTGTTTAATTTAGAAATGCATCATGTTATGGAAGTAAAATTGTTTCATGATGTTTTTAATGGAAAATAGGATTTTACAAGGGGTCTGAAAAGAGTTTATGAAGATGTATTTGCAGACATGGAATGTTGATTGTGGTTGTTGTGGTCTATCTCTCCTATAGAGCTCTGAATGAAATGTGGAAGTGTCAGAACATGCTGAGACACCATGTCAAAGATCTTCTGGATCTTGTTAAACAGCCAAAAGTTGGTTTTTCCTCTCAGTTGTTTGGTTTTGGTTATAGCTTTTCTGATTTCTTTGTATTACATGTTGTACTCCTGGTTGAACATTCTTGAATTCCTTTATCCCCCCAGTCTGACTCTTACAACAAGGCCGTGTTCTCAAAGGTCATGGTTATCACAAGTAAGTCGTGTTTGTTCTCTGCAGTGCTGTTAGATTAATCTCCTGTCAAATACAATCAGCTTTTTGTGTAAGAAAAACGTTCACTGAGGGGGAAACATCTCTCCATCTCCATTTCTGTGTTAAAGAAAACCTGCCAGACCCGGGGAAGACGCAGGACTTTGTGAAGAAGCTCGCTCAGGTTCTTGAGGAGGACGAGAAGATCAGAAAGCAGCTAGAGACTCTCGTGAGCCCATCCTGCTCGTGTAAGCAGGCCGAGGTCTGCGTGGTAAGAACCGTATTTCTTCGCCTTGCAGAAAAATCATTTTTTTATCTTTTGTAGTTTAAGTTTTCTCAGTTTGTGGCTGTGTTTGCACTCCACAGAAAGAAATCACCAAAAAACTGGGCAGCCCCAAACAGCCCAGCAACCCTTTCCTAGAGATGGTGAAGTTTTTATTGGAGAGGATAGCACCCGTTCATATCGACACAGAGTCTATCAGGTACATTAAGACTTTTAAATACCGGGAATAAATGTACCATCATTTGCGCGCTGTCTCACTGCTTCCTCTCTTTCTGCAGTGCACTTATCAAACAAGTGAACAAATCTATAGAAGGAACTGCTGATGATGAAGATGAGGGAGTCCCGACTGAGCAAGCAATCAGAGCCGGCCTGGAGCTTCTGAAAGTAAATAAACCTCTACTAGACCCATTACCGCATTGGACTGTGTCCGTGCCGATGTTAAATCCCATTAGCACAGAAACATACATGCATGTCAATATTTGGATTAAGTCAGAATTTTTTTGTTAGTTTGTTGCTCCAGTTTATTTATTTTCATTTTATTTATTTATTTTTAATACATTTGGTGTCTTCTTTATCCAAAGCAATTTATATTGAATTTAAGGGTACATTTTATCAGTTTATGTGCTAGTGCCATGGTCTACTATTTTATTTTTATTTTTATTTTTATTTTTATTTTATTGTATTCTATTTTATTATTTTATTTTATTCCTCCAATTCAGATGAACCATTAATTCAACCAAACAGTTATTGTTTGATTCAGATGTTACATATAAGAATTAAATCACTATGAAACATCTGGTAACATTACCATGAATATGTGCAAACTGTTTCAATGAATTGATTAAAACTTGATTCACCTATTCATGTACTGAGTCAAACTTGCCAATACTACTGTATTTTAAATGAGAAACAGACCATCTTTAGATCTTAACGGCCCAATAAAATACCAGCAGACAATATCAATCAGCCTTTAATATACACATTTAATAGAATGTAAACTCTTTTTATCATTATTTTGTTGGTATGTGTTCATTGGTGTACTGAAGTGTCTTTACGCCCCTCAGGTCCTGTCCTTCACCCACCCTGTGTCGTTTCATTCTGCCGAAACCTTCGAGTCTTTGCTGGGCTGTCTGAAGATGGACGATGAAAAGGTTGCAGAGGCCGCACTGCAGATCTTCAAAAACACTGGCAACAAACTGGAGGAGAGCTTCCCACACATCAAATCGTAAGCTTGAGTCTGTCTCATGGACCCCGCGGTCTGTTCAGAAGAGCACATCTGGGCTTTCGTTCTAGAGGAGTGATGCTGCTCGAATTGTTCCACCACTTCAAACGTTTTAATCATACTTATATTTATTGAAGACCATTTCTCATTTTGTGATTTCTGAGATGCTCTGCCACTTGAAATTGGAAAACCATTTTCTATTGTGCTGTACAGTCATCCATAAAGTGGATGTTGCCATTCACTTCTGCCCGTTTTACTTCTTTTTGCCCCCTAGAGTCCTGTTACCAGTACTGCAGCAGAAAGCAAAGAAGGGTCCTCCTCGTCAGGCCAAATATGCCATCCACTGTATCCATGCCATGTTCTCCAACAGAGATACACACTTTGCACAGATTTTTGAGGTAAGATTGTGAAGAACAGTCTTGGTGTCTAAAATATATCTGGAATAATGTTTTTGTAATTTTGCTGTTCCTCTGAAATGACTTTCCTTTTTGGCTAACGTGACTGAGGCCTTCACATGTTCACTTTAAAATTTTACCTGGATGCCTGACATTCTAACCAATTTTATCTGCCACAGCCTCTGTATAAGAGTCTAGACACAGACAACATGGAACAGCTCATCACCCCTTTAACAACACTGGGACACCTGGCCATGCTGGCCCCGGAACAGTTTGCAGCTCCGCTCAAATCTTTAGTGGCCAATTTCATCGTTAAAGACCTGCTAATGAACGACCGGGTAAATTACTGCACTGCTCATTACTGTTTCCGCAATAAAGCCTGAATTTTGATGAGAGGACACAGCCAATCAGTGTGATGCACTGCATAGAAATGCACATTTTTATATCTCCCCTTCTGGTGAAGTAGTGCAGAATACGAGGACTCAAAATTAACTCAGAAACTTGATGTATAAACTCCTCTGGATTGCTTCACTGTAACATACATTATGAACCCAAAGTTCTTTTTTGTAAATAAACATTTGTGTATTTTCTGGCCATTACAGGATGGGCATAAATTATAAAAATAGAATATATGTGATATTAATTAAAAATAAATTATAGTAAATATATTTTTGACTTGGATATATTACTGTTCCAATGTAGAATATTCCAATATTAAAAACAATATATTCCAATATCGTAATGCCAATAATAAATATTTTATTTATATATATATATATATATATATACACACACACACATATATATATATATATATATATATATATATATATATACACACACACACACATATATATATATATATATATATATATATATATATATATATATATATATATATATATATATATATATATATATATATATATATATATATATATATATATATATATATATACATATACATATACATACAGTATATATATAATATACACTCACACACGCACATTTTTAATATAGTTTGTGTACTTTTTAAGTATATTTTGGATTTAAATGTTACTGAAAAAATATGCCAAAAATAATATATAAAATATTCATATGATTAAATGTTAATATTTGTTTGTAAAGCCTCAAGGGAAATCTTTTTGTGTGTGTGTGTTCTAACTTCAATATAAATAATGACTGTTCTTAAGGTCAGTATGAATGTGAACTAACATGGAAAAAATAACAAAAACATTAGACATTTAAATTGTTAATCACAATTATTTGTATAACAGTGAATCATCAGCCAAAGTTTCATGATCGTGAAAGCACTGCTGATAATGAATACCATAGCCGGTCAAGAGAGCAGCATTAAATATGCATGTGTTGTTTATTTGCCTGTAGCATGAACTAATTTAGACTCATTTAATTAATGTGATTTTATGGGTGTGTGCTTGCTTAAGGCTCAAATCAACCCAGTATAATTATGAGAGTAAATGCCTTAGAAAGTTCAGAATGTATCAAACAGATGAGATCCCGTTTACTGATCTCATTTGATTGACCTTGTGGGCACATATTTATTTAATTTTTATAGCAGTTTTAAATCAAGTCGTGTGCTTTAATACACATAGACGTGTGACACATCATTTGTCTCCTCGCCTCTATTACAAGCCGTGTGCTTATTTTTAGTTGTAACCTTGTTAGCAAACTTTCAGACCAAGCAATAAAGGGTTCTCCACACTCTCTGGTTTTTGAGGCATCTGATACTGATCTAGATTTTCTGTTTGCTGCAAAGATTGCTGGCAAGAAAACCACCAAGCTGTGGGTCCCAGATGATGAAGTCTCTCCTGAAACATTGGCTAAGGTGAGACGCTCCGTAAATAAATCACAACTTCAGCTAAGATTTGTCTTTTACTATTTATTATTCATTTTCCCAGAGTAAATCACATCTCAGCCTGTATTGCATTGATTCCCAACATATATGGCTAGACAGCTTCTTTTCTTCTTTTAGTTTTTTTTCCACCTTTATATTTTAAATAAATGACACCTAAACTTGCAGTCTCAGGAGATCCTAGTTACTAGTGAGTAAATAATGAGTTTAATGTTCCTCTGTCTTTGTGTGTTTCAGATTCAGGGTCTGAAACTGATGGTCAGGTGGCTGCTCGGCGTGAAGAACAACCAGAGTAAATCTGGCAACTCCACTCTGAGAATGCTGACGGCTATCCTGAGCAGCGATGGGGATCTGACGGAGCAGGGCAAGATGGGGTGAGTGGCACTTTGAGTTTTGAGGGTTGTTTTTTTTTTTGAAAAAAAATATAGGTACATTTTATGGTTTTAAGAGCACTCAAAAGCATTTACATCCAACAAATAAACACTACCATTCAAAAGTTTGTAAAGATCCATAAGATTTTTGAAAAGTCTTATGCTCACCAAGCCTGAGAATTTATTAGAATTTAAAATAACTGTTCTCCATTTTTAAATATTTTAATATACAATGTATTCATGTGATCCATGATACATTTTTCAGCATTCTTTGGTGAATAGAAAAACAGCATTTGTTTGAAATAGAAACAGTTTGTACATTATACATTTCTTTGCTGTCACTTTTGATGAATTGAATGCATCCTTGCTGAATAAGTGTTAATTTCTTTCAGTTTTTTTTTTTATTTTACCTTTTTTCTTTTTAAAAATCTGACTGACTGACTTTTGAACAGTAGTGTAAGATAAAACCGTCAAAAGTTAAAATGTATGGTTTTGTTTAGAATTTAATGTATAGTTTTTACAAATGTATTAATATACATTTTTTCACACAAAAAATGAGTTCCCCCCCCCCCCCCCCCTACTAATACTGGGGGGTCCCAGTCTGTTACATGTGCTTTACCAAAAAGGCTGGAAATTATACTTTCATATTAATAGGAAACTCCAACATCACAATAAATTCATGAACACTTTGGCTGGAAAATGATGGCATATATGGCAAAACATTACTGATTCTTTTATTTGTATGTTGTGATGTGGGAATGATTTTATGTGCTGGCTTTCTGTGTGTGGGTGTACAGGAAGCCGGACATGTCTCGTCTGCGGCTAGCAGCCGGGTGTGCGATTCTTCGTCTCGCTCAGGAGCCGTGCTACCATGAGATCATCACCCTGGAGCAGTACCAGCTCTGCGCCCTCGTCATCAACGTAAGACCCATCGCTGGCTCCTTATCTGACTGCATATTGGTCTAATGTAAAAAAAAAAAAAGGATCAAAACATTGTTTTAATGGGTTACTCTGCTCTGACTAACAGGCTGCTTGGTTTTTAGTGATTCACTGTATTCCTGGTCACCCACCACGCTTTGAAGTCTTATCTGATGTGCAGGTTATGACAAACATATCTTTGAGGAAGCCTCACTAAGGGTCACTTAACTTTTAGCTGCAAACCGACCGTTAAAATCAGAAGTCAGCTTCCAAATAATGCCTCTCTTATTGCAGATGTAGCCTCAGTATGAATGTTCATTCACAATCCATTTTACTTTTATAAGATGGATGACTATTTCAGAGTACAACTGGATGTCCAAGCTGAAAAAAACAGGGTGGGAATTAATTGGATTGTTGAAAGTGGGCGTTTCATATTAAAATGGAGCCAGACCAAATGTATGTTTGACCAAAACCAAAGCTTAAGCAGGATATGCAGGCTGTTAGATAATATTGCTACCTGACAGCCAAAAAGTGACATCAGAAGAAAAATAAAGCAGTTTCAGAGAAAGAAACCAATCAGTCTTTCACAGCAAGTCTAAATATGTGTATTAAGAAATTAATTGGGGGTCCATTTGGATTTCACGTTGATCTGTACAGGAAACAAAAACGTTGTAGGTTAAACCCTGCAGGAATGGACAGCGTTGCACAAACCTGGTGGTGGCACTTAACCCTAGGTCGCTGCAAGGTTATTGTTCCTGGAGTGTTTTGTAATCTGTTGATGAAAAGCATCAGCTAAATGACTTATTAGGAACTAATGAGTGCTCTTGTCTTTCTCAGGACGAGTGCTATCAGGTGCGACAGGCCTTCGCCCAGAAGCTGCACAAAGGCCTGTGCAGATTGCGTCTGCCGCTCGAGTACCTGGCCGTGTTCACGTTGTGTGCCAAAGACCCGGTGAAGGAGCGCAGGGCGCACGCCCGTCAGTGCCTGGTCAAAAACATCAACTTGCGCAGGGAGTACCTGAAACAGCACGCAGCAGTCAGCGGTGAGGACAGTCCGTCTAAATCCTGCTCTAAAGACAAAGCTAGAATCAAGAAACTGTTCTTATTCAGCATCACTTATTTGGTTAATTAATTATTATTTGAGGTGAGGGTGTGAGGGCACTTTTAAAAGCTAAAGGAATCATTCTGGAATCAAAAGCAGAATCAAATTCCTTATTAAAGAGGCACACACATGTGGTGTGTTTGTGTGCTAGTGATCTTTATTAGTTAATATTCACGTGTCCAGCACACTGAAATCTTGAGATGCTCTGCTGAACTGTTCATCAGGGTCATTATGCAGAAGACTCTGTTGTTATGTCTGTCCTGTCAGGTGGATTATCCAGTCCGTCGTGTTGGTTTCTTCATCTGTTGCTTTTGGAATAATTTGTTAGTTTCAGACCCTTTGAGAATGTGAACCTTTTCCAATTGTAATTCATATTCATGAACCAGAGTAATATTGTGGGACCTGGAAAATGCCCAGGATTTTATAATACTCACATAGTGTGTGTGTGTGTGTGTGTGTGTGTGTGTGTGTGTGTACTGCAGAGAAGCTGATATCACTCCTGCCGGAATATGTGGTGCCATATGCAATTCACCTTTTGGTCCATGACCCAGACTACGTGAAAGTCCAGGACATTGAGCAGCTCAAAGACATCAAAGAGTGAGTCCACACAAACTCCACCGGCTTCTCTTCCATCTTTAATCTGAGAACGTTTATCTCGTCATTAGGTTGTCATTTCAAGCTTTGGATGAGATATTTGTTACCAATATGTGCAGCTTGTTGGATGTTTGGCTGGCTGCCGAAAACACTGATAAATGGTGTTCCAGAGTTGCCATCTGCCTTTAATCTTGAAAATGATGTTTCTCTCTCTCTCTCTCTCTCTCTCTCTCTCTCTCTCTCTCTCTCTCTCTCTCTCTCTCTCTCTCTCTCTCTCTCTCTCTCTCTCTCTCTCTCTCTCTCTCTCTCTCTCTCTCTCTCTCTCTCTCTCTCTCATATCTTCTCTTTCCCTCTCTCTCTCTCTCTCTCTCTCTCTCTCTCTCTCTCATATCTTCTCTTTCCTCTCTCTCTCTCTCTCTCTCTCTCTCTCTCTCTCTCTCTCTCTCTCTCTCTCTCTCTCTCTCTCTCTCTCTCTCTCTCTCTCTCTCTCTCTCTCTCTCTCATATCTTCTCTTTCCCTTCAGGGCTTTATGGTTTGTTTTGGAAATCCTAATGGCCAAAAATGAAAACAACAGCCATGCGTTTATCAGGAAAATGGTGGAAAACATAAAACAGACAAAAGATGGACAGTGTCCGGATGATCCCAAGATTAATGAGGTCCGTCTTGTTTGAAGGATGCTTTGCTTTTTTCATGTGGCTCTTCAAAAGTTGTTCTAACAGGGAAAACCTTAGAAATGTAAATGATTTTCAGAACTGGACATTTATGAAGTACTGATAAAACTTGTCAATGTCTATAGTCATAAATATTTTATACCGTTATATCACCCATGCCTATATAAATGTTTTTATTTACACTGTCCTTAATTATCTCTCTTCTCTTTCTTTCTCCTTTCCAGAAACTGTACACAGTGTGTGACGTAGCCATGAACATCGTCATCTCTAAGAGCACCACATACAGTCTCGAGTCACCTAAAGATCCTGTACTGCCTGCACGCTACTTCACACAACCGGACAAGGTGCTTAACTGCTGCCTTTCTGTTGAACTGCTGCAGGACTTAGTTGTAGAAATACTAGGGAATGTTTATTTTATTTTATTTTTTTTGGATTATGGGATTTTTTTTTTGCTAGGAAAGTGGATGGGGAGAGAGAGTCAGTATAGGATTGTGACTGGATTTGAACCCATATCTCCCATAAACACCAGCTCTTTATTTATGTATCATGAACCATACACGTTTCTGCCCTGGAGTGGAAAAGTCACAGAAATGTATGAAATCTTAGAGTAATTGAAACTTCTGTACTGTATAGAAAATGTTCTTGTTGAGCTTTTTTTGCGTCTCAAAAAAAAAGAACAGAAAAGCTTAACATCTTTATCTAGTCAGAAGTCATAGAAGTTTTGATTGGTTAGCAAGTGTGGAAGACTTGCTGCTGGTACAAACTTTAAATCAGTTTTAAAAAAATGTCTGTTCAAAATGATTTTTCTCCCTCTCGGTCACTATATCTTTCAATGTCCTCCCTGCCTTTCAGAATTTCAGTAACACAAAAAACTATCTGCCTCCTGAGATGAAGTCGTTCTTCACCCCAGGAAAGGTACGTATTTGCCTTCTATTCTGTGCTTTTAACCTTCTTCAGCCCAATTGGACTGTGAGATTGACTGCCTGATTCTCTCCGCAGCCTAAGGCAGCAAACGTGCTGGGCGCCGTGAACAAGCCTCTGTCCGCCACAGGAAAACTGCAGACCAAACTCTCACGAATGGAGACCATCAGCAATGCCAGCAGCAACTCCAACCCCAGCTCCCCCGGCCGCAGTAAAGGACGGTTAGTGTCACAAACACACATACATGTGAGATAATTGTGTTTGTGTTGAGGAGGAAGGCAAGGCAGCACTCGGGATTACGAAAGATCGTCCTTTCTACTAGAGATGGGAAGTCTCATTCGTTCTCATTCATCAAGTTTGTTTTTTCAAAAAACGATTCTCCAGTTTACATTTGCATGCAGATTACACAAAAGTAGTACAGTTAATGTTCTTTTTTTGTAGTAAACAATTTTTGGTTCAAAAATACTGTTCATCGCCATGTCTGAATAGTCTACCTTATATTTGATAAGTGTACAAACGCTTTGCAGTTTGTTTAAACCAATTAATTAACAACCCATGTAAAAGCAGTTTGTTTGTGATCTGACCTCACTATAGGTTGTAGGGGAAAACACCATATCATGGCTAGAGATAGCTTTTGCTCTTTATGCTCTGAATGCAAGAAACAACACATATAACCGGCGATTTTGAAAATATGTAGTTTAGCACATTCCTAAAAACGACATATTTGTTGCATGATCTGTTCAGTAGCATAAATTTGATCCAGATGTCCTGTAAAACCAATGGTGGTGTGCATAAATACACAAGTGTTATAAATAACATTTGACACACTCCCTCTCTTAAAACTAATATTGTTGTAAACACTGAGCTGTCTGAAGTTTGATCTCAAACCTTATCTGAATCCATTTTATGTTATTAACACAAATTGTCATACTGCAAAGTCTGGCTGTGGTATTAACATCCTGCTGTGGACTAAACAAGCTCTATTGAGGTCACAGTGCTTTGTAATCATACCGCCTTTCAGCATCCACACGAGTGAAAGCAGGAAAGGTAGGTGTGCGGTGGCTGTCTCCAAGTCCACTGGGTTATTGAATAGGTGTCATTGAGATTCTTTTGAATGGAGTGTTTTATGTGTCTGCGTCACGAAGGCACAATAATTGCTGTTTCCTTTTACCTGTGCTACACTGAAAGAGCACTCTGGGGATGTACTGTTCAATGGCATTGACATGACTCATGCCGTCCTTTCTAGATTTACAATGGCCAAACTCGTAGCTGTCTTTATAATGTGACCAAGACTAACTGATGAGAAATGCCTTGAAGTTTGTCATACTTGGAGTCTTTTATTTTAGTTTTTTTCACATTCTTCAATTAGTAGCTCATGGCCTTTAATGAGATTTATAAAAAAAAAATTCAAAGAGTAACTTGTCTCGCACTTTATGTGCATTTCTTTTCTCACCCCAGACTGGACTCGGCTGAAGTGGACCACAGTGAGAATGAAGACATTTCAATGAAGAGCCCGTCTGAGACAGAAAAGCCCAGCAGGGGCCGCAAGCGAGGTGCAGCAGCCAGCCAAGACGACAAGGGCCAGGAGTCCAAACCCAAGCGGGGCCGGAAGAAAGCAGCCAACACGAGCACTGATGATGCTGAGGACCAGTGGGGCGAGGACAGCAGCATGGCAGAGCCAACCATGGAGACCGAAGACGAACAGAACAGCCCACCCAAGAAGGGGCGGCGAGGACGGCCGCCCAAATCAGCAGCCGCAAAGGACGAGACACCCAGCAAGGGCAGGAGGGGTCGCAGGAAGGCTGCTCCACCTGTAGATGAGGAGAATGAGGAAGAGCAGCAAGAGGAAGAGGAGGAGGAAGAGGATGATGCAGGCAGTGAGAATATGGAGGTGAAGCCCAAAGGCAGACGAGGACGGAAACCAAGGTGAGTGGCTGCCTGCATGCACTTCTGTTCTTCTTCATCTTATTCTTATTATCATTTATCATATATACTGTATATGACAATCAAGTGTCAGTGGCTTTGGAACATCGGGAGAATTGAAGGTTTATATAGCCTTCAACCTAATATTGGAAGTTTTTATTGGTTGCTCCTTGAATGTTGCAAAGCAACTAGCGATGGTACGACAAAACACCTTTTTTTTGTATATGACACGAGGGAAGCACAAAGCTTTGTTTACAAAAGAAACTAGAGGTTGCAACCATGGAAACATTTGGATTCGTGCTGAATGAGAGAGGCACATGAGCCCATACATTTAAGCCATTTGTCGGCTTTGTATTCTGTTTTCCGCGGGGTCTTAAGTCTAAGATTCTGAACTTTAAATTTAAGGCCTTAAAAAGTCTTAAAAACGGCCAGATTTTCATTCTAGGTCTTAAATTTCATTTAGTCAGGTCTTAAGTGTTTACCCTCGTTCATTTCCAGAAACGCTGACCGCAGAAAGTTATTACAAAGTAGCAAAAAAGTATGGAGTTGTAGCCTACAAAGCGGAGCTCTAGCAGGGGTCTCCAACACGTCGCTCGCGTGCTACCAATAGCTCGTGGCTTGATATGAGCTAGCTTGCCAGAGGCCGTTCACATATCGCGTCTTTTGCGCGCTCAAGCGACGCACTAATTTTTTTACCAGGCGCAACGAGATGAAAAAAATCTAAACTTTTCAGAATGCCGCAAACGCACCGCAGGTCATGTGACAGGAACCAACCAATCACCCCTTTCCATAACAACATTGAAAGCTCAGTCAACATGAAGGATGGGGGTGCACCCAAACACTACTAATAAATTTAAGCTAATGTGTAAATGTCAGTAATTTTTTATATAAAAAAATATTTAAAGGCTGAAATATGAGGTTTATCTTTGTATAAAACCTTTTTTGTCAAAACTTTATTTGAACTTGTACATGTTAGTAGATAACGTTGCAAGACACTCTTTTAAAATCTGGCCATCACTTTTAATGGTATTTTAATGTTCACGTTAACAAAAAGTGTATATTGATGCTAATCAATTTGTTATTTGCTGTTTTTCGACATAAAACTTGTTGAATTGACTTCATTCTGTAGTATTAGTACTTTTTGAACAGGATTCTGTGATAACCGTAATAATTTTGGTCACTTTAATCATCTCATCATTTCCTCTCTAGTTATGATCAACTATGATCAACTAAAATCAACAATAATTGTGTTTTTACAGTATAATATGCAAAAGTACAATTTTCTATAAAAAAAATATCTACCTCTCCCTCTCTCTCACACACACATATCAGATAATCCTTGATAGATAGAAAGATAGATAGATAGATACTCTAATGATCCCGAGGTAACTATCTATCTAACTTGGATAATGCGTCGTGTAGGTCTTAAATTTCAATCTTTATGGCCTTAAAATGTCTTAAAAAGGTCTTAAATTTGACTTACTGAAACCTGCAGAAACCCTGTTTGCGATCTGGCAATTTTTCACGAATTTCAAGTAGAAAAACGCTGTAGGACAGATACATTTTAAGGCCCGTTCACACCAAGAACGATAATTATAAAGATAACAATTAAGATATAGTTCTAAAAATCATTCTCAGTATTAAAGAATAGCAGAGTTCACACCACATCTATAACGATAATGGCACAGAGACACGATATCGTTGAAATTACTTTCAGAACGATTTTATCCAGCTGATGAATGAAAAAAACATTGACAGCCATTCAGAATCCATCCTGCTGTAACAAGCTTGAGGAAGTGACAGACCAGCACACGCTTAGAATAAACAGAACAATATCGTCCGCTGTTGTGGACACTAATATAGTTATCTTTATAGTTATTGCTCTTGGTGTGAACGGGCCTTTACTTGTACATCAAATTCTATTTAACAGTTTGTGCTTGTTTGGTAAGGCACATCAAGTTTATTTGTGTAGCACATATCACACCCCTGTAATTTAGTTTTGCTTTCTCTGGCAGCACATCAAATAGGCTATAGCTTAAATGTCTCTCACCTGCGGAAGATAAAATTAGCTCTTCATACCTTTTACAACAAGTGTCATTTGCTTTGGAACTTCGGGAGGATGAAGAAAAATGGAGTCTTAAGACATGAAGATATTAGACAAGAGATGGTATCTGTCCTGCTCGTGTCCCAAATCTCTCTCAGGGGCTGTTTACACCTGGCCACTTCATGCGTTTTCTCAGATCGGATAGCTATCTGATTTATCAAAACGATTCCATTTACACCTGGTCACATAAATGTGTTTTTGCAAAACGAATTTAAACCCGATCTTCAATTCCCGCGCTATATGCAGATTTAACGGAGTGCACGTCACCGAAAGCAACAGATGAGCTGCATTTTATTGATCATCAGCTAAAATTTCTAAATCAAAGACCACAATAAGAGAGAGCGGCAACAGCCCTGGTAATCATTTCGTTTCTTTACTTTTAATGATGATGACTGGGTCGTGTTAAGTGTCTGCGACTTACTTTCACTTTTTGCCATAGTTTGCACGTTTGCTTAATGAATAGATGCTCAGCTGCTCACCTGCTGTGATGCGTGTAGCAGTAGCGTCGTCATATCTGGCTATAACAAGACATATAGCCTATAACAAGCTCTCACACGTTTATTTTTTATTATTTTTGGGAGTAGTAAAATTTACATATGTGGTTTCAACAACCAGATGCGTTTACACTTGTCCAGTTTCGTCTGGAATGCGGCCCATACCTCCTCCTGAAGTGGTTTGAGCGATCGGATTCAAATCCGTCTCGAATGCGTTTCGGAGGGCATTTACACCTGGTCTTTTCGCGATCGGATAGCTATCCGATCACAGAAAACGCATGAAGTGACCAGGTGTAAACAGCCCCTCAGAGTGCTATTTATGATGACACATTTATCTTTGTGGGGAAATATAAAACAAATGTATTTATTTATTTATTCAACTTTCTTATATTATTTAGGTTACCATTATTTACTGATATTTATTTCAATGTTTCACAGGCTGAAGTGTGTTATATATGTATATTTATGTATATATCCATAAACACATACGTGTATGTATGTGTGTATGTGTATGTATGTATGTGTGTGTGTGTGTGGATGTGGATATGGATATGGATATGGATATGTGTGTGGCCACTTTATTAGGTACACCTAGCTTAAAATTTAGACTAATTAGACCAAGCAACACTTTTTCAATCTTCTATTGTCCAATTTTGGTGGGCTGTGTGAATTGTAGCCTCAGTCTCCTGTTCTCAGCTGACAGGAGTCTTCTGCAGACCTCGGCTCGGTTGTAACGAGTGCTTATTTGAGTTAATGTTCCTTTCTATCAGCTCGAACCAGTCGAGCCATTCTCCTCTGACCTCTGGCATCAACAAGGCATTTTCACACACTGCCACTCACTGGACATTTTCTCTTTTTCTGACCATTCTCTGAAAACCCTAGAGATGGTTGTGCGTGAAAATCCTAGTGGATCAGCAGTTTCTGAAATACTTAGACCAGCCTGTCTGGCACCAGCAACAATGCCACTTTTAAAGTCACCTAAATCACGTTTCCTCCTCATTCTGAGGCTCATTTTGAACTTCAGCAGATTGTCTTGACCATCTACATGCCTAAATGCATTGATTTGCTGCCATGTGATTTTCTGATTAGATATTTGCATTAACTCACCCTGCCACTGTCAAAATCCTAAATAATATTCATGAACTGCATACAAAATTGAGTCTGTACTTTGGATAATGTAGGAAAAACTGCTACTGGAACTTCCTGAATACCCACAAACCCTTTTTTAACACATATGTGTTTAAAATGTTTTTTTCGCAGAGCGGAGGTATCAGAGGCCGCCAGCGATTCTGTGGAATCCACACCTCAGAAAAGGAGAGGAAGACCTCCAAAGTCACAGACAGCTGCTAGGAAAGCCAGGTACACAGACCCATGCTGCTGAAAGCTCAGTCTACATGTGTGTCTAGGTCTGTTTCATGGTTTTCATTCAACTCGTACAATCTGTTTCAGTGGTGGGAGATCAAAAGCTGCCGCCAACCAGGAAGAGGAGTCTGAAGAGGAGATGGACACAGCCCAACAGAGTGAAGAGGAAGAGGATGAGTCAATGGACTCACCTAAAGTGAGTTTCCTTTCGCTTGAATTCCCACAGTCATGGAAAGCCCAATTAGCTGATTTAAAAACATTTTGGTATCTAGGCAAGGAAGAAACACATCTTAAAAGTCTATCCTTAAAACACTTAGGATGATCTTCTTAGGAAGATCTTTGGTTTGGAGACTGGAGATTTTTACCAGAAATTTAATAATTGTTTAAATATATAAATTCCGCATAGAAATCCACTCCAGAAATCTGTATGAAAATTAAAATAAATAAAAAATCTGATATTTATCATGAATAACTTGGTCATATTAAATTAATTGGTCAGAAATCTTGAAATGTATAACTATTTCCATGTAGAAATATGCTCCAGAACTGTTTCTAGTAATCATGAATGATCATAAATGTCATGGCAATTCATTGTTCAGAAACTGTTGAGAATATGTACTAATGACATGTTTTATAGGTGCGACGGAAGGTTGGAAGAAGGGACAGAAGATGAGTGCTTGCAGACACAAAACACAAGATTGATTGGAGATTGCTATACTTAAGGAAAAAGTCCCAAAAAGAGGAGTGAACTTGTGGAAAGTTTGGACTTTGGAGCCATGCATCTGCTTCAGCTGTATTTTGCCGTCTTTTTCTGCCGTATGCTTCTGCCCCACCTATCCACCATGCCTTGTGGTTCGTTTTCCATTGTTTTGTGTGCCGACCATGTGATCTTAATCTTATGAGAAAGTGTAAATAGTTTTTGGGCTCTTACTCCCCCCTCCCCCCCCACCCAAGGTTAGGGAGGCAACTTGTATAGCTTTTACCTCCAGCTTTAAATATATTGCACCAGCTGATCTGTCCAAGTAAAGGAAAAAAAAAATCTGAACAACTTTTAGCAGTACTGTAAGTGTCCTGTGTGTCTTCTGTATATCATTCTGTACTGTGCTACACGAATAACCATTTTGTAGGTCCCTTTTTTTATTATTTGTTCGTCATTTTATCCTTTCCTTTTTTTAACCCTACTCATTTGTGTAATTCTTGTGTGCATATGGTTGTGCATGTGCAAATGTGCCTCTGCAGATAAAAGAAACACTGGTCTGATGTTAAATTCATGTATTTGTTACATTTTACAGCCCAGTATTGATTTTATCAGTGTTTGAAACAGGGAGGAGATGGTACAGAGCATTGGTTTTAATATTGGCCGTGATGGGAAACAATTGAAGATTCTTCCCCCACCACCAAAATCAGTTTTTCAGTCTGCTGAACCAATAAAATATTCTGTATAAATAACTTGCGTATTTGTTTATTGGTAATGTAGTGTTCATTTATGCAGGGCTTTTAAAAACTTTTATGCCACTGACCTCAAAATATCACGAGTCCCTTTTGAGGAATCATCTTTCTAAAATACAATGGCTATATATTTTCATGTAAATGTTTTTTCCATACTGTGTATATTTAGTAAAATATGATCTGGCAAATATATAGTTATAATTTTTTCCTTAAGAGTACTTTTAGATTTCAACTCAAATGCAAAACTATGGCTGGCAATGGAATAAATTAATTGTGATTAACGTCTTTAAGGATAACGTAACCATAACTATATTAGCGTCACAAGATAACGTTTTGTTTATTATAAGCACGTGCTGCAGTTTTGTCGTCTATGTCTTAAAATGCTCGAGCTCTTTAAAGCAGGATGAATTCTGATTGGTTGTTAATGTTTTTATCATTCATAAGCTGGATAAAGTCGTTCTGAAGATTATTCCAAAGATACATATCCTCTGTGCCGGTTATCGTTATAGTTGTGGTGTGGACTGCTATTCTTTTAAACTTATTTAGATTTTAAGAACTATATCTTCATCATGGTGTGAACGGCCTTACAGTATAAGATCACTCTATCTGGGTTCTGCGAAGTGAGAGAGAGCGACCGACCGAGGATGGTCCACATGTAAACCAAATTTATGATCAGCCAATCATTTATTTGGCATCATTCAAGTGCTTTAAACCATTCAAGCGCCATAAGATGCAAAAGAGAACTGGCGTGCTGTGTGTGTTGTGACGCGCAAACATCTGTCCAGAAGATCGAGATTTTAAAAAAATATGCATTGATTGAGGCAATTCAAATAAATGAAGACATACACCATAAGGTCAAACAGAATCTACAAGTACTGAGTTGTTCGGCCACTGAAACTTGTCCATGGTGTAAATTCTTATTAGGCAAAACCTGTTTCAATCCGAAATCCATCATGTCAAATGGAAATTATATACACCTTATGCTTTCAACTGCCTTTTCGTTGCTCTGTAAGTCTGCTTACATATCATTTCAAGTGTTTTGAGCATTTGGTTAAAAGCAAACAGTTTCAAAACATGTTTTTGTAAGAGGTAACAAATATTGTTTTTCATGCACCCACCGTCTGCTTACCAGCTGCTGTGTGGCATTTACCGGTACTTTAAAACTGGAAATCTATTAGACTGCATTTAACTTAGCAACATGAAGCCTTTTTGTACAATTATAACAGCTTTGTGCAGGACTGTCATTTGCATGCATTTATACACCCACACTATGTAAGAAGAACTCTACTTGCTGCCAACTGCAACTGAGAATTAGGTAAATAAGAGAAACAATTCAGTGTTGGTTTAAGCAAAGGCTCTTAACGGCCATTTACACACTGGCAGTTTATCTATCTATCTATCTATCTATCTATCTATCTATCTATCTATCTATCTATCTATCTATCTATCTATCTATCTATCTATCTATCTATCTATCTGTCTGTCTCTGTCTGTCTCTCTCTCTCTCTCTATCTATCTGTCTATCTATCTATGTCTGTCTCTCTCTCTGTCTGTCTATCTATCTGTCTCTCTCTCTCTCTCTCTCTCTCTGTGTCTGTATCTATCTATCTATCTATCTATCTATCTATCTATCTATCTATCTATCTATCTATCTATCTATCTATCTATCTATCTATCTATCTATCTATCTATCTATCTATCTATCTATCTATCTATCTATCTATCTATCTATCTATCATCTTTTACAGCTTTTAGTATGTAGCCTGCAAATCACAGTTAGTTTTTTTTAGCTGTTTAACTATTATTTATTTACACCACTTGTCTTTTGTCTCGCATAACACACTGTAGTAAAAGTCTGAATCATCCTTAAGTAAATGAAAATCCTGCTTAGCCTCAATCGTTTGCCATGTGTCACAGTGTGTATTGTTGTGTTGGGGTCACGTGACTGTGCTAAACCAATCGGAGTGGGGGATATTACGCCGCGCACTAGTCCTGTGTTCCCTGCGCTCTCATTAAATTCCCTCATCCGTCTAGTAGTGCATAGCGATATTCGATTCATTTAAACGAGTCGATTCGTTTGGTTTGTTGAAATTATTCAATTCGTTTGATTAATCACATTGTTCACGGAATTCTCACAAGTGACATTTATAGTTAAATGCTTCTGTGTATGACTAAGTTTTTGACTGGGCTTTAGCTTTTAGTTTAGTAGGCTATCTGTGCGCTACAGTTTGGTGTTGAAAAGTGTTTTTCCAACCTTTTTATTCACACTTTATTCAGTAACTTCCCTACTGGAAAAATCAGGAACTTTTCATGTAAGAGATGTATTCATTTGAGAATCGGTTCAACCGAATCATTAAAAAGAACCGGTTCATATGAATTTCCTATTTGTTCGCGAATCGGACATCACTCCAGATTAGGGGTCGAGTGTAGTGAGCATGTATTTATTAACACATCCCCAGTGTGCACCCTGAGCCGGTCGGTTGCACACAGTCTGTGTGGGGTGTCGATGTTTTATCCATGTGTTTTATTTTCACGTGAATAATATGTGGCGAATTACAGGAACAACCTCCCGACGGTTTTGACTGCGACTGCAGCCTTGAGAGGGGAAAGGTAGGTTTGATTCATAGACGGTTCTGATTCTTGCGTTGCAAATATACATTGGATAAAACTTTAGACTGGAACAAATGCATTGATTGTTATCCCTTATCCCTGAAAATTACCTTTCTGAAGAAGCTCTTCTGTTGGCGTTTAAACTTTAGTCATACAGGTTCGTCAGGAATCAACATGATGATGTGTCCATTTCATAATGATTCCCAAACATGAATGAATGAATGAATAAATTATCAAGTACCTGATTTCCTGTTATTAAACTGAGATCATGTACATTAATATGTGCGCATGTGTGTTGTATAAACATGTGCATCGCTCGCATAACACACACTCATGTTTTGTTTTCATGTTTTATGGGGACTTTCCATAGACATAATGATTTTTATACTGTAGAAACTGTACTGTAGGCTATATTATATCCCCTTACACTAAACTTACCCATCACAGAAAACTTGCTGAATTTTTACATTTTCAAAAACATCACTTAGTATGATTTATAAGCTGTTTTCCTCATGGGGACCAAAAAATGTCACCACAAGGAGAAGGATTTCGCTTTGTGGGGACATTTTGTCCCCATAATGTAGGGTTTACCAGGCCACACACACACACTTATATACATGTTAATCAAGCACTTTTGAGAATACTGATGAGATCATGTACATTTGCTGATTGCTGTACATGTTATATATATATACAGGGGTGGACTGGGACTAAACAGTGGCCCAGGACTTTCTGGCTCAGAGCGGACCACGGTACCCGGTCCACAACACACCAAACATAACACAATGGTTCATTTTGCGCGGAGTAATTTTTACACCACTTACTTAAAAATATAACATGATATTTACAATTTTTTACTGAAATACATATTTTTTTGTGCTTAGTAAAATGAAGAATAAATAATGCAATTAGAATATTTATTATAATTTAAATATTAAACTAAAACTGCCAGTAGGTGGCAACAAGTCACTTTCTTAATAAGTGAATCATTAATTAATTTGCTGTGTCTCAATTCACCTATTTATACTACGCCCTAAAAGTATGTACTCTTTTTGTGAAGAAAAGCGTGTGTAGCAGAAGAGTAGACAAGCTTTGGGACATACTATCATGTCATAAAATAGCGTCTTTAACGGTTGCTCTCTGTCGCTTAGATCCTGTCACGTAAACTGACCTGTCAATCATCTTGTCAAAGATAAAATCCTCCATTTCATTAAATTTCCTACTGTATTAGAGAGAAATGCAGAAGCACGTTGATCTGCTGTCGCGGGTCTTTAATGCGGAAATCATTTAAAAGTTATTGGCCAAACGGATCTTTATAAAAGTTCACGTTGTTGTTGCAGTTGAAATATAACACGGATAACATTAAATAAATATTTTTTATCAGCTTAAATGTTGATTATTAGTCACTCAAACCCCTTTATCTAAACCTCTCTACTTAACCATCGTTCTCGCATATCCGCCATGTTTTGTAGTTTTCTGAACACTTTTTACTCGTGTTTGTAGTTCTGAACCAAATCCTCCTCCAAAGCGCAATGGGTTGTGGGCAATATTAGCTGTTATGGTGAGCACGGATCCACACTGAAATAGCCATCTGGGTACTTCTGGCATACTCTTTTCAACATACTATGCTTTGGGACACACTTATTTTAATCTCACATTCTGTTTAGGATGGACAGTATGGACATTGAGACGCAGGGATTGATTAATTCAACCGATTGTTTCAAAACAGCTGAGCTGATTCATTCAGGAATGAAGCAAGTGAATATCTTTATGATTGAGTCATTGAATCATTGACTGAATCATTTTAGGAACGAAACACAACTGTGTTGATCAGAGATGCAAACATTTTGCTCTGACTCCGTTTGAAACTATTTTGAAGCGAAACACTCAATTTTGACGATATTGTGTCTAAAATGTACGTCACGTATATTAGCTTAAACCTGGTCTATGTTTTAAATGATTACATTTTAATTTATTGAATAAAGTTTTAAATAGTGATGATCTTATGAGGACAAATGAGTGTCCGACTCAAGGTGTGCCGGGAGAAGGACATGGTATTTTAAAACCAGACTGTGCGACCTAAAACCGGACAGATGGCCACCCTATTTAGCATTTTTATTTTGAACAGTTGGGAAATATTGCTGCATTCAGCCTCGTCATGTTCAGCTCCTGACATCTTACTCAGGCTTGACAATGACATGCATACTCAGGCTAGTATCTATAGGCGTACTACACTGCTGTATATTAAAAATATACTATTGCGTTCTTATCTTATAAGAATAAGCAATGCTTAGATTTATCTTGACAGAGCTTTTTAAGTTCTAAATCATCAGTTATGGGAAACTTGCATGGAGTAGTGAATCTATCAGCGGATATATTACTGAACAATAAAACTCTTTATCATTCATTCCATGAGCCAGACCCACTGTTTCTCTGTAAGAGAATAGTGGTCAGGCGGGTATTGCCTGTTTCTAAATTTAGATGCTGCTGTTCAGTATGCTGAAAACATCCCCCTTGCAGCTGCTTAAACAAGGCCTGTCGAGCTGAGCATTTTAATGAATTGAAGGGACAATAGGATGCAATCTAAGGTGATGACGCCGTAATGCTCCTCTCCCATCCTTCTGTCAGCGGGTGTGATCTTAAAATAGCCTCGTAATGAGGGACCCTCAGAGTGCGCAACGGTGCAGGCCAGGGTCCTAAGAGAGGTGAAATCATAATGCTCAAAACGGAAGGGTTTGAGAAAGTCACGGAAACGGTTTTGCTTTGATGGAGGTTTGATATTTTCCAAAGGTGTGTTGGAGCGACACTAGTTGACATCTTTCAGTTAGGTGACATTTAAGGTCGGAGTCGGTTATCTCTTTATTTGATGCAGCGTGTGCTGGACGACCTTTAATATTGCTTGCTTGTTGACAAGACTCTCAAGGCCAGAGAGTCTAAAACGACTGCTCAGAAAACAACTGTCGTGCGGATATTTTGCCACGGAGAGAGTGAGAATCTATGTGAATGCAGCCTTTTTGAGTTATTATTGTTTCATTTCTAAAAGGGCTCTATTAAAGTGCCCCTATTATGCTATTTTAAAAGCTTAGGTTTTTAAAACAATAGGTTTAGATGCATCCAAGGTCAAAAAACACTTTAATTTATTAATTATATACACTGCAGCATCACCTCTTTTCTCACAGTGTCTGAAACGGTTCAATCAAGGATATGGTCTCTTCAAACTCCTCCTTTCTGAGAGCCTGCTCTGCTCTGATTGGCCAGTCTGTTGTGATTGGTCTACCGCTTACTGCACGTCTCGGAAATGAAACGCTTATTACCATATCTGATTTCTGCTCAGGAGCTTCCTCAGCATTTATATATTTTTTAAACTTGGCAGATTTTGACATTAATAAACAGCTATATTACACATTACATGACAGGTAATATCCGAAAAAGCATAATAGGGAACATTTTGTGTAGCAAATTAGCTCAAAAGGCTAAATTAATTCAAATTAGCTCAATGAATCCAATTGTCCAATTGTTTGTCCAATTGATCAATCGATTAATCAGATTAAAAACAGATTAATCGATGGTCTATTAACTTTCAGAAAGGATATTTTTCATGACCACAGAAAAATAACTCTATCTTAGCATGTAGCTGTGATCACATCATTAAATTGAAGTTGATTTACTAGCGGGGACCAGAATTAACACTTGTTTGAATTTACACAAGTTTTATTAACTAAATCCCGAACACATAACTAATCTAAACAAACACATACGCACAAATCACGCATACACTGGATATGGAAAAGTGAAAGTGAATGAAACTGGAACAGTACAGGTGAATGAAGCTATAAAAAGAGTCATTTAACCTGAAAGAACCATCAGTTTTATTTATTTCAAAACATATTTTTTAACAAAGGGGTCTAAAGCTTCTACTAAACCTCTGTTTAGTTAGTTAAATACTTGCAATGCCGTTGACCGAGTGTCCGGATGCAGTCTCAGGAGAAAGTCTTGATGGTTCTGTGAGTTGCACTGGATTTTTCTCGTTTTGAATGATGAAATTATGAGGAACTTGTGATGTTAGCCTGACTTGAGGACAACATGCATCACGAAATTGCATTGTGAATTTAGAATGGCTTTAAAAGATACATTATGCAAGCCAAGACACTTCCAAAAATAACCATCTTCATGCTTGCTAATTTTTCTTCCATTTCTGTTTTAATTTCCTTATTTCAGTCAGCAAATCACACACCCTCTTGTCAAATCGCACACACATACGATCAGCCCACATGCTGCTGTGTTGTCTCTTATGGCTCATCTGTGATTTCAGCAGTGGAGTTTCCCCTTTAGGGCAGTTTGTGATTCAACCGAAGAGCCTTTCTGTTTTTACGTAACACTCATCAGACTACACCAAACCACTGAGGCATTATAATAACAAGATAATCATTTTTTCGTTAAAGTATCTCAAAAGGGGAATTACTTATTCACAATGGCTTTGTTACACAATCAAAAACCACCCCTTTATAGATTCTGGTCATTTTTGTAATTGTGAAAATGGGATGGAAACCTTCATTCGCTCTTTGCAGACATGTCCTAACCCTTCTGGCGGCCCACATGAAGGTCTCATCAATTTACTGGCCAGACCATGTGATTATTGACTGAAACTTGCCAATTGAAATGCAGGAATGTAGATCAGCATTGAATGTGGATTTGCTTCGAAATGTTCTTTTATTGGTCCATTACTTCTTCTCAAAGGCAATTAGTCTACTTTTACAGCTGAGCACATCCCTTTTTCAAATTCATCTGATGCCATATGTCACATACTTGACAATAAATGAATAAACAAAACCTGAAGAGCTGATGCGTTTAGTTTCAGGAGTATCGGTTATATGACAGTCAAGGCTTTGTAAACAGATCAGAGGTGGCAACGCGGTTTGAAAAGAGGCGTCCACTCTGCATTTCATTTACGGGATATGATAGAAGCACAGAAATCTCTGACTGTTTCTTCTTCAAAGCTTTGTTTGTGAGGTCCTTGTTGAGGGAGGTGTAGTGTGTGTTTGGAGGTGGGGAAATGATGAACATCCGTGTGTTGGTTGTGAAGCATGATGCTGTTGTACTGGATATTGTTGAAGATTTTATTATTAAGATAATAAGTAATTTAGCTATACATTTTTACATTGTTATTTATTTCCTCTTTGGTTTGACTTTGGAAGCCTTTAAGGCCCGAATCCCGACACAGCAGAGAATGCTATTTCAGTAAAGTCACATGGTACAAACTCTCACCCAAAAATAATCTATAGAATGTATTACCATATTTGGGACAAGGATGTAGGTATATATGTCAAAACTGGACACAGAACGGGAGCGCCTTTTTCTGCAGAGGCGTTCAGCTTTGTTTGTTAATAAAGTCTAATATTTCTGGCATCAAAGTTCTCTGAAGTCATTTCCATGAAAAGATTGAAACTACAACAATATCTGGTAACAGATGTGCTGCTGTGAAGAAGTGGCAGAACGGCAACAATTTACAAAACCATTTTACCTGAAAAGGAGGAAAATAAAGAATGAATAAGAAAATTTCAGTTTCAGCCAAATTTCACAGACTCTTGCTTGGTATCAAAATCAGAAAACCACATCCATCCTTCCATCCTTCCTTATCCATCCTTATCCATCCTTATCCATCCTTATCCATCCTTATCCATCCATCCTTATCCATCCATCCATCCATCCATCCATCCATCCATCCATCCATCCATCCATCCATCCATCCATCCATCCATCCATCCATCCATCCATCCATCCATCCATCCATCCATCCATCCATCCATCCATCCATCCATCCATCCATCCATCCATCCATCCATCCATCCATCCATCCATCCATCCAGGATGATTCACTGGGCTGTTTTTCCAGTGTTCCATTTCCAGTTTTTTGCATTTATAATTGAAATGGGAACAAATACATCATAATTTGTTTTACATTTAGAATTAAATTTTTATAATGAGATTATGCTATTTATCTCAATGCAAAAAGAAATGGCCCTTGTTTTTTATTGTTTCTTTCTTTTTTGTGGTGAAATATAACAATTCTTGACAGTTTTCATGTTGTCCACCCAGGTATATATAAATATAAGATTGTGCTGCTGTATAGAAGCAACCAATCAAAGTGGCATATTGGATTCATTTTTTTTATTTTTTTTTTATAGCTACAGAACTAAACCATTAAACCCAGGGTGGCTTAATATTTAGGTCTGATTATGTGTCTCGCCTCCTCCCTCTCTGTTTCTGTCTCTGTCTGGCTAAGTAGTGAAGATGCTTGGTGGGGTTTAATAGAGAGCAGCATGGACGAGGCTGCCAGCCAGCTGGAGAGAGACCATGTTCACAGCGTGTACGAGAGGATCGCACCCTACTTCAACGACAGCCGCTACAAAGCTTGGCCCAAGGTCAAACAGTTCCTGTTAGAGCAGGAGCCCGGCAGCATCGTGGCTGACATCGGTAAGGCTTCATGTTTGATCTTTATTTTCTAAATGAGAACTAAAACTCTCAGAAGCATTTTACAGCCCCGCTTGCTTTGTAAACGACCGTTGTCACGTTTTATCTGATGATTTGCTCTCTTACTGCTAAAAGAGACCCATTTAATCTTGTCTTTATTCTTTTGCTTGAGAAAAAAACTGTGTGAGTAATGGCCCGTTATATCACAGAGACTTTGTCAACAGCTTTTACTTCACCGTTGCCTGAAAGGAAATGCAATTATTCATATTAAAGTTTAATAAGGATGAATGAGCACCAAAGTTATTACAGTACAACACTGGAAAAACAGCCCAGTTAATCATCCACGAGGAACTAATTTATGAATTTTATGAATGATTTTATGACATGCACTGATTATTTAAAAAATTATTTCAGGATGTGGAAATGGCAAATATCTGCACATCAATGAGGAAATCTTCAAGTTGGGCTGTGACGTGTGTCGTCCGCTGGTGGACTCTGCATGGAGTCAAGGACACGAGGTGCAGCTCAGCGATGGCCTGCGTTTACCCTACAGAGACGGCTGTTTTGACTCAGTGCTCTCCATTGCAGGTAAAGCATCAACATAAATGTCCTAAAACATTCAGGTGGATTCATTTAGGTTCTGATTTTGATTCCACTTAATGATTTAGTTCACTGGTTCTTGCTGAAGCTCAAACGTGCTGCGCAACACGAGAATGAGCCTCATTGGTTCTCGTGCATCAAGTGAACATGCTTGAGCTTCCGTTTACCAAAATTGATATTTGACTTGATAAATGTTTATATGTAAATAAAAACCTAAATTCAATTTGTTTCATCATATAAAGCGATCAGAAAATTAAATAAATCGCTAAATTCATATGGATTAGTTTTATTAGTTTTATCTCTTTATGAACTTTTTGAAGCGTCAAAGTACCGGTAGTAGTTCCATAGCTGTCAATGGAGGGACAGAAATCTCCCAGATTTCATTAAAATAACTTCATTTTTGTTTTAAAAACGAATGGGTTTGGAGTGACATGAAGATGAGTAATGAATTAAAAATTTTGGGTGAACTAACCCTTTAATACCTTCAATACATTTTTGTTGTTGTGTACAACCAGCGAGAAGCATTCATTTCCATATTTTTTTTTCTTTTAAAGATGTTTCTCAATTCCCATCCCAGTGTAACGTACGTAGGCCAGTAAGAGCTGTGCATGTAAACCTCACTCCCCTGGCCTCAAGAGGCGCGCTATCAAATGATGCTAGCGGCTGCGGTCTTTAGTGTCCTTGTTAGCACGCTCGCCTCCTATGCCATAGACCCCAGTTCGAGTCCCACTCTGAGAGTAGGTCTTTGATAAATGTCACATTTTATTAAAATATTTTTTGTATGCAGATCTGTTTTATTATAGTGCAGAATGTGCTGGAACTGTAAAAGGTCATGTTGCTTTAAAAGGAACATCTAGTGCAGACATTTTCTGCACATTACAGCTTGATAAATCAGAGTTGGGATCATTAGCATAATGATTGATGAGGATGTATGTTCATAGGACCACATTTCATGTGATACAACCAAATTAACAGACCAGTATTTCCATGATCAAGCCATTTAATTTCAATCTGCTGGTAACGCTGCTATTAACTCAAAGTGGAGCAGTTATATAGGTTTATTTAAGCTTTATGAGGTGGAGGAAACAAGAGGTGTTACTAGGCTACAGGAGATCAGTGGTTCTTGGAAGAGGCCTGGGAGTATTTGTTGTCAGGCTTTACTGCTGGGTCACCTGGCAACCTCTCTCGATCCCCAGAGAGAAGATTCATGTGGCCATTGGTGATATCAGAGTCTCATAATGGTTTAAACACTCTGAAAGCCCATTCTAAACACACAAAACGGCCCACTGCCATGAACTGGGCTTTCTGCATTGATTGTGGTTTTACATTTTTCAGAGATATGTTCTTCATAGAGGCACTATCTTTTGTTTTTATTTTTAGTTCACCCAATTTTTAAAAAAAAATCATAATTTAATCACTGTAATGTTCCAAACCTCTATTACTTTATTTCTCATTTTTAATAATTTTTTTTATTTATTTATTTATATTTTGACTTGCATTTGATAAAAACACAATATTGCTGCTTATTATTATTGAATTTGTAAATAGGACAATATTGACTCACTGAATTATAATAAATTATATATTATATAAATTATATAATAAATTATAGTAAATTATATATTTAAATTGATATCTAATTGAAAATTAACTCTGAAATAATTACTGTTTTACTATTTATAATAATTATAAAAATAATGATGATGATAATAATAAAATGATTAATTTAAATGAATTGAATTATATTTTAAGACGGAATTGATTTAATGAATCAATATATTTTTGTTTTTTAAATAAAACTGACAAATAATGACCTTTTTCACTATTTATAATAATTTTTAAAAATTCTATTTTATTAGTTTAATTAAAATATATTGTTGTTATTATTTTATTATTAATCATCTTCATTACAATAGTAAATACTGAGACAAAAATGTAATACCAACAGACTAGTAATTAATGATCTACTTTGTTAAACCCAACAGTTACATTATGCATTAATAAGATACAGTACATTATTTAAAACGAGGACATAAATATACAGTATGTCTCGACTAAATAACACATTGTTTCACAAAATGTATTGCATATATGACAAAAGAATTTAGAAATACAAAATAACAAAATGTAATTTTTGGGATAAGCTATTCCTCGAAATAACTAGACTGGATATCAATGACTTATGAATACCATTTCGGTAACACTTTATTTCGATGGTCCATTTCAGACATTTTACTATAAGTAACTTTGCAACTATATGTCAACCAACTCTCATTAGAGTATTAGTAGACTGCTAGGTTAGGTTAGGTGTTAGTGTTTGGGTTAGTAGAATAACTTTTGGCAAAGTTACTTCCAGTCAGTAGAATATCTGTTGGGGGAGCATCATAATAAAGAGTTAGCAGATATTAAGCAGACAGTCTACTGGTACTCTAATGACAGTTAGTTGACATGTAGTTGCAAAGTTACTTATAGTAGAATGTCTAAAGTGGACCATTGAAATAAAGTGTTACCGAAATGATATTCATAAGTCATTGATATACAGTCTAGTGATTTCGAGATTAATAGACTGTCTGGTTAATATCTGCCAACTCTTTGTTATGATGCTCCCCCAACAGATATTCTACCAACTGGAAGTAACTTTGCAACTACAGTAGTCAACATTTGAAGTGGATCAAAAAAGTTAATCAAAGTTGTCCTAAGACAAGAATGGGTATTGTTCAAAATTCATGTATAACTTTGATGAAAGGTTTTGATACACTTCAAATGTTGACTACTGTACATGTCAACTTATTCTACTAACCCAAACACTAACACCTAACCTAACCTAGCAATCTACTAATACTCTAATGAGAGTTAGTTGACATGTAGTTGCAAAGTTACCTATGGTCAGTAAAATGTCTAAAGTGGACCATCAAAAATAAAGTATAACCACAATTTCTTTCAATTGCTTAGTCATCCACCACATGTCCACCAAAGAACGGCGTATCCGAGCAATAAAAGAGATGGCTCGCACCCTGCGTGTGGGAGGGCGGATCATGATTTACGTTTGGGCCATGGAGCAGAAGAGGCGCAAGTTTGAAAAGCAGGACATCTTCGTTCCCTGGAACCCCAATCCACCTTTATCTCCTGCTCTCAGAGCACTCGGCCGAACCAGACAGCGAGGCAACGGAACCCAAAGCATCCGCGACGACAGCGCTTCAAGCGACAAGCACAGGAAAGTGAAAAGCACATCCTCCATGGTGGACGAGGGCGACTTGATCAGCCCCAGTCAGCAGAAACAACCGAGGCTTTGGTTCTTCTCCAGATCTTTGGATTCTGTGCTGGACTTCGGCAGCCTGGCCATGTCCCGCTCCTCTTCCAGCAGTTTACAAACTCCTGTCGATGAAGCGACGGAAAGCAGAAGCCGACGAGCTAGTAGTAGAGGCCTCTTCAGGCAGATGTCCAGCCTCTTTTCTTCCTCTTCCAGAACCAGTCTAGAAGAAGACGTCTTCATCTCAGACGCTCACGAACGGGTCCATAAAATCAACAAAAGAAGTGTTGGGAATGGAAATGAGACTGTTCCTGTGGAGCTTGTCCATGACTGTTCCTCAGTTCCACTGCCCGACTTGGTGTCCTACCAGAGGGATCAGTCGAATCTTGAAGGACACGAGGAGGTAGATGGAAAATCAAGCCTACAAGAGCCCTTGCGAAGGCAGGAAAGCACAGCGTCTCTCCTGGAAACTGAGGGGATGAATGGACGGAGCAGCGAACAGATGAAGGACTCTTGTCTGCGGTACTACCATGTATTCAGGGAAGGAGAACTGACGCAGTTGATCCAAAACCACGTTGATGAGCTCCATGTTCTGCACACATACTTGGACCATGCCAACTGGTGCGTGGTGGCTGAGAAGGTCCACGCCTGGAAGGTTTAAATCTCATTTTAATTTATATCTTTTTTGATGTCTTTTAACATTTTAGTTTGAGATTTTAAGTATTGGGACCAGAGAGCTAATATTACATATTAGCTGTTCAGTATCAATGGCAATAACAAGCGAGGTATTGATGCCCTGATGTGACCAGTGTTGGTCCATATTGTAACACTAAAGCTAGTTGTACTAAATTTGGCATTAGTCTAGTTTTGTTGCATTCAGTTTAAAGTTACAAATAATTTACTTAACTTGCACTGATTTTAATGGTGTATCACTGTTAACTGTCTTAAGCAATGCCTGCCTGGAACAGAAAGCATAGCACATAATTTTTCTGAACCAAACAATGTGAGCACATAACTAGAGTTTTCTAATGAACGTTCTTCGCGCGTTTGTCTGTGTAGGTGTTGTGTTGTGTGGTTAGTATTACCATAAAGCAGTTGTGTTGTGGTCTGAAGCTTTTACATAAGATTTTAACTAGTTGGCTGCTTATTAATCGATTGCACATGTATTTCCATTTTGAAAACTTGAACAATTGAAACATGTTTGTGCCGTGTTGTTGTGAATTGTGTTTGTATTTGTGTAACTTGACCATGTCATTGTCACAACAAAGGTCTTTAATTTTCCTTTAAACTTGAACCATTTTTATGTGTATTTTTGACTTAAATTATAATAAATGCAGTATATTTTGTTTTTATCTGACCTAATGGCTTCTTTTGTCTTTTTAGTAAAAGAGAGGTAATTTTTTACAGTTGCTTGAAGTATTTTAATTCTTCTTCTTAATAATAATGAGCCAAAAAAGTAATTACTCATAAAAGTAACTAATTATCTACTTTGTAGAATACTATTTTTTGAAAATACATTTATTAAAAGTGATTTAAAAAACAATATAATAAAACTACTTTTGTTTTAATCAGACCCACAAAAATTAATGACTTTTTAGTGAAAAGGTATTTTAAAAGTATTTTATAAAATAATTTATGAAACACAGCTTATAGGAAACTGCATTATTAAGAATTATTTTTATTATAAAATAATAAAAGCACTGTTTTTATCTGACCCACAGGCTCAAATTAAGGGTAAGTTTACAACACAACGATATGCTTAATAAAAATACATTTTTTTTCCACGAACAGATGCAAAACGTTTGTCAAAACGATCCTCGTTCACACGGATCCGCGATAATGACTAAAAACACTGCATTCTGCTGCCAAGCCATTAGATGGTGATGAAACACTATAGATTTAACACGTAATACGCATGTGCAGGACGTCATCGTTTTTACAGATTCACGTTTTTGTTGTTTACACAGAGACCGTTTTCAAAGACCAGTTTTCAAAAGTTTGCGTTTTTAGCTGCCAAAAACGCTGTTGCCGTGTAAATGAACGGCCAAAACGCATAAAAAGTGTTACGTTACGTAAAATTTATGTATGTATTCCTGCAATAAAATAAATAGTTTTGTTTTTAGTTGAAAACGGTGTCGTATTACTTCACTATCATTTTGTTTAATTAAATATTATTATTTTTATAATAATAATAGAGCAAAAATGTAATTTTAGCAGACAAGTAAAAAAAAAATTGTAAACATTGTAAAACTCAACCTATATATATATATATATATATAATTAAAAATACATTACTAAATGAGGACCAACATAATTTAGTAAAAATTTTTGAAATTTTTTTTAGTTTATTCATGAAATCTATTGCATCCAATAGCATTGGCACAGCAAAATGTCCATATGGTCCCTCTCAGTACCCAATGATCTCAGTTTGTTTAACATCCACAGGCCATTTCCATCCTAGAGTTAAAGTCCATATTCTCTCCAAACCTAAAAGCAGAAATGTGAACCATTAAAAGCATATAAACCTCTGACAGTGCAATACTGCTGATTATAGAAAGCACTTGTTTCATAATAACGTCAACACGAAAAACGGCAACATAGCATGTGCCGTTTTTCCGTTTTTTTTTTTTTTTTTTTTAAAGAACAAAAAAACAAAAACAATTACAGTCATAAAAACATAGCAAAACATACTGTTTTCTCACAATCAAGAGAAAAACAATTATCAAAAATAAATAAATAATAGCAAGCTATAATAAAACAATTAAAATACTCCATAAATCAAACAAAGTTAAATCATATGAATACATACTCTATATAGATTGATACAAGGCACCAATAATATCCATGTTCATTTCACTCAGGTCCATTAAATACCATGTTACTTTCATTATGGATTCTGCGAGCTCACCTTTGAAGCAGCTCTGTGAATTATTGAGTGCCTGCGTGCCAGTCGATCAATATCTCTTGAATAGCCTCCACCAATGACAGTGGCCACAGGGATGCCCTTTGTTATGACTGTCTGAAGTACATAAAGATCCCTCTGGTAAAGGCCTAAGTTGGGTAAAATGCACAGACATTGAAGGGTCGATTACATAAAGTACTGCTTCGATTATTATAATATATGATGTATGTGCATAATAGAGTGGAATGATTGACCTTCATCTGTGAGACGAAGTCTTCCAAGTTCATCCTCCCAGTGTGGATCCACTCCAGAATCATACAGCACCAGATCCGGGTGGAATGTCTCCAGTAACCAAGGGAGGTGTTCCTGGACTGTACAGGAAATGACTTAATGCATTTTACCATAGTAGCACAGATAGGCTTATTTAATAGAAATATATGTTAATGTATTGAAATGTATTCAAAAGTCAAAACTGATCTGCTTATGTTTTTGTGTAGGTGCAAAGCGAGTCAGAGTGTAATAAACAGTACCTTTGGAAAGATACTCTTTGTCTTCAGTGCCATCTTCTAAACTGAGATCTAGGTCACTCTGCTGCTTTCGCAATGGAAAGTTTTTCCCACAATGCACTGAGAAGGTAAAAACATTGGGTTCGTCCTTAAAGATGAATGCTGTGCCATCACCCTAGTGAACGCAGGAAAGGAAAACATCTGCTATAATTCAACAGCGTTTTGGTCAGCACAAAAAAAGAATTTGGGATGGGAGTTGTTATAGACATTCCTTCCCTATTGTGACATATATCTGAGGGAAAGGGCTTCTCAAAATAGAAAGAATGTAAGGCGGGACTTGATTTTTGTCCATCAGGAATTGATTAGTTGGTTAGATTGTTGCTGTTTTCTATTGGTCGATCTGATGTAAGTGACAGGTTGTCCCGCCAGTAAACACATCAGAGAATTTGCATGATTCTGAATAAACTGAGAATCACAATTATTTTGGTTTCAAATACAGATAACGATTCTCCTACCCTGGTAATCCAGAGTTCTCGCAGGCACAAGTTGAATTTGCTCAGCGAGTTACTCTGGCGTCGAGTAATGATGCTCATTAAATATGCCCCTCGATCTGATCTGCACCAATCACATGGGGTTATCTGATACAGGCGGGCCAGAGGCGAGATGACGACAGTGCTGTGACGTCGAAGTCATTAGTAAACATTGCAAGATGGCTATGGATGAATACCAGTTGTTTGAAATGGCTTTGGCCGCTACAATGAACGAGTTAGACTTGGCTTTTTATCTAAAACAGGAACAGAAGACGCCGCTCGAATCGTTCCTTTGCAAGAAGGACGTTTTTGCTGTTTTGCCGACCGGATACGGTAAGAGTCTAATCTACCAGTTAGCTCCGCTGGTAGATTATACTTATGGGGTTTATTGTTGTGATTGGTCGTAGTGTTATCCAATTGCGTGCAGTGAGATACTCAAATGCATGCTTGGTGCCGCCCCTCGAGCTGGCCGATTTTCATTAGTCGACGCCAGACCATTCATCTTTTAGATTTAGGTCTGGATTTCCAGGCTACGATTCTCCACCGATTCTGAACAAACAAACAAAATAATGTAATTTATAAGAGGTTCTGACAAAATGTTAATTGCTGCAATCTATTTAAAAATGTTTAATTAATTTGAATGAATTGTTTTAAAGAAAATCGGTTTGAATGAATGAATCATTCAAGTTTTTGAACAAATCTCTTGAATGAATGATTCAATGACAAATACATTTTTCACGTGTCACTTCATTTTTCACTTGTCACTTTTTCACTTGAGGATGTGATGGACACCATCATTAAAGCGCCATGTTACTTTCAAAAGGTGATTTACTCAATTTGATCGCTACTGTAGACATCAGTGTTTATATCCGAATTATAAATTTGATCCCAGTACTTCTGTGATAACCTATCCGAAATGACTGTTTGTGAAGCTGTTTCATACCTAAACTTGACAACTCTTTTCTCTGAGGCAGCGCGTTCCAGTATGATTTTGTTTCCATTACCCTTCAAATTGCGCAAATTGAAATTGCGAATTGAAAATACGCTCAATGGAAACACGTTTTTTCGCAAAATTTCGCAAAAACTCCCATTTATCGCAAAAAAGTTTTTACGCTCGCATGAGGTGGTTTTTCAGGCAATTCGAAAAAGAAATATTTCGCAAAACTGCAATGGAAACAGTTTTTGCGCATTTACAGGTCAGCTGACTTAGAAGGCGCGGTGTGTTTGGACAGAATACGAGACGGAGTTCTTTATTGCATTCATAAAAGACAAAAGAATGACAGAAATACTGGATTCTAAACCTCAAAGAAATGCCACAATCAAGACCTCGGAGCAGAAATGAGCCTTCATATGTGCCGCTCACAGACACAGTATAAGGGTCTTTCCTTGCCATTAATGCTTGGATAACACGCCTACGTTTCCTTCCATTAATAATAATAATGTCTAATGCGGTACGTGGCTGTGATATATATATAAACTTACCAATGTCCATTGTCATGATTTTTGGAATGACTTATCGCGAGAGGAAAAAATGACGTTTTAGTCGCATAATATCGGTTAATGGAAACACCGTCATTTCGCAATAGTTTTTTATCGATATTTAGAAAAAATCGCAAAAGTTTTGCGCGAATCTTTAATGGAAACGCGGCTACTGTCATTTAGGAATAAGATGTTTTAATGGAGATTGTGATCTTTTAATCGGTTAATCAGAGAAGAGCTGTCACTGTAAGATCATGAGGGCACATGAAAATAAAAAATGTGTACGGATAAATAATTTATAATAAATACTGCAATATTCCATAAAAATACGAATTGTCAATTTAATTTAATTTTATGGTGACTAAAAGAAATTTTGTACCTGATGTACATCCAGATCCACGATGAGAATCTTCCTCTTGGATGCGGACTCAGCCATCAAGTGTTTGGCGGTCACAGCCAAGTCATTGAGCAGACAGAAGCCTGCGCCGTAGCCTGGGAAGGCATGATGGGTCCCTCCGGCTGTACTGCACGCCAGTCCCCTCTGCAGGGCAATCTCTCCTGCCAGCACAGTGCCACCTGGACCACATCTCAGATGAGAGAAACACATTACATGAAGAGATGGCAACTGGATATCAATATACAGAAGCTTTACAAATCTAGTACCGACTTCAGTACTCAATAACAAAATGAAAAATTTGCTTAGCAAAAAAAGTCCAATATTCCATCCCGTAATCAAAAAGAAAGTGTTTTGCATAAGAAAATTAAGATTTCTTCCATTGTGACATTATTTTCAGAACAAAAAGGGTCTACTGTAATGCA
Source organism: Scardinius erythrophthalmus (assembly GCF_964197995.2). Lineage (NCBI taxonomy): Eukaryota > Metazoa > Chordata > Actinopteri > Cypriniformes > Leuciscidae > Scardinius > Scardinius erythrophthalmus. The sequence goes on along the minus strand of NC_138227.1, from coordinate 24,902,639 downwards.
AAAAATAAAAATATTACAAGATGACTACATTTTAAAGTTAATTTGTAAAGTATAATTTCAAATGTATGTCACAGTAGTATTTCTTGTAATGAATTTAATATATGCTTGTTTAAAAAAAGTGTTTATAGTAATGTGTATTTAGGGAAAACTATATATATTAGGGAATTGTGTGTATGTATATATATATATATATATATATATATATATATATATATATATATCAGTGTTAACAAAAATAAAACTGTTAAACAAAGCTGCAAAAATAAAATATAAATATTAGATTAAAATAAAACCTAATTCAAAATATTAATAAATGCTATAATAATATATAAATAATACAAACATATATACACATTTGTGTTTTGAGGTAAAATGATCCTGACATTAATGAGGTTCACTCCACTGTTTCAGCACATACTAAATGACATACCTGTTTCATATCTGCAGCGTTGAACTAAACCAGAACTCCAAGGAAATCCAGTCCGCCTCTGATCTTTCTCACTGATTTTTCCACCGATAAAGTTGGACAGGTACTCCTCAGTATGCACACATCCCAGAAGCCCTTTGGAGGCAATCTTAGGAGCCCACACCTAAAAGATGGGTCAAGTAGCCTATTAATATTCCACAAGTATATTCAAAACATGTGTATTAATGCAAGTTACAGATTCACTAAACATGTCCAACCTGTTTATCTGTTATGACTTGATCTCTGAACAGACTCTCCAGGACTTTGGGGAACTTTCCCATGGGAAACCTGTGGTTTTCAGGGAGGTCACATATGTACTTGACATGATGAACTAGAGGAAGTGCTCTTGATTCAAGGCAAACCTGAGAAAAACAGATGCAAATGAGTTGCAGCAATTCACTGCAATGTACTGTTAGTAAACGTCATGTCTGGACTAGTTTCACACTCTGGGGGTTTGAATGTGATAATATCGAGGAAACATTACATGTTCAGCGTTGAAAGACCTCCTCCATGCCCGATGCATTGGGTTTCGTTTCAGAAGTGTTTCATTTTGGACCACATGTTTGCATTTAATAGTTGCTCTATGCGTTGATTTTTTACATAAATGAAACATTGCTGCTTTGCAATCTACCACGTAACAACTGTTTGTTTGCAAATCGCGTGCAGTTACACAAATAAATAACGATCAAGAGATACATGACATTTTAAAACGCTTTCTGAATCAGACTGAATGTTATTTAAGATACGCACGTAAAAAATGAATACAGTCTCATCATCAGCCCGTCACGTGTGTGTATAAGACACTCGTATTTTTCTTGTTGTAATGGAAGTGTGCTACTGCCACCCTCTGTTGAGGAGTGAGACATCAACAAACAGGAGGACATCAACCCCTGGTTTCACAGACAGGGCTTAAGACTAGTCCTAGACTAAAATGTAAGTCTGAGCTGTTTCCACTGAAATAAACTTGCACTGACTGATCTTAAAAATATACCAGTGCCTTTTTAGTTTTAAGATGCACATCGGTAATGTTTTTTTCTAAGCATGTTTATAAAAATTACTTAAATGTCCTAATTGATCTATGGTCTAATCCTGGCTTAGTCTAAGCCCTGTTTGTGAAACCGGGCCCAAATGTGGTGGAGTCATTTTGTCATAGTGCATTTTTTTTCTTCTTTTTTTCTATTCTACATTTATTCAAGAGGATATTGTCCACTTGAAGGAGAGAATGAGCACAACAAACACAAGTTTAAGTGTCCTAAATACATGGTACTGACAGGATGGGGTATTGTACTGGCTTAGTCTGTAAATCTGGATAAGTTGAATTTATTAAAAAAATCTGATGAAACTGGTTGCCTTAAAGGGGTCCTATTATGCCCTTTTACGAAGTCTTGATTTTGATTTTGGGGTGTGCTAGAAAATGTTTTCATGCTTGTTCAAAAAACGCATTATTTTTTATCATATTTTTTATATTATTACAGAACTTAGCTCTCCCCAGTCTGTCTAGAAAACGCCGCTTTCGATGAAGCCCCTCCTTCCGAAATATGAAATGTGCTGTGATTGGTCAGTTGGGCCAGTGTGTTGTAATTGGCACCAATTAGCACATGTTCAGGAAATGTCCCGCCCCTTCATAACGATTATGGGGTCTCTGCGGAACAAAAGTGGGCTTTTCTAAATTTTGGGGTGTTTTCAAACTGGTGGGTGTTTATAAATCATGCAATGAAAATGATGCCCTTCACCCGACCCCACCGCTAAACCCTACCCTAACTTCTTTAGAGTAAAGGATGGCATCAATTTCAAACCAATTCGAGCCCGATTCAGATCCTGACAATGTTAACGAACAAGAGGACTGTGCAAGAACGGATTCAATACACAGACTTTGCAAGCAGGGATTTCACAGGACATTTCAGAGTGGTATGTTTTTGTCATTTTCTTATACTACATTATAGATACGATATTATCCACCGTTTAATTGTGATATTTGTCAGAAAACTAAGGTAATACAAACAGTAATCGATCACAAAACCATGGCTAATTTTCCTAAGAAGCGATGAACCGTCTTACAAAAGCGAGCGCTTACAGAAAAGCAAAGGAAAACAAGATGTTCTCCATGACATGTGCAGCGCAAAGATAAATGTTTGGGTTTTAGTGTTCAGGAACAGTGTTTAAAAATAAGTTTTATCCACTCTAAGTTCGTCAGCCTTAGGAAGGTAATACCAATAAGTTTTGGAAATGTTGTGAAAAAACAGGGGCTCTTTGACAGCGACAACTTCTCTAATGCAGCTCAACCAGGCTCTGTTCCCTTTTTTTGTATTAAGTTGGCAGGGTTTATTTAAATGAGTACCATTGTGACTTCATTTTCCGGTAAAATCACGTTGTAGTCCAAACGAGTCTTTCGTTATAGTTCTTGGAAAGTGGATTCTGTTACATGAAATATCTCCCTTTGGAGTGGACTTCGAGCCTTGCTTGAACCTTGCAGATCTTTTTTTATGCTCAAACAACAACATTACACACTAACTAAAGTTGAAAAAGTGGAAAAGCATTATAGGACCCCTTTAAAGTATTGTATTGTGTATTAAGTATCGTGAACTTAATTTCAATTAATTTAACTACATTTTGTAATAGAAATTAGTTTGCAGTTATTACAATTAGTAGCCTAGAAATCTATGCACCCTAGCGGCAGCAAAATGTATTTTGCAGCCAGGGTAGTCTAGCAACTCTCCGTTGACTTTCGGAGCTGTAAAAACCTAAATTGGGTCAGGCCAATCACATCGTGTATAGAGTAGGCGGGGCGGGCTTAACATAATGACGACAGAGTTGCGACGGTTCCCTTCTACTTGAAAACAAAGAATGACTGCTGCTGGAGAACAGTCTTTCGAATCAGCTTTGGCCGCGATTCTGGGGGACTTGGAGTTAAGTTTTTCTGTGAGAAAAGAGCAAAGAAGTCATTCTTAAAAAAGGAAGATGTGTTCGAAGTTTTGCCGGCCAGATTCAAAAGTTGAATCTAACGTTAGCTCCGCTGTTGGGAAAACGCTCTGGTTGGTTGAAGCGCTGTCCTATTGCGTGCTGAGGGAATTTGAAAGACAGCCGTTTATCCCGCCTCTCGGATTGAGCCGTGTCTATGGTGAGTTGCCAGACCTAACATCTTGATGTAGGTCTGGCTTGCCAGGTTTACTATACAATTAGTATATTTAAGTTCAAAGTTCAATTCCCAAGGTAAATTTATAACAATTGTTTATTTTTTTTTATTTTGTTAAACTAGAAAAGTGTGGGTGAATGAGAAGTGAGGAAGCTTCCTGAGGAAGCATGAGGGTATACACAGGTGTATGATCCTTCCCTGGGAGGAGCTAAGACTCGAGGAAAGGAAGCAAGGCAAGGAAACAAGGGGTGCTTCTCAATAAGAAGGCTGTATCCTAGGAAGGCTGCATATCTCGGCTGCCACTTCATCAAACATTGCTGAAGGCCATCTCAATTTGAAGGATCCTTGGAAGGCAGCCTTCATTTCATGTCCTTCATTTGGCCTGTTTTGAAGGACGTATCGGATGTATCCTTCGTGGCATTACAATTCTTTTACAATTTACGGCATTACAATTCTTTTTACAATTCTTTGCACATATTTAAATTTACGAAAATAAACAGATGGAAATCGAGTGGGTAATGAGATCATTTGAGTTTATTATGAAATGTAAGAAAAAATAACGTTTCGGACATTAAGTATAGATGTTATCTGTATAGTATAGTATAGTTTTGCACTAAAACTAAACTGACAATAATGTAAGCCACTGGAAGACCACCTACGTTTATCATACACTGTACTGTGTTAATAGAAAGCCAGTTAATATAAAGATTTTTAATACAAAATTATTATATATATTTTTTCAATTAAGTTCAAATAATATTTTCGTGCGGTGACTGCGGGGCAGAAACATTTATGACGTAGCCATGCACACTTCCTATACCGTCTCATTCTAGCGTTTAATGTTGAGGAGGACCTTGGCTGCGTTCGAAAGCGCATAATCAATGAGTAGGCAGCCAACTTAATTTCAATAAGTAGGTTACTTAGTTAATGAGCGCTAAAAGAAAGGATAGCCTACTATATCTTGTTAAGTATGAATGCGATCCGACATCTGCCATGTTGACGTTATCATGTGACCTACGACGCATTATCACAAGCGCAACAACTTGATACGAACGACGCGTTTAATTCATCTATCTGTAAATATTTTGATATTGATGAAACTTGCTCATTTTGTGGTTTTGTTGCAGATACAGCTGCATGTTGCAGATACAACATATACATGTTGCTGCTGATTGGACTGCAGTTCTGACACACCCACCAAACAAGAGAAAACGTATCTCAAACCCCGTTGCATACCGGTGCACGCCGTTTCCAGGAAACATGACGTTCAACCCGAAAACCGTAGCAAAACGTTGCGCACCGTTTTGAACTTGAACGTGCCCCTGGTTGAAATTAAAGGGTAACTAAACCCTGAACCAACTTTTTTTAGTTAATGATCTGTAAGAATGGGGCCTTATTAGTGCTGTTCATTGATTCGAGTAACTTTTTGAACGGTGGCTACTGCAGTTGAATTTTCCTATTGGATGTTTGCGGTACTATGTGACGTAAGCGGTACTACGTGACGTAAGCAGGTTCCAGCTCACCACGCCCTCCCTTGATACGAGCTACCACGCCCTTGGATGAGCTAGCGTAGATTTATCTGTATTTAGTAGCAGTGGCCAGGAAGGTACGTGTAGTGTTGCTGGTTACAACAGCACTGTTGGACTGCATAGCTTTCCAGCAGACTTGGAAATTAGGCGCCAGTGGTTGCATGCACTTGGCCTGGAAGACCGTGAGTGTGAAACCTGCATTTTACGCGGAATTGCTTTTGAAACGCAATAGAGGTGGAAATGGGCTTCTCCACACAGCTCGCGCTGAAAAGCGACGCAGTGCTAACCGCTGCTCCTCCTGCATGGACTCACTCTGTGAGAGACCGTGTGCGTCTGCGGCTGATTATGGATTGCTCGTCAACTGAGTCTTCCTCGGTCAGAAGGAATAGGCAAATCCAATGGTGCAGTTTGAGAATTTATTGAGGAGGAGTCAGGTACATGGAGATGATGATGTTTTACAGGTATTGATATGACAAATGAGGTGTGTTTGTGGATGTGTGTGTGTGTGTGGTTATCTGAAACAGAAAATACAATAAAATGTATATTAATAAACAAGTAGGCTATGGTTACATACAGATGCATAAAGAAATCACCCGCAGTACAACCAAAATCCACTAGAGGGAGCTCTAACACTATAAATGAACTTGCATAAATGCCATGAATCTCCAAATAGTGAAATGTGCCAAAAACAGGCAAAATATAAATTAAATATAATATTTAAAGTTTTTTGCAAGGCAATATAAAGTATATACAGTATATGGCTACTTTAGAAACGCATGTGGAGCGCCGTAGCGGGCCGCAGCAGTATAACAGTAGGGAATAACACGAGTATAACAACTTCGCCACCTGAACTAATAACTCTGCGATAAACGCGTCATTCATGCAAAAGTCGTACTTACATCTTAAGGACGCACACAGCACTCATACACACAAGATTAGCACAGGATTAACAAAGGATGGCAATTCTCTGCACCGTGAATGATGCTCTCATTCAAAAGTCAACTAGTTTGAAGAAGTTCCACTTGAATCCTCAGGCATTTCAGGGAGCTCCACCAGTTTGGTTACCGGGCGAATGTAGATACTGTCTTTAACCTTCACCTCCGCAGCTCGAACAACACCATCTGTTCCTGGGAAAACCTTGGTGATGGTCCCAACCGGCCAAAGTCCTCTGGGAAGGTTGGAGTCAATGATCATCACAATTTGTCCCACAGTAGCATTATCAGTGGATTTCTTCCATTTGTGTCTCAGCTGAAGCCCTGGGAGATAGTTCTGGACAAAGCGTTTCCAGAAATGATCACTGATCACCTGACTGTGTTTCCATCTTCTGTTGGAAAGGGCATCATGAGGGCCGTATACTGCCTGTGGTAATGCAGCGTCGCGCCGCCCCATTAGCAGCAGGTTTGGCGTGATGGGGTCCGGGTCAGCCACATCAGAGGAGGCATATCCGAGTGGTTTAGAATTAAGGAGCCCTTCAACTTCTATAAGAGCTGTTAGGAGCACTTCCTCTACCACAACTTGGTCTTTCAGGACGCCTTGCAGGGCTGACTTAATAGATCTGATCTCACTCTCCCAGGTTCCCCCGAAATGAGGAGAGTACGGTGGGTTGAAGTGGAAGTTGATAGTCTGCTTAGCCAGTTGCTGCTGCAACTTTGGTGCCATGCTCTCAAAGGCGCTCTGTAGTTCTTTATGGCCGCCCCTGAAATTGGTGCCCCGGTCGGACCACAGCTCGTACGGCTTCCCCCGGCGTGCAATAAACCTGCGTAATGACATTAAGAAAGAGTCAGTATCAAGGCTAGGGATGAGATCTACGTGGACGCATCTAGTGGTGAGGCATTTGTAGATGATTCCCCAGCGTTTTTCTCTCCTACGCCCAATCTTAATCAGGTATGGGCCGAAACAGTCTACGCCTGTAGACCAGAAGGGCGGTTTGTAGAGTCTTAGCCGAGATGAGGGAAGATCAGCCATCTTTGGTGTGGAGGGTGAAGCACGCCATCTCCTGCAGTCCACACAACGGTATTGATGTTTCTTAATGGCCTGACGACCTCTGAGAATCCAGTAAGTGCGGCGTAACTCTGCATAGAGTCTCTCTGCACCAGGGTGAAACAGCTGAACATCATAGTGCTTTATGATGAGCTGAGTCAGAGGGTGATCAGGTGATAACACAACTGGGTGGATGCTGTCAGGGTCTACATCTGTAGCTTGACGCAGGCGGCCTCCCACTCTGATTAATCCACTGGGGCTGTCATACTCAGGGGAAAGGGCGCTGAGACGACTGCTCGGGCGAACAGGGTTACCTGCTTGTAAGGCTTGGACCTCCTCTGGGAAGCTGTCCTTCTGCGCAGATTGAAGCAGCTGGGTTTCTGCCTCCAGGCGCTCACTTGCAGTGTAGGGGGTGGTAGCCGCCCCCTGCAGGGATTGGTGAGTGGCCAGAATCAAATCATCTAAAGATGAGTACTGTGCTGGATCTGGCAGACTTGGTGATACATTTGTAAGGCCACAGAAGGCGGTCTTTCTGAGTTCTTCACTGCCACATTCTGGGAACTCTGTCGGGGGCTTCGGCCAGGTGTCAGGAGTCTGTGTGAGAAAGTGTGGGCCCTGTGCCTATCGGCTGGAGACCGTGAGCTCTGATAGTGGTTTCCCTCTTGTGATGTCATCGGCTGGATTATCATCAGAGTTTACATACCCCCACTGTTCCGGAGAGGTCAGCTCCTGTATCTCACAGATCCGAGTCCCCACAAAAACTTTGTACCTGCAGGAGCTGGACTGGATCCACTGAAGCACTGTAGTGGAATCTGTCCACAGGTAGATTGAGTGAAGGGGTAGTGAAAGCTCAGTTTGAAGTACCTTGGCCAGTTGGGCTCCAGTGAGCGCAGCACACAGCTCCAGTCGGGGTATCGACACCTGTTTGCGGGGCGCTACTCTGGAGAGTGCCATGATGAAGGAGGTAGAGATGTGAGCTTGCTGCTCTATGACTCTGAGATAGGCCACAGCTCCATACGCCTTCTCTGAGGCGTCACAGAAGATGTGAGCCTCATATGTCGCACTGTTGCTGTTGTGAGGAGGAGCGTAACATCGGGAAATGGTGATATGCTGGAGATAAGATAATTCCTTTTCCCATTCGAGCCAGGACTGAAGCAGGTTTCCTTCTATGGGTTCATCCCATCCTCTCTCGGTGCTCCACAGGGCCTGGACAATGAGCTTTGCTCTTGTAGTGTAGGGGCAGATATAACCCAATGGGTCATAATGACTGGCCAGTACTTTGTAAACATTGCGCAGCGTCACAGTTGTGTAGGTTACAGGGCGGTGCTTGTATCCCAGGACGTCAGTAGTGCAGTGCCAGCTGAGACCCAGTGTTGACTCCTGGGGATCAAGGCCTTTAAGGTTTAGCCACAGTTCACAGCTATCTGACCTGGCAGTACCTGGCAGATGAGCGACCACTTCAGGGATGTTGCTCGCCCACTGTCGTATCTCAAATCCACCTTGGATAAGCAGCTCTCTCATTCTGTCAATGAGCAACTTGGCCTCTTGTGGGTCAAAAAGGGACTGCAGGCAGTTGTCCACGTAGAAGGCTGTGTGGACAGAGTCGTAGATGTCTTTATAGGTGTCTCTGTGCTCCCTTACGTGGCTCTGAAGGGCAAAGGTAGCACAGCAGGGGCTACACGTTGTCCCAAAGGGCAGGACTCTCCACTCATATACATCTGGGGGCCTCTCTGTTTCACAGTCTCTCCATAAGAACCGCAGCAGGGGGCAGTCTTCAGGGAGCAGGCGGATCTGATGAAACATGGCCTTTATATCTCCGCTCACTGCAACAGGATACTGGCGGAAACGCAGGAGTACACCCAGAAGTGTAGGCCCCAGAGGAGGTCCTGGCAGGAGGTAGTGGTTAAGAACGGTCCCCTGGAACTCAAAGGAGCAGTTAAAGACCACCCGAGCTTTGTTGTTGTGATGTACAATGTGGTGTGGTACATACCAAGATTCAGCAGAGCTATGAATCTCTTCGGGAGTCAGCTTTACAACATAACCAGAATCTATCAACCTCTGATTTCCTGGTTGTATGTGAGTGCCAGGTCAGGATTCTTAGCTAGCTTACGCTCAGTGGACCTCAGAAGGCCTTTCACTACTTCAGATGAGACATGCATCTGTGGGAAGTCCTTCTTCCTGAGCAGGGGGGTGGCATATCGCTCTACACCATCCACAGGTACTCTGATGGTCTTGGCCTCTAACATTGCTATGGCCTCTCTGTCCTCCTTTGAGCGTGTGACCTCCTTTCCAGGTCTATGGAGGAGAGCATCTAGTTGCCACAGACGCTGTACATCCTGTTGAAGGGCAATGGCAGGAGAAAGGCATGATATGTTCAGGCAGTGCGCCTCCCCCTGCTGTGTGGGCATACTGCAGCTCGGACCCTGGATAGCCCACCCGAGCTTGGTGCAGACGGCGACAGGTCCTTGGGCTGAGCCTCGCAGGATAGAACAGACAGGAGTTATGAGGTGAGCATTGTCAGAGCTGATTAACACAAGTGGCTGTATCTGATTGAATCCTTCAAGCTGCACTTGCTGTAGGTGATGATACTTCTCCTTTAAGAGCTCCACTGGGCATGACTGTTCAGCTAGGCTGAGCTGTTGAGCGGTAAAGGCACGCGTTATGTTGTAACGTATTTTTGGCTTGGCCTTTGGGGACACCTGGAAAGAGACATAGCCTCCTTTAATATGGATCACATCTTGACGAGTAGTACGCAGAGACTCCTCCTCAGAGTTTCCTCCTCCTGGGTTAAGCCTAACGACTTGACAGCAGCAGGGAGTATAATGGTTTTCTCCGAGCCATCATCAAGAAGAGCATATGTGTCCAGAGATTTCCTTTGATAGTGTAACTGGATGGGCACAACCTGAGGCATTACACGGCCAGAGTGACTGATGGGAGCCATAAACACCCGGCTGGTGCTCACTGTTAGGATATTCGGGTCCCTCCTCTTCGCTTCAGCCAGGTCATGAAGCACTAATAAGTGCTGTTCTCCACAGGTGCTGCACATCTTCTTAAGAGTACATTGCTCGGGGGTATGTTTACGGCCACAGCGCCAACATTTGGATTTTTCCTTTATCCAAGAAGCTACAGCTTTGAGGTCTAACTTCTTAAAATCTACACAGCCACTGAGGTAGTGCTCTGTCCCTTCACAGTATGGGCAGTATGGCTTAAACTGCTTCTTCTTATAGGAGGAAGAAGGATTAGTAATGTGTGCCTTAGTGTCCATCTTTGGCTGTGTTTGAGCGGGATCTGAGCCATAATAGATGGATGTAGACTTACTCTGTGCCCTGGACCCTGCAGAGACTCTGGGGTTGCCCCTCTCTGGGCGTGGTCTGTCTGAGGGCTGTGACTGAATGGCTTGCCGTGATAACTGTAGAACTTGGGACTTGCGCTCAAGCCACCCGGAGAAGTCGTACATATTGTAGGTGCAACTGCTGCCAGTGCGTATGATACCACGTGTGATGCAGTACTCGATAAAACTGTCTCTATAACTAGGCGGAAGCTTAGTGAGTAACCTGTCTACGTGTGAACCACACTGGAGCTCACTGGCTGCTACATCGTCCATAGTACTGAGGAGGCCCACTAGACTGGACACCGCCAGGGAGAAATCTTCAAAGGCTTGAGGGTCACCTGCCTTAATAGGAGAGCAGTTAAGTATAGCACTCAGTTCACTCTGGACTAATTGCCTGGGTTGCCCATATCTCTGCTCCAAAGCTCTCATTGCACTAGTGTAAGGAGTGCGGTCGTGAATATAGCGTCTGGCCACTTGTAACGTACATGGATGCTCTAACTGATCTATCAGGATGTGATATTTATACTCCTCTGTGAGATGAGCATGTGGCCCAAGTAGGCTGTCCAGTCCTTTCTTCAGTAATGCAAAGTCACTCTCTCTGCCTGATTTGAATGTCACCAGTCTAGGCTTCGGGATGCCATATGAGGATGCTAAGATCATCTCCATCAGGTTTGGCTGGGTGACTTCTGCTGCTGGTGTTACTGCGGCTTGTGCAGTAAATGCAGCAGGCAGTGAGGGGTAGGCAGAGACTGATGGATGAGCAGCAGAGTAGTAGTTGGCAGAATCAGGAGGTGGAGCTGCATAAAGCTGGTTTTAAGCCTGCGGCGCTGATATCCCTGGATCAACGTCCAAAGAGCCGCTCACCCCGTCTGCGCCGCGGCGGCGTTTGCGCCAGTCACCTTCGTTCGTTATGCCGGGCTACAGAACAGACCGTCGAGTCGCGGCAGATCAGGATGTCTTTGATCAATGCCAGGTCAGTGGCTAATAAGACGGTGATCCTCAATGACTTTTTTACTTCACGCAGCCTAGATTTTCTATTTATCACGGAAACTTGGCTTACTCCAGGGGATAGGAGCCCTCTTTCTGAACTGGTACCAACTGACTGTTCATTTTTTAACTCTCCTCGTTCTGTGGGCCGAGGGGGAGGACTGGTCTCTATTTTTAAACAGAACTATTGCTGTCGGATGTTAGCGACTGATGTTTACTCGAGTTTTGAATTGCAATCATTTGTCTTGGAATTGGATAGCCCAGTGGCGATCTCTGTTATTTATCGTCCGCCTAAACCTCATAAAGATTTTATCAATGAGTTTTCTGACTTTCTAGGGGGAATTATCCCCAATTTTGATAGACTGTTAATTATTGGGGATTTCAACATACATGTGTGTTGTCCAGCTAATTTATTAGCCAAAGAATTTTTGAGCCTTATTGACTCTTTCGATTTGGTACAGCTTGTGAATTCTCCTACTCATAAACAGGGTCACACTCTTGATTTGGTGCTTTCACATGGCTTGACAGTGTGCGACTTAGAAATAGAAGATCATGCTATTTCTGATCACAAGCCTATTACTTTCAGAGTGCCCATTTGTTTCAATATCACAAGACCCACTAAGGCTGTTCGATTGTCTCGTAAAATCACGCCGACTACTTGTACTGAATTTACAGCTGTTTTTAAGGAGGTGTTTCAATCATCTGACTTATTTTGTGATAACTGGAGTGGTGCAGATTTTCTTAAACATTTTAATACCACCTCCACTAATATTTTAAACTCTTTGGCTCCCTTAAAAGCCAAACAACACAAACCAAAGTCTGAGCCCTGGCTCAATGATGATACCCGTGCTCTTCGGCAGGTCTGCAGAAGGGCCGAAAGAAGGTGGAAAAAAGACAAGCTGCAAGTCTCATATGAAATACTTAGGGACAACCTGATACAATATCAGAAGGTGGTGAAAATGGCAAAGTCTAAGTATTTTTCAGATTTGATTGAAAAACATAATCACAACCCAAGAGCTCTTTTTTCCATCATAAATGCTGCTGTTAACCCCTCTGTTGGTCTTTTCCCCACAGAGTCTCTGGCTATGTGTGACACATTTTTAAAATTCTTTGTGGATAAGATAAGTAATATTAGGCAAAATATCTCCACTGTATCTCTTGAGTTTTCTGTCCCGCCAGTTTGCACGGGTCTTTTGAGTTATTTTGAGCCTGTAACTCTGCCCGATTTACAAGATATTGTAGCCAAGCTCAAACCCTCAGGATCTCCCTATGACGCTCTTCCCCCACGGTTTTTTAAACAAATTTTTGAGGTGATTGGGCCCATTGTTCAAAAGATCATGAACAGCTGTCTTGTAGCAGCAACGGTACCAGATGACATGAAGCATGCAATTGTACATCCACTTCTCAAAAAGCCAAATTTAGATCCGGCAGTTCTGACAAATTTTAGGCCAGTCTCAAATCTTTCTTTTATATCTAAGATTTTAGAGAAAATAGTGTTTCATCAATTACAGAACTTTCTTAATGAAAACAAGATATTCGAGGTGTTCCAATCGGGTTTTAAAAAATACCATTCTACAGAAACAGCATTGGTTAAAGTTTTAAATGATATTTTATTGACCCTTGATTCCAGCAAGTCTGCAGTGTTGGTGCTGTTAGATTTGAGTGCGGCGTTTGACACTATTGACCACTCTGTTCTAATTTCACGGCTGGAGCATTGGGTGGGCATTCGGGGAAATGCCCTTAAATGGTTTCAATCCTATTTGAGTAACAGAAGTTTTTCTGTTAATATTGGTGAGTTTACTTCAAATGCAGCGCCGCTTACGTATGGGGTCCCTCAAGGTTCTATCCTTGCTCCGATTTTATTTTCCTTATATATGCTTCCCCTGGGGTCGATTTTTAGGAAGCATGGCATCTCCTTCCATAGTTATGCTGACGATACCCAAGTTTATCTGCCCCTGGGATCAAATAACTTGGGTTTAGAAAGTCTGTTGGCTTGTCTAGCAGAGGTAAAGGCCTGGATGTCGCTAAATTTCCTTCACCTTAATGATGGTAAAACTGAGATCATAGTTTTTGAACCATCAGAAGCTGCTAGCTCCCTTTGCCCAAATTTTGGCTCTTTATCTCCATGTGTGAAACTATTAGTGAAGAATCTGGGCGTGGTTTTTGATAGTGCTCTCAAATTTGACAAACAGATTAATACGGTAGTCAAAACCAGTTTTTTTCATCTTAGAGTTTTAGCCAAAGTGAAATCATTTCTTTCTTTTAAGGACTTTGAAAGGGTGATTCATGCTTTTATTTGGACAAGGCTTGACTATTGTAATTCCCTGTATCTGGGCACTAATCAAGCTACTCTTAACCGTCTGCAAATGGTGCAGAATGCAGCTGCCAGGCTCCTTACTGGTGTGCGCAAACGAGAGCACATTACCCCTGTTCTTAAATCTTTGCATTGGCTCCCAATCTGCTACAGAATTGATTTTAAAGTTGTGATGCTGGTTTTTAAATCCTTGAATGGATTGGCTCCTGTATACGTCTCTGATTTACTTTCCATCCACAATCCTGGAAGGTCTCTTAGGTCATCCAACCAGAGACTGTTAAATGTTCCGCGGGTCAGATTAAAAACGAGAGGAGATCGAGCCTTTGCCGTTGCTGCACCAAAACTTTGGAACAGCTTACCTGTTTTTATTAGAACTGCCACTACACTACATGAGTTTAAAGCTAAACTCAAAACCTACTATTTTTCTCTGGCTTATAATTGTAGCTGATTTGTGCGGTGTCTGGTATGTTCTGTGTTTTGTCATGTTTTCTTATGTAGTAAATGATGTTAATGTCAATGTTTTGTGCAATAATGTACAGCACCTTGGTCAACAATCGTTGTTTTTAGTGGTGCTATATAAATAAAGTTGAGTTGAGTTGAGTTGAGTTTGGTGGCAGCGGCTCTGGCTGAATATTTGAAGTAGGCTGAATGATAGGGCTTAAAGGCAGTGGAGCTGGCTTTGGCGCTGAATGGAGAATGGGGCTTGCATTTCGCATTGGTGAAGATGCAATAGGTTCTACTGGCCTTAACAGGTTCACAGGCGTTCTAATGTCCTGCCTCACTGCTGGTTCCAGGACGTGTAGCTGATCAGTAGTATGGATGCTGCTCATACCCACACTGCTAGGCTGTGATGTTTGGAGTAGAGCTGGAAGTGAAGCGGCTCTATCTTGCTGTTGGCCATCACTCTGAGGAGGGAGAGGACTGCATGAGTTGCATGCTCGCTCCAGTTGTTCCACACGCTTGGTTAATGCACCACTGGTCTCCTTCATAGTGATTTGCATCTCATTCATCGTTTTCAGTACACTGCCCCAAGCTGCCTCCATTCTCTTCCATTTTTTCATCTTCTTCTTCTTCTCCATATCAGATTCCTCTGAACTGCTGCTGCTTGAAGACTCTGTCTCCTCTGGATCAGGTAGGTCGTGCTCATACTCCGCCAGATGTCCCGGAAGCTTTCTGCTCCTTCTTGGACGGGGACTATGCTTTGGACTCTTCTCCTGAGGAACTTCATCTTGTGGAGTTGCCATATTGTTGACTCAGCCAATAAACCTCTGGCTCGAAGGACCACTTGTGAGAGACCGTGTGCGTCTGCGGCTGATTATGGATTGCTCGTCAACTGAGTCTTCCTCGGTCAGAAGGAATAGGCAAATCCAATGGTGCAGTTTGAGAATTTATTGAGGAGGAGTCAGGTACATGGAGATGATGATGGTTTACAGGTATTGATATGACAAATGAGGTGTGTTTGTGGATGTGTGTGTGTGTGTGGTTATCTGAAACAGAAAATACAATAAAATGTATATTAATAAACAAGTAGGCTATGGTTACATACAGATGCATAAAGAAATCACCCGCAGTACAACCAAAATCCACTAGAGGGAGCTCTAACACTATAAATGAACTTGCATAAATGCCATGAATCTCCAAATAGTGAAATGTGCCAAAAACAGGCAAAATATAAATTAAATATAATATTTAAAGTTTTTTGCAAGGCAATATAAAGTATATACAGTATATGGCTACTTTAGAAACGCATGTGGAGCGCCGTAGCGGGCCGCAGGAGTATAACAGTAGGGAATAACACGAGTATAACAACTTCGCCACCTGAACTAATAACTCTGCGATAAACGCGTCATTCATGCAAAAGTCGTACTTACATCTTAAGGACGCACACAGCACTCATACACACAAGATTAGCACAGGATTAACAAAGGATGGCAATTCTCTGCACCGTGAATGGTGCTCTCATGGCACTGGACCAAACCAAAGTGAAAGTACCTCGCGCAACCGCGATTGAGTAAAACTACAAATGAACACATGCATTATGGGTAACGTAGTCTATGTCAGGGCACGGACTTTTAACACACTCCACCACCGCAGCGGCGTCTTGATGTGAGTGATCATATATATTTTAATCACAATTTATGGTTAGGCTAAAGTAAATCCTCTGGGGTCGACAAACGCACTGGCGCATTTTGCTGGATTTTTTCACATAGCGGCAAAATATGAAAATGCCTACAGAGAGTGCGCGCAGCGCGCTATTGACATCAACTCGATAAAACTCATCAGATGCGTGTATTTTACGTCGTCTTGCGACCCTGTGAGTCACTCTCCATTTTAGAGAGTCTGACAACAGGTCTCAGGTGCACGCCCCCCCCGCTCACGGTTCGTCCCCTCTATCTCCGCTGAGGTCTGCACACTTTTCTAGCACTTTTCAAATATTGCCAGTGGGTGGAGTCAGACCAGGGGTTTAGTTACCCTTTAACACGATGTAGATATTTCATGCTTTGAATATCACGATTATCGTCAACACCGGTATATTGCGACACCCCTAGTGACTATACAAATCACAACATGTAAATAGGAAAATGTTACCCTTATTTTGTCACTTATTAGGAGCAGTATGCTTGCTGGAGCCGTTTACCTCCAGTCTTTGTGCTAAGCTAGGCTAGTGGTGGTGTGTGCATCAGACAGAGTTACAGCATGCACAGAGATGAAAAAGGTATGTATGGACTTATCTAATTCAGGGGGATACGGTGAACAGGGGCGGATCTAGAAAAATATTTATGGGGTGGCGAGAGGGGGGCAGGAATTTTTGAGGGGTGGCAACATATGGCATAAGTATATATACTGAATTTAAATCACAGTTAAATTGGCCATAACTTTTAATTCGTTGCTGCCAATAGGGATGGGTATCGTTAAGGTTTTAACGGTATTACTACTCTTACCAATACTCCTTATCGATCCGGTACTTTAACGGTATTCTTATCGGTTCTTTTTGTTAGGGGGGAAAAACTATTATGAACACATTTAATATTGCTTTATATTTTGAAATGTAAAATAAATATCTATAGCAAAAAAAGCAATGCTTTAACAAAACAAATAAAACATGCAAGTTATGCAGAAGGGTGCAGGCTTTTGTGTTTTATATTCAGAAGACATAGGACACCAAAAACAAAGTACAAACACATGGTCAAACAAAAAAAGTATACAATTAAACAAATATACAAATTATATACCCAGTGCTTTAATTTCAGTAATGTCGGCATTACTGTTCAGGAGTAATATGGGCTAAAAAGACATCTAATAAAGTCAGATTTAAAATAACACTGCATAGTTTATCATAGATTAAAGTTATAAAAGCCAAAATTATTCATTCAAGAGCTGCGACTGATTTTCTCTTTGCCTTTTGTTGTTTGATTCACGTTAATGGAGCAATCGTCAGCAGGTTTATTAGACTGCTGCCCCTTTAAGACCAAATGCAGATCTAATCATTATTACGCATCATATTTTCTCCCAACTATTAACGCCCATTTAAGACATAAACTGTATTTAAGTGAATAAACTGTTTAAGTGAATCTCCAAGACAGCCATTTTGACATATTTGATCGTTTAGATGTGCACACGAAGCCCAAAATATACGTTGCTTGACTCGGTAGTTGAACTTTTCTATTGTAAAACAGTCAAATATATAAAAAAAAATCTACTTACATTTTACCAGGCATTCGTTAACTTATTTAATCATTTTGACATTGATGAGCTAGACCGCTGAACTTTTAGTCTTCCTAACAACAAACAGAGCGTTGCGTAATGTAGTGCATCAGAGCAGCATCAATAATAATATCAAGTGAATCTCTTATTTGCATCTTAAGTTTATTGCCAATAATAATGACAGTTTGCGAACGTGAACTCGGTGAGCTCGCGCAAAACACATCTTCAGCACAGCGACTCATTTAAACGCCTCTGATTGGCCGATGTGATCAACAGACTTGGCTCCAATGCTCAACGCTGCAAAAGCACGTCAAAAGTACCTTTAATGCAAAGGGAAAAATATAAATAAAAATGTAATATGCACTGTTCATGATTAGGTAATCGCGGCCACTGTAATCGTTTTCACATTTGTTTTTCTGATTAATTGCTTTGCTCTGTGAGAAAGACAATTGAACAAAATATTCGGGGCTTTACTAAAAACATTCGGGGCTTAAGCCCCCTTAGCCCAGCCCTAGCACTGCCCCTCAATATTTTATATTTTTTATTAAGCTGTTCTTGTCTTTACTAAAATCAAAATTAGGCTAATCAAAGGGAAGAGTGCTCTTACAAATCACGAGGGAGCGATTTGACCGCTGATTTTGGCTAACGTAATAGACTCGCTGTTTTTGCTGATGCTGAATCGTCTTTAGCATACAGTACATTCATTACAAATGTAACTTTAAGTTAAACGTGTGTTTAAACTACACCTGGGGAAACTCACTTCACCTTCAGAGGCTCTGTCAGGGGCAGCTCAGTCTAGTCGGGTTGCAGGACCACCGCACCGCAGCAGACTTGCTGTGTGTGTGAGCCAGACTGAGCGAACGCCGCTCTGCACGTTTGAATCAGGGACGTAAGTATTTGAGGGGTAGGGGGGAGGGGCGAATAATACATTTAAAATTAAAAATTAAATTGTTCACTTTTGGTAAATGTATTGGACATAGTGGTGGGTTGTTTTTGTAAGTACAGTTTTTGGATCATCAAAGTTAGGGGGGCAGCTGGGGGGGCACCTGCCCCCCTTGCCCTCCTTGCCCCCCTATAGATCCGCCCATGACGGTGAATAAGCTAAAGTCCCAAAAAGTCGGCATGTTCCTTTAAGTAGAAGTTTTCCTTTGCTGTGTATGGCTGAGGGCAGTCTTTTTTTGGCGGGGGGGGGGGGACGTTATGAAAATTTCATATCACGATTATAGTGACCAAAATTAGCATATGATTTTCAATATTATCACGGTTTTGTTAAAACGAGATGAAAGTGTTAAAAAAGAACTATGCTCACACTAAAAATAGTTCAATATTTAAAAATCAACAAACAACAATTAAAACTAGCAGCTCTAAGCACTTTTTAAAGCAAAATTATATTCTGTGGCATTTTCTTCCTTGTGACCGTCGTCAATAGCAACGCATTATAACACAGCGCACATCCATGTATCGCAACGGACGCGCTCTCTCGTTTACAACTTGCCGTCTTGCGTCTCAGTTTTTGGACGATTGTTTTGTACGCTGTACAAAATGTATTTACAATCAGGTAAGATTTAAAACATTAATCTCAGTTCAATTTGTCCCCGTGAGGTAAAAAAAAAATCGGTGTAATAAGTGTACAATGATACACATTATTACCCCTTGTCACTCTTTATAGTCTTGTTTGAACTTGATCGTTTGTCTTTGGCTCAAAGCCACTTGCTGCGAACTTTTCTTCGCGGAAGCTTCACGTTTATTTCAAGCGAGTGAGATCAAATATTTCAACTCAAAACAACATTTTGTGCCCACTTATTTCTCAGACGTAGTTTTGTTTAGGTGATTGTTAGTTAACCCCCTAGTTATTGAGGTCAAAGTTAACTTGCCTTGCGTTCGCTAAACAGTGGGTGATGGTCACACAAGACCATAGACATATATGCACAAGACGACTCGGCAGATTTGAAGTGTTTATTGTAGTGACCATCCTCGATTAAGTTTCACTCAGGACTTTTGAAAAAGCCAAAATATGACCACAGCTCAGACTGGGTCCTCTTAAAGGGGTGGCTGAGTATGATTTCACTTTTATAACTTATGTTAGTGTTAGTATGAAATGTTGCTGTTTGAGCATAAACAACATCTGCAAAGTTACAACGCTCAAAGTTCAAAGCAAAGGAAGATGTTTGCTTCTGGGCTTCTTCGTTTAGGGGTCACATTTGGCTTCTTCTCGGCCTTAATTAAAGGGACGAAGCCTTAAAATGTAACTTTTTTTTTTCAGGAAAACCAATGTGTTCAATAATATTTTTTATTATTATTTAAAATGGTATTATTTATTATTTGAAAGGTTTCTATGGTACTATGCAATATTTATAAACTTTTTATGAGCTATTTTTTCCATTAGAATTAATATTTTTTATTTATTTATTTATTTATTTCCATTCGGAAAGAAAACAATCTAATTACTAAGCAACCACTGAATGGAACACAAAATATATATCATTTTAAAGCTTAGAATCACTTTTATCAAATCCTAACGAGTGCTGAGTAATCCCTCTAAAACCGAGTGTACCACCAGCAGGCACCACCTACTGTAGCTGCGAAAATATTCATTATCATATTTTTCAAAAATATTGCCTTAACACAAAGTTGATGCCATTTGAAAGCTTAGAGTCTTAACTTTATAGTGTAGCCACTTTGAAAAAAAAAGAGTTATTTGCTGATTATTAGAATTTCTTTTTCTCATAATTTATAAAATAATGTACTGCAATGTGTCAAAAACATCATACATCTCTTGAAACATTCACAGATCATTGAAAATGGCACTTCATTTTTACAGCATATTATTACAATTAAAATGAGCCCAAAATTAACATAATCTATTGCTTTTAAGACAAGATATTCTTCATGGAGAAAAAATTGCCCATGAGGGGGCGTCAAAGACTGTACAAAAAGGCTATCTCTGTTCCAAATGCTATAACTTTTGATTCCTTTATCCAAATTTTTTTTTTTTATCCAGATGCAGCTAACATGTAGGGGGACTTCACCAAAAAGAATTTTCCTCCTACCTTATTTCCTTCCTGAGTTATTCCATGATAATAAGAAAGATATGCAAAATCATAATAAAAATTAAATAGCCTATATATTTTGTCTTTTATCAGCAGTTTCTCGGCAGGACAATGTCCAAATGTAATCTAATTAAAATTTTCAAAAAATGTAAAAAGTGTTCTTTCCAACAATACCTACCTTTTGACTCTCCTTGCTATAGTTTTGGAGCTATGATTTAGGGATGGGCATTAGATTACATTTTCTTAGTCGATCATCGGGAGAATTAACGATCGACTATCGATTAATCATTAATATTTTTATATTGAAATTCATTATTTCTTTAACTTTTTATAAATTAAAAATGCAATGAAAATACAAAAATACAGTTTGTTTGTCCTCGATGAGATCTTTATTACAATAAGATCAACTTGTGGCAGTGAAACTGGACGTTCGGTAGACTTGAAGATATGCCCTGCGGTGCTCTAAAACAGCGGAACCTGCAGCTGCGAGCCAGTGTTGTGCCGAATTTCGACTCCCTGCCAAATTTTTACCCCCCTCGTTGAAGTCAGTACCTGATTGCCTAATCCTAATCCCACCCCTAATCATAACCCCTCCCCCACAACTAATCTAAACCTACCAGTACTAAGGGGGTAATAATTTGGCGGGGGTAGAAATTCGGCACGACACCGGCGTTCTTAAACAGAGACCCATGGCCACTTCATCTGTTTTCTGTGATCGGATAGCTATCCGATCGTGAAAAGACCAAATGTAAATGCCCTCCGAAACGCATTCGAGACGGATTTAAATCCGATCGCACAAACCACTTCAGGAGATCTGAGACGCATTCCAGACGAAACTGGACAAGAGTAAATGCATCTGGTTGTTGAAACCACATATGTAAATTTGACTTAACGTTATCCCAAAAATGCTAAGAAATAAACGTGTGAGAGCGTGTTATAGGCTATATGTCATGTTATAGCCAGATATGACGACGCTACTTCAACACGCATCACCACTGATGACTATTCATCAAGCCAACGTGCAAACTTATCGCAAATCAAAGTGAAAGTCATTCATCAACACACAATCATCTTCATTAAAAGTAAAGAACCGAAATGATCTTACCAGGGCTGTTGCCGCAATATCTTGTTGCGGTATTTGATTCAGACATTTTCGCTGATGATCAATAAAATGCAGCTCATATCAGTTGCTTTCGGTGACGTGCAACAATTTAAATGCATATAGCGCGGGAATTCAAGATCGGATTTATATCCGTTTTGCAAAAACACATTTATGTGACCAGGTGTAAATGGAATCGTTTTGATAAATCAGATAGCTATCCGATCTGAGAAAACGCATGAAGTTCCCATAGAACTTCTGCACCAGTCTACTGATTTCTGTTGAGAAAGATGTTGACATGATCTGGGATCAGATGCGACCGCAACCTGGTGACAGCCAGTCCAGCCGCCGAAAACACCCGCTCTGAGGGGACTGACGTTGCCGGGATGCACAGGTACCTCTACGCTAAAATTAATTCCATTGCTTCAAGACTCACACTACGCAACGCAACCTGCATTAGATTAATCGATAACAAATAAACGTGATCGACAAAATTCTTAACGATCAATTATCGATCGTCGATTAATCATGCCCATCCCTATTATGATTATATAGTTTTTATATCGTTTGGAGCAAAATTTGTTGTTGCATGCAGTCTTACCAGTTAATTTTTCTCTGTGTGTGTGTGTTTGTGTGTGTGGGTGTGTGTGTGTGTGGGGGGTGGGTGTCTTATTTGCTCTCTTGATGTTTTAGAGTGTCACCCCTTCATTGCTGTGCAGTTTTTTCTGCACAGTGGCTGATTTGTAGTTTG
The DNA here is from genome assembly GCF_964197995.2 of Scardinius erythrophthalmus. NCBI lineage: Eukaryota > Metazoa > Chordata > Actinopteri > Cypriniformes > Leuciscidae > Scardinius > Scardinius erythrophthalmus. The sequence goes on along the minus strand of NC_138227.1, from coordinate 24,880,294 downwards.
TACCACCAAAAATTTCTCTGAGTTTTCGTATTTTTTCGAATTTCCCATTAATTTCTTTCGCATCGTTCCCATTGATTCTTATGGTGGTCATTTTAGGACGAGAAGAAGCCAAGTGTGACTATTTTTTTTACAACCCTTTAACATATCCGAATGATGTCCATGATTTTTTTGTGTGTGTTCACATAGCTAATACAACAAAAGTCACCAAGTGTCATCCCATTCCAATGAAGCAAAAAAATTAAACAATTCAAAACGTACAAGTTTTCGGTCATTTTAGCCCGAAGAAGCCCAGAGGGTTAAAGAAAAGGACTACAACAAACGGCTGGTACTAGGAGACTACACAACATTCCTCCAGGGTTAATGACATCACCAACCCTAAAATGTACATAAACCCCGCCCCGGGAACACGCAGTCCATGTTGAGAAGAGGAAAAGTTGTTGTATAAAGCCCTATTTGGACGGGACTAGTTTCACAGGGGGACGTTACAGAAATTTCTGTTTCACAGACATACTTTGAGATTTTAATCCTGTCCGAATCTGCCATGTCTGTCTTTTTCTCACACGACCTTCCAGAGCAATTCCAGAGTAAATTACCTATACTGTTTTTCGTCAAACTCGGCGGTCCTCAGAGAAATCTAATCCTGTCCGAATGCGAATGTCTGCGAATGCCGAAAATGTTTTTTTCCAAAACGTTTTTTTTCTTGTGTGTTTTGGTCAACGTGAACTACCGTACAATCTCTCGCTACCGCACCGGTATTCAAGTTTCTGCTTTTTGCGCACCGATAATGGATGTAGATGTGTTGGGTACACTGCGAAGAAATAAAAAAATGAAATCAACAAGAAGAGCCAAATCATGTAAACTGTTAAGACTGGCTACTGTAATATCAGTTTCAGGTAAGATTACTTTTATTTCTGCACTTAATTACATAACGTGTAAATTATATAAGTTAAAACTTTTTATTCCAGTGGGTTTATTATACGAACCCAGTTCTATAAAATCATGATGATAAATGTATGTTTAGTTTTTTTATACTACAATTTTTATAAAATGTTTACAAAACACTAAATACGTTTTTTTTTTTACTTTATATTTCTGAACACGTGATCTTCTGCAATGCCCACATGTAAAACACAGACACTCCAACCTCGGTAATAAACACGGAGATGTTAGTCCCGTCCGAATCTGTACATGAAATCACAGACGTAGGTTGATAAGAATTGTAACTCAGAATTTTTTGCAAACCCTCAAAAAGTGACAATTTTAACATGCTATATAAAAATATCTGTGGGGCATTTTGTGCTAAAACTTCACACACACACATTTTACCACCCCTTTAAAAGGCTGGAAAACCGAGCACGGTCACTGCCTTCTGCCATTCCTTCTCGAATAAATAAAACAACAACATTGCGCGCTGCGCCTGCGTCAGACTGTTGCTGGCTGGACAGGATTTACAGTGAGTTATTAAAATCACACTAATCAAACACGGTTTTAATGATAATTAAATTTTAAACGATAATACTAACCGTCAGTACATTTTATCGCAGAGTTTTTTTGTTATTGCAAAAATCCTTGATTATGCGGCACGTTTTCTTAAAACATGCGATGGAATATGCGGGATATTTATGCAATTTTATGCGATGAAATTTGCAAAAAATGCGGAAACTTGCAAATACTGCGGTTTGATGAAAAAGAGAGGAAAAAAGTGATTCCCCCAACCAGGGTTTTTCCTGGCTCAAAAGGCGGCGGAGGTGGTAAAATATTATATAATATTATTAGATTATTATTTTAATACTAAGGTAATTAAATTAGCATTTTTCAAAGATCATCATATAGCCTAATGTGTTTCCCACATTTTTTTTGTTGGTGGAGCCTGGTACCTCTAGGGGGGTCTGGGGGCATGCCCCCCCAGAAGAAAATTTTGTACATTTTAAAGATAAATTCATTAATCTGGTGCACTTTGAGTCACCCGAATCCACTGTTAAAAATAAGTAATCCATCCGCAAACCGCCCATATTCTTTGATTTATATATCTGCATCTGATCACATTACAATTATTCAAATTCTCAGTGTTAAGCATGATAACATAGTAACATATCACATTAAAGTTGGCTAATTAAAAAAGAACATTTATTTATTCTTTTGCCAAAATTACATTTCCTTAATAGCCTAAACTCCCTTCAAACTTAAATTGTCAATGTTTCATTACATCACTGTTTGAAAACACTCGGAATAATTTTTTGTACTTTTATAAAAGGCATTTTAATTAAATTAAAATAATAAGACACTAGGCTGTTACCAATACAATTAAATAATTTACATTGAAAAATTATAACTGTATTAAATGAGATTATTTTAAATAGTTTTGAATAAACAAATAAGGAATGTTGAATGATTCTTTATGATACTAAACCACAAGTAGGAGGCGGCAGGCGACCTTCTTAATGAGCTAGTCATTGAGTCATTCATTCAAACGATTCGTTCAATCGGCTGATTTATTCAGAATGAAGCAGTTTATGAATAGGTAATTGAATCTTTGACTCAACCGATTCGTTCAAAACGTTGAATCATTCAGTAATGCTGCTGCAACAAGCTGTGAGATGCGTTACGGTTCTGCTGTGATGTTTGTTTGGAACTATTTTCGGTGCTGAAACAGAACAAAAGCAGTCATTGCTAAAATGTAAGTGACTTAATTTTAACTTTTTGTTTATTGAACTGTTATGAAATCAGTCTCTGTTTCAATCTTGATGGCATTCAGGAAAACAGCTCTCTGGTCGCGTGTAGCCTAGGCTAGGCCTATATATTGATTTTTAACTATAATATGTTTTAAATAACTGTGTGAGCCTCAACAGCGCAACTTTGTTACCGTCAGTACATTAGGTAGGACTATATTATTATCAACTATATAGGCTGTCAATCGCCACTTACATTAAATGAAATAAAACAGAATCATCCTCACGGTTTCGGTGATTCCCTAGTTATTTTTTATTTTATATTAAAAATTGTTTTAATCAGGGTTTTTGTCCGGATTGGCTACAATTCTCTCTCACTTTTCCCTCTAAAAAACAAAACAAAAAAAAAAACCCACACGTGTCCCGGACAAGCGTTATTGTCGAGCCCTGATATGTTTTCCTTGATTTGTTTTCCCTGAAGAGAATTACGTTGTTGAAAACGAAAGTAAAAGAGTCACACACATTCATTGCGTTTTACCGTGATGAGAGTTCCGTGTCTTTATTAAATTCAACACATTATAATGATTTATCTGTCATCCACCCTCGATTAATTGGAATTAAGGGGAATTAATATGTGAGGGGGCAAACTCCTCAAGATGGGTGGTGACCATGGTGGCCATTTAGAAGTCGGCCATCTTGGATACAACTTTTGTTTTTTCAATAGGAAGAGGGCCATGTGACACATCAAACTAATTGGTAATGTCACAAGAAAAACAATGGTGTGCTTGGTCCATTGTGTTGGATTGTCAATGCAACCCTGTTCTCCCACTCTTCACACACTGAATGGCCCCCAAGGTCTCCCGATCTGGCCCCCTTAGACTTTTATCTTTGGGGTCATCTGAATGCAATTGTCTATGGTGTGAAGATACGAGCTGTGCAGCACCTGAAACTACGGATCCTGGATGCCTGTGCTGGCATTTCTCCTGCGGTGTTGCTATCAGTGTGTGAAGAGTAGGAGAACAGGGTTGCATTGACAATCCAACACAATGGGCAGCACATTGAACACATTTTATAAGTGGTCAGAAACTTGTAAATAACTCATGAACGAATAAAGTTACGTTGAAACCAAGCACACCATTGTTCTTCTTGTGACATTACCAATAAGTTTGATGTGTCACATGGCCCTCTTCATATTGAAAAAACAAAAGTTGTATCCAAGATGGCCGACTTCTAAATGGCCACCATGGTCACCACCCATCTTGAGGAGTTTGCCCCCTCACATATACTAATGTGCCACAAACAGGACTTTAATATCACCAACCATTCCCATGTTATTATGGTGTATCCATATAAATGGCCCACCCTGTATAACGCAAACTGGAAATTGTAACGCGTTTTCTCGTGATCACATGATAGTTTCTTGTGCGCACGCGAAAGTCTGTATATTTTTTTAGTTTTGCAAAGCTCCGTACTAAAGCCTGTAAAACATTGAATAAATATCAGTAAGTAATGTTAACTTACATAATGTTAAATATAAAAAAAAAACATTTGTTTTATATTTCCACACAAGGCAAATATAGCCCACCGCTCTGCGCTTTGAGAGGGATGTGGGACACGAGCAGGAAAGAGACAGTCGATCTCTTTTCTGATATCTTCATGTTTTCTACCTGTTGTAAAAGGTCTGAAGGGGGAATTTTATCTTTCACAAGGGCAAGATATTTAAGCTATGTTTGATTTTGTGTTGCCATAGAAAGTGAAACTAAAATCACGTGGTTTACAAATTAACTTGACAAAAAAAATGTGTTTTGGCATACTACCACCACCAGGTTTGTCAAGTTTACCGGCACAGCCCTAGTTTATTGTTAGATACAATAAGAGCTGTGAAAAATAAGCACATAATCTAGGTATACAGTATAGGCTATATGGCATAAATTCACTTATATCATAATCTTCTACAGCAACTGTCATTCACATTTTAACTAGTTAACTAGTTCCCTATAATTAGAAATTAATTATTAGTATTAGTAATTTATTAGTAATTAAAATTACACCATTTACTCACCCGCAAGCCATCCTACGTGTATATGACTTTCTTTTTTCAGACACAATCTGAGTTATAATAAAAAAATGTCCTGGCTCTTCCAAGCTTTATAATGGAAGTGAATGGCCGCTTCTGTTGTGAATAAAAGTGCATCTATCCATGATAAAAGTGCTCCAGTAACACTTGACGATGAGTGACGATGTGCGGTTACAAACAAACAGGGCTGTGCAACAAACTCAAGCTCCTCCAACATTTCTCTTCAGAAATTGCCGTTTTAGACTTTGATTCGTGACTGGTGTTTTGTTTTGCTCTATCCTCTGCGCTTCCGCGTTCGTCATTACGTTGTATGTCAGGTCAAGTGTTACTCTTTTGCCGTAAATCGATGCGTACGGCCGTCTGCTGGAAGCTAGTTGTTTTAGTTGATAGTTGACGAACACATCGCTTCAGAAGGCCTTTATTAACCCCCAGGGCCGTGTGGAGCACTTTAATGGACTTCACAACAGAAATAGCCATTCACTTCCATTATAAAGCTTTAAAGAGCCAGGACATTTTTTATTATAACTCAGAATGTATTCGTATACACCTAGGATGACTTGAGGGTGAGTAAATCATGAGGTAATTTTCATTTTTTGGTGAACTATCCCTTTAACAAGAGGATGGCAAATCTAACCTTTAGTACATCAAAAATATGATATTTGATAAACAGATCTCACTTGTTTGCTGTTATTAAATCAGGGTTCACTTGAAAATTCACATTTATCCTCCAGAACTCATTCTAACAACTTAATGTTTTAATATATTTCAGACCCAGTGGAAGTGAAAGAGCCAAGACAAGCACTGAAGTGAAATTTCATTTTCAAACTCCAGGAGTAGCAGCTGAAATCTGTGTGACTTAAAGATGGAGTTTATTAAAGAGGAGATTGAAGACATGAGTGATCCAGAACCATCCAGAGAAGAACATGAAGATACTGAGGAACAAATAGGTTGATGTCCATTCTTGATTCTTCATTGTTAACTGCTTTGGTAGATATGAATTAATAAGCAGTATATGGATGATAAATGATGAAATGCATCTAAATCATAACCTTGTAGCAGTTGTCAAACATATTTTAACTATATTAACAAGTGAATGACAGAACAAAACTTTGCCACATAAAATATCTTATACCTGATCTCTTTTGCTTTCTGATATTAAATCATGGTTCACTTGAACTGCTTCTAACTGTATTTCTGTGTATTTTAGACCAGGTGGGAGTGAAAGAGCAAAGACAAGAACTGAATGAAGTGGAGGAGGAACATCATAACTTTAAAATTCAGAGAACAAAAGCCAAAAAGACGCACACATGCACTCAGTGTGGAAAGAGTTTCACAAATAAAGGGAACCTTAAGACACACATGAGAATTAACACTGGAGAAAAACCTTACAAGTGCTCATATTGTGACAAGAGTTTCACTCTGTCTGGACACCTGAAAGATCACAAGCGAGTTCACACTGGAGAAAAACCTTACAAGTGCTCATATTGTGACAAGAGTTTCACTCAGTCTGGAACCCTGAAATCACACGAGCGAGTTCACACTGGAGAAAAACCTTACAAGTGCTCATATTGTGACAATAGTTTCACTCAGTCTGGAACCCTGATAAAACACGAGCGAGTTCACACTGGAGAAAAACCTTACAAGTGCTCATATTGTGACAAGAGTTTCACTCAGTCTGGAACCCTGAAAGTTCACAAGCGAGTTCACACTGGAGAAAAACCTTACAAGTGCTCATATTGTGACAAGAGTTTCTCTCAGTCTGGACACCTGAAAGATCACGAGCGAGTTCACACTGGAGAAAAACCTTACAAGTGCTCATATTGTGACAAGAGTTTCACTCAGTCTGGAACCCTGAAATCACACGAGCGAGTTCACACTGGAGAAAAACCTTACAAGTGCTCATATTGTGACAAGAGTTTCACTCAGTCTGGACACCTGAAAGATCACAAGCGAGTTCACACTGGACATAAACCTTACAAGTGCTCATATTGTGACAAGAGTTTCACTCTGTCTGGAACCCTGAAAAATCACGAGCAAGTTCATACTGGAGAAAAACTTTACAAGTGCTCATATTGTGACAAGAGTTTCACTCAGTCTGGAACCCTGAAATCACACAAGCGAGTTCATACTGGAGAAAAACCTTACAAGTGCTCATATTGTGACAAGAGTTTCACTCAGTCTGGAACCCTGAAAGATCACGAGCGAGTTCATACTGGAGAAAAACCTTACAAGTGCTCATATTGTGACAAGAGTTTCACTCAGTCTGGAACCCTGAAAAATCACGAGCAAGTTCATACTGGAGAAAAACCTTACAAGTGCTCATATTGTGACAAGAGTTTCACTCAGTCTGGACACCTGAAAGATCACAAGCGAGTTCACACTGGAGATAAACCTTACAAGTGCTCATATTGTGACAAGAGTTTCACTCTGTCTGGAACCCTGAAAAATCACGAGCAAGTTCATACTGGAGAAAAACCTTACAAGTGCTCATATTGTGACAAGAGTTTCACTCTGTCTGGACACCTGAAATCACACAAGCGAGTTCATACTGGAGAAAAACCTTACAAGTGCTCATATTGTGACATGAGTTTCACTCAGTCTGGAACCCTGAAAGATCACGAGCGAGTTCATACTGGAGAAAAACCTTACAAGTGCTCATATTGTGACAAGAGTTTCACTCTGTCTGGACACCTGAAAGATCACAAGCGAGTTCACACTGGAGAGAAGCCGTACTTCTGTACTCAGTGAGAGAAGAGCTTCAAACATAAAAAAAAGCCTTCTGTAGGATCAAGTTGTGGTTTTTTAACAAGCGGTTTAATCATAGCCAGCTTAAAGGTTTTTGGTACGTATCCTAGAGACAAAGACGAATTAAAGGAGAACTCCGGTCAATTTTAACATTGAGCTCATTTTTTTGTACATTTGGAGTGCTGTCAATACAGAGAACAACGACAAAAATCGGTGTTGCCTACACCGAGTTATTCTATTTTTAAAATTTGCACCCTATTGACTTCAATGGGGCAAGTACTAAACCTGCTTTTAGCCTCTTAACATCCTTGATGTGTCATTACAAGTGCACAGAAAATGTGAGTGATTCCTTCAGAGTGAACACGAGTGAATCTGACAGTAGATGTGAAAGATATGTATAAAAATGATGTTATTTAAGCCAGCGCAAATACCTGTGTTTACATCCTGTTTTCGGGTGAAGTCCAAAGTAGTCGATTGCCGAGTTCACGCGCATAGGTTTAGTACCTATGATCACGCGCGTGAACTCGGCAATCGACTGTGCACTTGTAATGACACATCAAGGATGTTAAGAGGCTAAAAGCAGGTTTAGTACTTGCCCCATTGAAGTCAACAGGGTGCAAATTTTAAAAATAGAATAACTCGGTGTAGGCAACACCTATTTTTGTCGTTGTTCTCTGTATTGACAGCACTCCAAATGTACAAAAAAATGAGCTAAATGTTAAAATTGACCGGAGTTCTCCTTTAATGATAGTAAGAAGAGGATCTATGACCTCTTGGAGCATCTCTTTCAGTAGCTTAGTCGATATAGGGTCTAACATACATGTTGTAGATTTAGATGATTTAATGAGTTTAGTAGGGCTGACTTCTAATAGTCGAGGATTCGACGATTCGATTCGGAGAGGTCTGATTCGACTATGAACCTCATAGTCGAATACATGGGCGTCAGTTTGGTTTGAAATGTGCTGGGGACAGAGACGCATTCGCATTTTCAGAAGGGCTGGGTACCATTTTTATTTTATTTTTTCGCTTTCGTGCAGGTCATGTTTTGAAAGACGATGTCCTGTAGCTTACTAATGTAAATAAATAAAAATGTATTCAAAAACCTGCTTCACGTTTTCAGCAGGGCTGCGGAGCGGCTGTGAGTTGACTCCACACGGTTCTCATGTGCGTTAAAAAGCTGACTCCACACGGTTCTCATGTGCGTTAAAAAGCTTTACGTGGTTTAATGTACCTAAACAACGATTACCAAATTTCCCTCTCATATTGCTCCTCATAACCACTGAAAATGGTCAAAAAATCGAACCCAGAGTCCAATTATTATGGACGTTATCTGATATTAAGCGTTTCTGCTTCACATTTTCAGCAGGGCAGCGGAGCGGCTGTGAGTTGACTCCACACGGTTCTCATGGGCGTGAAAAAGCTTTACGTGGTTATGTACCTAAACAACCATCACCAAATTTCTCTCTCATATTGCTCCTCATGTTTATGAAATGTTATGATATATGTGTGATATGTGTTTTTTAGCTCTTTTGTTTGAAATGGAAAAAATCTAGCTGCTATCTAAAAAAAAAGAAAAAAAAAAGGTTCGACTATCAGTCGACTACGGCAAAATCTAACGAATCAGATTCGACTATGAAAATCCTTAGTCGAAAACAGCCCTAGAGTTTAGTAAATTCTTCCTCTCCTATAGCAACAAATGAATACAATTTTTCTTCAAGGAGACTACAATGCACTGCCTGATGCGATACTGTAGTAGACGCTTGCATATTTATAATTTTGTCCCTGATATTATCAATCTTATAAGAGAAGAAGTTCATAAAGTCATTACTGCTGTGTTGCTTGGAAACATCTGGGTTTGAAGCTTTCTTTTTTGTTAGTTTAGCCACTGTTTCAAATAAATACCTAGGATTATGTTTAATTTCTTCTAATAGGTTTGAAAAATAAGCAGATCTAGCAGCTTTTAAAGCCTCTCTGTAAGTAATCAAGCTCTCTTTCCATGAAAATGCGAAATACCTCTAGTTTTGTTTTCTTCCAGTTGCACTCCATTTTTCTGGCTGCTCTCTTAAGGGCCAGAGTGTGCTCGTTGTACCACGGCGTTGGACTATTTTCTTTAATCTTCTATAAGCGCAACGGAGCAACTGTGTCTAAAGTGCTGGAAAAGAGAGAGTTAAAAGTTTCTGTTGCAATATCAAGTTCTTCTAAGCTATCTGGGATGCTGAGATGATGAAACTGATCAGGAAGATTATTAATAAAGCAGTCTTTAGTGGCAGAAGTGATAGGTCTAACATATTTGTAACACGGAGTCGGCTTTTCCAAATTGCAGCTTTGGCTAAATGTAATTTACATGAGACTAGATAATGATCTGAGATGTCATCACTCTGCTGCAGAATTTCAACGGCATTTCATGTCTATTCCATGTGATAATATTAGATCTAGAGTATGATTACGACGATGAGTAGGTCCTGACACGTGTTGTCTAACTCCAGTTGAGTTTACAATGTCTTTAAATGCCAATCCCAATGCATCTTTTTCATTATCTATGTGTATATTAAAATCACCAACAATTAGTACTTTATCTGCAGTCAATATTAATTCTGATAGAAAATCAGCAAATTCTTTGATAAAATCTTTATGGTGCCCTGGTGGCCTGTATACAGTAGCCAGCACAAATCTCAAACGTGATTTATCGTTTACACTATATATTTTTAAATTAAGCACCAACACTTCAAAAGAAGTATATTTAAAACTTGATTTCTTAGTGGATTTGAAAATATTATATAACCCTAACCCTATAAATTACAGCAACACGTCCCCCTTTGCGTTTCAGACGATGTTTATAACAGTAATCTTGCGGGGTGGACTCATTTAAGGTAATGTAATCGTTTGGTTTTAGCCAGGTTTCTGTCAAACACAGCACATCTAGATTATAGTCTGTAATCATATCATTAGCAATGAGTGCTTTTGGAGTAAGCGATCGAATATTCAGCAACCCAAGCTTTAGCATTTGCTCATCTGTATTACATCTGTTTTTTATGTGTTGAACATCAATTAAATTTTTAACCTTAAATGGGTTTGGGCGTTTTTTGGATTTCCAAATTCGGGGAACAGACACAGTCTCAATATGATGATATCTAGGTGAAAGAGGCTCTATGTGATGGGATTTATCTGACCTTGGTGACGCGAGGCCACTAGCAGACAGTCGGTTAAGCCAGTCTGTCTGCTTCCTGACCTGGTGCCCAATTTGTAATTTTTTATCTCTAAGACTATGAACCAAATTACTAGAGAGAAGAGCAGCACCATCCCAGGAGGGATGAATACCATCTCTTTTCAACAGGTCAGGTCTGCCCCAAAAACTTTTCCAATTGTCTATGAATTCTATATTATTACACCAATTAGACAGCCAGCCATTGAGTGAACACAATCTACTAACTATCTCATCACTCCTGCGAACAGGAAGGGGGCCAGAGCAAATTACAGTCCTTGACATCGTACTTGCGAGTTCACACACCTCCTTAATATTAATTTTGGTGATCTCCGACTGGCGGAGTCGAACATCATTAGTGCCAACATGAATAATGATCTTAGGCTGCATTTACACTGCAGGTCTTGATGCCCAATTCCGATTTGCTGACTATATCCGTTTTTTTTGACGATCCGCTTACATCATCTTTTAAAAGTGACCCGTATCCGATATTTGCATTTACACTATATACTGCCAAAACAACCAAATGTAGACGTTCTGACCAGGAAAATGAAGTAAAACAGCTCAATATGCAATGGATGCAGAAGCAGACAAAATTATTATAGACAGTGATGCTCAGATCGCGGTCATATCCGCGAGCTCTGTGGATAATCTGCGGATCTGGCGGGTTAAGTAGGCTAATAAAAATAACATTCTGATTAATTTCGGGTGGGTCGCGGGTGGATATGATAAATTGTTATTAACGAAAATATTAACTACATTCTCTAAAATATGAGTATGTTCCATTCCAGTTTAAGTTTCAAGGGAGTAAAGCCTGTTTATGCCATTAAGAAAATAAAATTCTGTCAAATAAATTTTGTTTTAAAGAACTGTTCATTTAAAAGCAGCGCTCATTTATCAGTGTATTATGTTACCATTAGAGATGCGCGCATCAACCGTCGCCTCGAGTCCGCTGTTGAAGGTGATGATCATCCATTTATAATCACGCGTAATAACACAGAATAATTGTAATTTGACCATCGGGTACGGATACTTAAATCAGACAAAAATATTGGTGCAGGTGGATGATTTGTTTTTGGCTGCGGATGCGGGTGAAGTTTTGCTTTCCGCACTATTTTCAAAAATCAGCAAAACATTGCTCTCGTAAGGCAGAGAAAAAAATTACTCCGTGTGTAGCCTTCGTCCTCCATCGCACCATTAATAAGTCATGTGATCGCAGTTGGTGTCCACCTGAGTTGATGTCCCTTTTTTAATGACGTATGACTCGCATTTACTGGGTAATATCCGATTTGTCTGCTTACATGGCAGACGCAAATGCACGTATCCGATTCATATCCGATTTATTACCACATATGAGTGAGGCCTGAATCCGATCTGAGAAAATCGGAATCCATGCTGTGCCACTTGAGAGGAAAAAATCGGAATTGGGTCACTTGAACCATGCAGTGTTACTGGGGCCTTAGAGAATTTATGATTAGCATTAGCCAGCACTTTTAAATTTGCTTTGATGTCAGGCACTCTGGCTCCTGGCAAACGTGTGACCATGGTGGCTGGTGTCTCTATTTTCACGTTCCGTGTGATCGAATCACCAATTACTAGGGCACAATCAACAGAATTCTTAGTGGGTGTTTCACTGAGCGGGGCAAATCGATTTGTTATGGTAATCGGAACGGAAGAGTGTTTTTTTTTATCCGCGACTAGAGCGATCTGTAACGTATTTTAGTGATTCTGACAGGTCAATTTAGCTCACAAGGAATTATTAATTAATTTATAGGGAATTCGAAAGAATCACTTATTACGACCGAGCAAATGACTCGTCCAGGGTTCATTTGAACCGGCTGCAACTATCAGCTCTGCAGCAGATATAAATATCCAAATTATAGTGAAACACTATTTATTTGCAAGGTAACTTAGATCAGCAGTTTGAGACAATAAATTTGTAAGCACATAACACAAGTAATACTTCTCTTTAAAATACAAACAAGACTTTATTGATTATTCTAACACATAAAACTAATATCTAACACAAACACACGCACACACATTTATACGAGTTGCAGAAAGAAGAAGAGTGAGGAAAGAATGACTTTTAAGAGTGATGAAATCCCAAGTTTCTATATGCACTTATAAGACATGGCCTGAACGAACCATCAATCATTAATTTAACCCTTCTATCGTTTCTTAGGCAGGTTATTAAATCTATATCAATGCACCAGTTAAAGGGATACTCCACCGTTTTTTCATATTAAACTATGTTATTCCCTTAACTAAGACGAGTTGATACATACCTCTTTCGTCTCAGTGCGTGCACTAAATCGCTCTGTCTTGCGGCGAAACTTTGTTAGCCCAGTTCATTCAATATGTGCCAAGCAGAGAAGCTACAAAACACCTCCACGTTTTCCCTATTTAAATACAGTTACTCGCGTAGTGTAACTCGACCTAGGACGGTGACACAAAACAAAACATTGCGCTTTTCTAAGCGTGTAAAATGGATAACTATATTGTGTGGCGGAATACCATAGCAAGTGCTTGGAAGCACTTCGACTTCGGCGCAGTAATATCTTCACTAGAGGGAGCGGGGGCCGGTGAGAGGACTTTTCACGAGTGAAGATATTACTGCGCCGAAGTCGAAGTGCTTCCAAGCACTTGCTATGGTATTCCGCGCCATACAATATAGTTATCCATTTTACATGCTTAGAAAAGCGCAATGTTTTGTTTTGTGTCACCGTCCTTGGTCGAGTTACACTACGCGAGTAACTGTATTTAAATAGGGAAAACGTGGAGGTGTTTTGTAGCTTCTCTGCTTGGCACATATTGAATGAACTGGGCTAACAAAGTTTCGCCGCAAGACAGAGCGATTGAGTGCACGCACTGAGACGAGAGAGGTATGTATCAACTCGTCTTAGTTAAGGGAATAACATAGTTTAATATGAAAAAACGGTGGAGTATCCCTTTAAGCTTAAGAGTCTAGAGGCTACTTGCTTGGTTCCTTTTTTGGGGATTCCCTTTTGTCAGCGTAAAAGGGGTTTCCCGAGTTAGTTCCTTGGCTGGTGTCCTCGTGCCTGGATAGATGATCTCCTTGCTCTCCAGCACTAGCAGAGAGAACAGAGGCTACAGTTTAGACATCATTAGTATTATAAGAATACGAGACATTTTACACAGATTTCAATCAAGCCATCTTTTGAATCAAGAACATCCGATCATACTGATAGGAAACACGACACACTTTCATTCAAACATCTAACAGTTATAGCCATTACATGACTTATATGGGATCTAAGCTTATTAGACACACATATAGGTGGTAGACACAATATAGAATTTTGTAGTTGAACGATGTTTGATTATAAGTCCATCAAGAATTATTTTGGGATGATTTTATGTATTGTTATAGGTAAAATCTCAGTTCTCTGTGGTTTGAAGAGATTTTAACTCTGGGTCATTCAGAGGTCCTTAAGGAGGAGGGGGTCTGTTTTGTATATCTGTCGTGGGGTCAGCAACCTCTTGGTCGGGCACCGAGCTGTGCCATCTCTGAACCAATCAGTCTTTTCAAAACCATCTAACATTGACAACGTTCTTCCTTTAGTTGCTTTAGTTGCCCATATAGTTATTAGCGTAGACGGGCTGGAGCCTGGATTTTATGGCTCTGGATTGGTGATTTGGGGTCTGGAATGTTGAGTTCTGTGTGGAATTATGTTTGAACAAATCACCAGGAAGATTCATTTGAGTTTGGTTCGCCCTCAAATCCTACAGATCCCTCACTGTCACCCATTTGCCTTGCTGCGCAGGCACTAATTCTGCCAGAACCGAATCATGTAAAGAGTTCATGTAAAGAGTCCAAAATAGTATCTAAAGCTCTAGCACTCTTACTATCCTCAATTAAAGTTTGGATGTGTGTCTCTAGTTCTGAAATCTTCTCTCTCAGCCTAACTGTCTCCTTGCATTTATCACATATAAATCCTATATTGCCGACAGAAAAGGCTATTCTAAACATGTATAGCCTTTAGAATGTATAGCATTCTAAACATGCACAGAGCAATGACCCATTAATAAAAGCCTGGCTGCGTTCGAAACCGCATACTCAGTGAGTAGGTACTTACTTAACGAGCGCTAAAAGAGTTGGTACTATATAGCCTGATCAATTTAAGTATGAATGTGAACTGGACATCTGCCATGTTGACGTTATCATGTGACCTACGATGCTTTATGGTTATCACAAGTGCAACAACTTAAAAGATATGAATGACACGTTTAATTCATCTATCTGTAAATATCTTGATATTAAGTCGATTAGAGCTAAAATTGATATGAGCGATAGGTGCACTGACATCTCATAACATCAGTAATTTGACAGCCCTACCTAGAACGGTTTTCCTCAGCGTTTGTAATGTCTGCACAGAGGCTACGTCAGACCTCTTTCTCATTGAGACGTGGTCTGGGAACCACATGTTCATTTTCTCGTATTTGAGGCGTGGTTTACGAATGCCCAGAGCCGTTTATTGGGCACTACGAATGTCTATCAAATGCGCCTGTACGTAGCTCATAGCCAATCGTTTCAATTATACCAGATGACGTATGTAGAGCGACAGAAATTCAACGAGGAAGAAGACGATGGTTGAAGAAGACTAAACTACTTAGAACACTATCTAAGGCTGTATCTGTAGATTTATCAATAACTGACACAATGCAGACTAGATTTAACCGAACGTGTTCCTTGTTTTATTTTCCTCTTTTTTCACCCTATACTCCTGCAACCCTGCACCCTGGTTCACACCGACCACACCCACCTTCCCATGTAACACCACCCTTAAAGGGCTATAACATTTATCAACTATGATATAACATTTATCAACACTACATCCCTTCCCTTAAGCTAACACTCACCAACTGAACATGTGAATGAGCAGTATAACATGTAACACTGTAATAAATGTGACGGGCATATTTAACCAGTTACATAGTCCTGATAACGTGGGTTAGGATGGCTAACTCTCCCTGAACGAGTCACTACAGGTTGGGCAGTGTGGGGGACCGAACGTCACCCCATGTATTGGGATGTGTAGGCTCACTAGCTTGCGATGGTGGAGGTGGAAAAGACGGCTACCAGATCTCAATTGTTCCAAAAAATAAAATAAAGTTTATTTATATTTTAACTCAGAATTCAAGAAAACAAAATAATCAAAAATAAATCGAGATAGCACAATGCTTTTAGCTTCCAATAATAGCAAACACTTTGTACATAGCCTCACAGCAAGCTAGTACTCACTCTCACTCTCCCGAATACAGAATGAGGCCCTCTTAAATAGGCCAAAGCATTAAGCCAAATTGGACCATACCAACATTCAGGGTATTATCTTTAGCCTAAGGCCATAAATAAGCTATAAGCTAAGTAGAAAATAAACATTACATGAAAACAAAATATTATCATCATATCACTAACATTTTATACAACATTTACACCACCTATTCACACCACACATATACATACAACACATTATTACAAACAAACACCCCTGTGAACAATGCTCTGCACCCTCTGCCCTGTGACCGAGATAAATACCACCCCTACAGCGGCGCGCGCATCCGCATAGGAGCAGTCGAATCGGACCGGGATGCATGAAATGCGTGAGTCACTATATGTATGAATTAACTAGGATTTCAGACAGAAACAGAGAGTAAATGGGACATGAAATAGTAGGTACCGCACTACATGTTATGGAGGTGGTAAAGTAGGAAGTAATAAGCAGTGACAAAATAGTTCTGAGTGTTGTGAATGAAATTCGCGGACTAACCGTTCTACAAACAAATGAACGCGAATGCGTTAATGATGCATAGCCCCGCGTCAGCATTCTCTTTAAACACAACCCCCCATGTGTTCATAAGCCATCCATACCCCTTCACAAAATAACACAAGTAGCCTAAGCATGACATCATGTTTATAAAGGAGCGTGCAGGTGTATGTGTGTGCGTGTTCAGAGTCTCTCCCGCTCTTGCGTGTAACGCCATTCACAGTCAATGCGAGAGTGCGTAACAGTGAGAAGTGAGGTTCACTTTCTCACATTTCCCTCCCCCTTTTGAAGTCTCGCCAACAGGGTGAGACAGAAAGTCTGCTACAGTATTCTGCTGGCTCGCTCTGTACTGCACCGTGAACCTGTAGGGCTGCAGTGCTAAAAACCAGCGGGTGACTCTAGCATTGGAGTCCTTCATGCGCCCTAGCCATTGCAAGGCGCGGTGGTCAGTCTCTAGGGTGAAGTCTCGACCAAGCAGGTAATATTTCAAAGTGTCAAGCGCCCACTTCACGGCCAGGCACTCAAGTTCTATGGCCGCATATCTGGTCTCTCTCGGGAACAGTTTCCGGCTAATATAAGCCACAGGTTTCTTGTCGTCACCCTCTCCTTGGAGCAGCACCGCCCCAAGACCAACACCAGATGCGTCCGTCTGGACAGTGAAGTGCTTTCCAAAGTCAGGGCTCTGGAGAACTGGATCTTTGCAGAGGGTCTCTTTTAAATCCAAAAAGGCTTTGTCTTGCTCCTCCCCCCATTGAAGCTGGGTGGAGCTTGACTTCCGAGTCAAGTCCGACAAGGGAGCTGCTCGTCGGGCAAAGTCTGGCACAAATCGGCGATACCAGCCCACCAGCCCCAGAAATGACCTAACTTCCTTCTTTGTCTGGGGCCTTGGACAGTCCTCTACTGCCTCGACTTTGTCCTTTTGCGGCCGGATCACACCACGACCCAGAACATGGCCAAGGTATTTGACCTCCTCTTGGGCTATGGTACACTTTTTTGGGTGGATGGTCAGGCCCGCTCGCTGAATGCGCTGCAATATCTCACCTAGATGACGCTGATGCTCCCCCCAGGTGGCGCTGTACACCACTATGTCATCCAGGTATGCAGCAGCAAAAGAGTCTGTTCCTGCCAACACGATATCCATAAGTCTTTGAAAAGTGGCTGGCGCCCCCTGCAGGCCAAATGGCATTACCACAAACTGGAACAGACCCTGCGGGGTCCGGAATGCAGTGTATGGCCTGTCTGTCCTGGCCAAAGGCACCTGCCAGTATCCCTTGCATAAATCCAAGGTAGTGATGAAGGATGCTTTGCCGAGGCGCTCGATCAAGTCCTCGAGCCTAGGCATGGGGTAAGCGTCAAAGTGGGACTGGGCATTCACCCGCCGAAAGTCAATACAAAAGCGCATAGTGCCATCTTTTTTGGGCACTAGCACCACAGGATTACTCCACTCACTGGAAGAGCGCTCAATCACCCCTAAGGCTTTGAGAGACGGCAGAAGACGTTCAGGAACCCGGTACATCCTTTGGCGTATTGGGGTAGTGTCTTTGAGTGGAATGGAGTGTTCCACCACTGAAGTAAATCCCGGCTTTTCCTGAAATAGGTTAGGAGGGATGATTCCTTCTAGCTCCCTCTGCTGGTGGGAGGTCAAGTGGGATACCTCCAGGGTAGATGCTAGCTGACTGGTGGGGAAGAATTGCTCAGGACTCTCCTCTTCCTCCATCACCGCCTGCACCCGGAGCTGTAATCCTGGCTGTACGACCCTCTCATGCCATTCTTTCAGGAGGTTGACATGAAAGGTCTGTCTGGGTTTTCTTCTCCCAGGAAGGTCAATTTCATAGGTGGCCGGACCCATTTTCCGCACCACCTCGTACGGACCCTGCCACCTAGCAAGCAGTTTGTTTTCCGAGGTAGGAAGAAGAAGCAAAACTTTCTGCCCTGGGTTGAGGTGCCTCTGCCTGGCAGCCTTGTCATACCAGGCCTTCTGGTGCATTTGGGCCTGCTCCAGGTTATCCCGCACCAGCTCGGTCATTTCCTCCATCTTGTCTCTCATTTTGAGGATATGCATGAGGACGCTGTGGGACTTGGGGTCCCTCCCAGGCTTCTCTCAGGACATCCAAAGGCCCCCTCACCCGTCTCCCATACAGAAGTTCGAACGGCGAGAAGCCGGTGGAGGCCTGGGGGACCTCCCGTTAGGCAAAGAGCAAGTAAGGCAACCAGCGGTCCCAGTCTTTACCATTGGCCGCTACAAACTTCCTCAACATGCCCTTTAAAGTCTGGTTATAGCGTTCAACCAGCCCGTCTGTCTGAGGGTGGTATGGGGTGGTCCGGATGCCTTTGATGCCTAGCAAGCTATACACCTGTTTTAATGTGTTAGACAGGAAGGCGGTGCCCTGATCGGTTAGAACCTCCTGGGGAATGCCTACCCTAGAAAATAGCTGCAACAAGGCCTGCGCAATTGGACCAGCCGTAACATTGCGCAAAGGAAACGCCTCAGGGTAGCGGGTGGCATAGTCACAAATGACTAAAATGTATTTAAACCCTGTTTGGGTTCTTTCCAGGGGCCCTACAATGTCCATGGCTATGCGAGAGAAGGGAACTTCTATGATAGGCAGTGGCTGAAGGGGGTAAGGGCTAGTTTTCCTCTTGCTGGTGAACTGGCACTCGGGACAGGATTTACAGTATTGCTGCACCTCACTATAAAGCCCTGGCCAATAGAACCTGGCTGCAATACGCTCATAGCTTTTGGTGTTGCTCAAGTGACCTGCTCAAGGGATGGTATGCCCCATGGCTAACACTCTTTCCCTCAACTGCCTAGGAACCACCAGTTGCTCTGCCCTGTCATCGCCTGGCTCATGGTAAAGCAATCCCTCCTTCACTACGTAGCCTTCTCCAGACAGTGAAGTAGGCATCTCAGTGGACATACCATCTACTTGTGTGACCCTGTCATACGCTTTCTGCAATGTGGGGTCCTCTCTCTGCAGCTGCTCAAAGGTATCTGGGACCTCATCCCAATCATCCACTGGCTGGGTAAGTTGAAGCTCTTCACTTCTCTCCATGGCGCCCACTAACCTAGCCTGCCTCCGCTGTCTTCTGCTCTTTCTGCACTTTGTTTTGGCTGGAGGGGTATTCTCCTCCTCTGAAAAAGGCAACTCTGACAGGCTATTTGGCCTAATTGACTCATCTGTCTCCTCTTTCTCGGGGTCCTGCGCTTGGCTTTGGGATCGAGTAACGACCATATTCACTGGCCTGCTGGACTGCACTAATTCTGGTAGCACAATAATGTCCTGGCCTATTACAACAGGATGGCTCAGCCTCTCCACTACACTAACCATCCTTTGGTATGTCTGGCCTCTAATATATAGGTATGCTTCGGCTGTCGGATACACATGTTAATCTCCATTGACACACAGAACCTTCAGCTTCCTACCCTGCACAAAGTCCCTCTTCTCCACTAGGTGGGGCTGCACAAGTGTTTGGGTACTTCCTGTGTCTAGCAGGGCAGTAGCATCTTTCCCATTAACTAGGACCGGCATTGTCTGTAGCCTTCTCTTGAAACCTATATCGCCCTCTTCTGGGCGGGGAATACAGCTACGGCTGGAGTGCTTGGGCTTCCTGTTTGGGCATTCAGGCTTTATATGTCCTTCCTGACCACAAAAATAGCATACCACCGGACCTCCG
This sequence comes from Scardinius erythrophthalmus, assembly GCF_964197995.2. Taxonomy (NCBI): domain Eukaryota; kingdom Metazoa; phylum Chordata; class Actinopteri; order Cypriniformes; family Leuciscidae; genus Scardinius; species Scardinius erythrophthalmus. Next base: position 24,860,137 of record NC_138227.1, on the reverse strand, counting down.
GTTCTTGGCTCTAGGCTATCTCTGGGCTTGGTTGAGACAAAATAGTTACGGGCAGGCATTCTACTGGGCTCACTAGCCTTTGCACCACTCCCCTGACCAAAGCCCTCAGACCTACCACGGACCGCTGGTCTTGGCTATGACTCCAGACGGAAGTGTTTGTGGCCCCGTCGGGCCGCCATGTAGTTCTCCACCAGCTCCGCTGCCCTCTGACCATTCTGGGGATTGTGCTCCTTCACCCAGACTCGGATGTCCGGTGTCAGAGTGCAGAGGTACTGTTCCATTATGAGCATCTCGGCGATCTCTTCAACCGACTTATTTGCCGGCCTAATCCATTTCTGAAATAAATCCCTGAGGCGGGTGTACAGCTCACGGGGGGCCTCTCCTGGCCTGACATCCGGTTCACAGAACCTCCTCCGGTACACCTCCTCGTTGATTTCATACTTGTGCAGTATTGCCTCCTTCACACTGTCGTACTCCATCGACCGGTCCATACCCATAGCCACATAGGCACTGCGGGCCTTCCCAGTGAGGTATGGCACCAGAAACACTGCCCAGTCCTCTCTAGGCCAGCGGTAAGCTGTGGCCAGCCGCTCGAATGTGGTGAGGTACTGTTCGATGTCGTCCCCTTCCTCGAACCTTGGAATGGCCGATCTGGCCCAGGGTGCTGGAGCTGCAGGTACTGCTGGTGCCACCGGCGCCACTGGAGCTTGAATCGGAGCTGGAACTGGAGCTGCTGGTGCCGGTGCTGGTGCCGTGCCGGTGCTGCCGGCTGAACTGGCCCTTCTGGTTGAGGCCCTGGTGGAGCTGTAGGTGGATGCCTCCTCTCTGCCTCCACATCATCCCTTAACTGGTTCAGCTGCATCTGCACACTCCTCCAGCGCTGCTCCTGCTTATACGCCTCCCTCTCATGTGTCTGCAGAGTCTTCTCCAGGATATGACGCAGGGTTGCAAGGTCAGTCCCCTCTGTCTGCTCTCCGCCCATTGCTTGGGCCCCACCATCGCCATCTGGGAGTTCATCTGGGGCTTCCTTTTCAACCTCCTTCGGGTCACCTTTGGCTATCCAAAGGTGTCAGCGTACCATCCCACCGCTGCCACCAAATGTGGGGGACCGAACGACACCCCATGTATTGGGATGTGTAGGCTCACTAGCTTGCGATGGTGGAGGTGGAAAAGACGGCTACCAGATCTCAATTGTTCCAAAAAATAAAATAAAGTTTATTTATATTTTAACTCAGAATTCAAGAAAACAAAATAATCAAAAATAAATCGAGATAGCACAATGCTTTTAGCTTCCAACAATAGCAAACACTTTGTACATAGCCTCACAGCAAGCTAGTACTCACTCTCACTCTCCCGAATACAGAATGAGGCCCTCTTAAATAGGCCAAAGCATTAAGCCAAATTGGACCATACCAACATTCAGGGTATTATCTTTAGCCTAAGGCCATAAATAAGCTATAAGCTAAGTAGAAAATAAACATTACATGAAAACAAAATATTATCATCATATCACTAACATTTTATACAACATTTACACCACCTATTCACACCACACATATACATACAACACATTATTACAAACAAACACCCCTGTGGACAATGCTCTGCACCATCTGCCCTGTGACCAAGATAAATACCACCCCTACAGCGGCGCGCGCATCCGCATAGGAGCAGTCGAATCGGACCGGGATGCATGAAATGCGTGAGTCACTATATGTATGAATTAACTAGTATTTCAGACAGAAACAGGGAGTAAATGGGACATGAAATAGTGGGTACCGCACTACATGTTATGGAGGTGGTAAAGTAGGAAGTAATAAGCAGTGACAAAATAGTTTTGAGTGTTGTGAATAAAATTCGCGGACTAACCGTTCTACAAACAAATGAACGCGAATGCGTTAATGATGCATAGCCCCGCGTCAGCCTTCTATTTAAACACAACCCCCCATGTGTTCATAAGCCATCCATACCCCTTCACAAAATAACACAAGTAGCCTAAGCATGACATCATGTTTATAAAGGAGCGTGCAGGTGTATGTGTGTGCGTGTTCAAATGTCCAGAGTCTCTCCCGCTCTTGCGTGTAACGCCATTCACAGTCAATGCGAGAGTGCGTTACAGTGAGAAGTGAGGTTCACTTTCTCACAGGCAGTTTCAGCGACAACACCAGTGGCGGGTGCTTCACTTTGAGATGGTAACACTGTAGATGACAAGAGGTTTGTAAGAGGTGACACTGGTGGAAGTGGCCTGTAATCATCTTCTGAACAATCAGTGGGCGCAGGCTCTTGAACACCGAGGAGCAGACGTCGATTTCTTACGTATTGTCTGCCCTGAGAGGTCACCACATAGCTGTTAGGTTGAGCAGCATGGCCCTGTACAACTGCCAGTTTGTCGAAACCGCGAGCCGTCTGCATCCTTACTGTCTGACCCTGTTGTAGCGGTGGAAGGGTATGGGCATTGCGGTCATAGTATGCTTTGTTTTTCTTTCTCCTCCTGGTAAGAGCTGCCTGGACGTTGCTGCATACAGAGGGCATCAGTCTGTGTTTCAGCTCAGGAAGAAAAGTTCTCGTCCGTCTAGAGAGGAGCAGTTGGGCAGGTGATGGCAGGTCAGCGCGTGAAAGGTTACGCAGGTGGAGTAAAGCAGCTTGAATGTCACTGTGCTCTCTATGGCATATCTCTAGCAGATGCTTGGCGGATCGCACTGCACGTTCTGCAAGCCCGTTGGATTGTGGGTAATATGGGCTACTCCGAATGTGCTCAAAGTCCCATGCACGTGCAAAACCAGAAAATTCGCTACATACAAACTGCCGTGCATTGTCTGTCATGAGCGTCTGAGGAATGCCATGGACGGCAAAGTGTATCTTAAGTTTTGCAATTAGTGACACTTCTCATGTCGGGTAGATGGTCAAGCTCAAACCAACCAGAGAATGAGTCCACTAGAACCAAATGCATTTTGCCATGCCATTCAAATATGTCTGCCGCAGTGAACATCCAGGGAAGATCAGGAACATTGTGTGGTTGCATCGGTTCATGTGATTGATGGGGTCTAAGGGCGTTACAAGGAGCACAACGAGAGATTGCTCTCTCGATATCATCATACATCGTGGGCCAGTACATTGTTTCTTTTGCCCTGCGTTTTGTGGCCGCCAGACCTGGATGGCCTTGATGTGGCTGAGTCACGTAGTAACTTTGTAGCGATGGTGGTATCAGGTGTCTCTGTCCTCGAAAAATCAGTCCATCTTCAACAACAAATTCCTCTCTCATGGAAAAGAATGGGCGGAGGTCATGTGAGAGCTCTTTGAAGGAGTTTGGCCAGCCATGCATTATCATGTCAACAAGTCTTTGGCATGTGGGATCAGATTTTAGAACAGTTCGGAGTTCCTCTGTCCGCTGTGATGAGAGAACTTGAAGTGTCATTACCTCTAGCAGGTCATCCGAAAGGGGAGGGTCAGTGGAGGGGAGATGAGCTCGTGATAGGGCATCAGCAACAAAGAGTTCCTTGCCCCGTTTGTAAATCACGTTGAGACTGTAACGTTGGAGCTTGAGCATCATACTTTGAAGACGTGCTGAGGCGGTGTGTAGCGGCTTTTTTAAGATTGTGATGAGGGGCTGGTGATCTGTTTCCACAGTGACAGGTCGGCCATAGATGAAGTCATGGAACTTCTTAGTTGCAAATACTAATGCCAACATTTCTTTCTCGATTTGGGCATACCGAGATTCAGTTGGTGTTAGGGCGCGTGAAGCAAATGCAACAGGAGCGCCCTGCTGAAGACACACAGTCCATGTTGGGATGCATCAGCTGAAAGGATAACAGGTTTGGTGACATCAAAGTATTGCAGAACTGGGGGACTGGATACAGCGTCCTTCAGCTTTTGGAAAGCGGCATCCTGCAGCTCATGCCACGACCATTCCACATCCTGCTTCAACAATTCACGTAGAGGGCCTGTAACGTCACTATAGTGTGGAATGAATTTCGATGGGATCTAATAAACATGTTGTTGTTTTAGAGGAAGTGATAAGTTTATTTAATTTATTTAAAAACTTTATTACTTTTTTTTATTATTTAAACTTTATTTAAGTTTATTTGGAATTTATTGTTCTATAGTTGTAAAGCACTGTAATTGTTATTGCGGGGTGATAATCGAGGCTGAGTTATAAGGCGCGATTGAGGATTGAACGTTTACAATTGTGGTTCTGATGTTTTCTATTTTCTCAGTGAAAAAATTCATGAAATCATTACTACTAAACTGTAACGGAATATTTTGTTCAGGTGACGCTTGTTTATTTGTTAGTCTAGCCACGGTGTTAAATAAAAACCTAGGATTGTTTTGGTTATTTTCTATTAGTTTGCGGAGGTGCTCAGCCCTGGCCGCTTTTAGGGCCTTTTTATATACTGTCTTTCCAAGTGATTCTAAAAACCTCTAAATTAGTTTGTTTCCATTTACGCTCTAAATTTGGGGGTTCTTTCTTTAGAGCACGTGTAGTATTGTTGTACCATGGTGCTTTAATTTTCTCTCTGACCTTTTTTAGTCTAATAGGTGCAACAATATCCAGTGTTCCAGAGAGAATGGTGCTCATAGTGCTAGTTAATTCCTGTAGTTCATCTGTTTGTTTGGGTTCACTGAGCATCTGAGACAGATCCGATAAGCAATTTGAAAAATGATCTATGGTGGATGGAAGGATTGTTCTGCCTAATCGATAACGCGGCGCAGCATAATATATTACAGGGGTACGTAATATGCAAGTTACCATGTAATGGTCAGTTACATCATCACTTTGTGGAATGATATCTATATCGGTTGGATCGGTTCCATGTGATATAATTAAATCGAGTGTATGATTGAAATGCAGTGAAACATCTCAATTTTCAGTCAAGCAATGAATTAATGCATACATTAATTAAATAATTATATTTTATATACTGACAACAATAAGAAACATGAATAAATTAGTAAAAGAACAAATAAAAAGTAACCATCACAATAAACAAATGCATATTCAAGTCAACAACACATGAAACAAAGCTTTATTCAAACTACAAGCATGTCTTTACAGTCGCTGAACCCCAAATCCTACTGCCATCTCAACACAGCGGTTCCCATTCTACGGCTTTTTTATTTAGGTGAGCCGTGCCTTCGTGCCAGAGGTTGTTGCGTGCTGTGCTGTGCTTCACAATCTGAGGCAATAAGAGCAGGTGGAGTGATGGAAGGTCTTATCCATGGCACCGTTTCCAGGATTCAGCTCTGGGCTCCTCAACCTCAGTGTTCACAAAAGTCTGCAGAGATTTCAGATCCTACAAAAATGCACAAACATTATACAAAAGCAGTCATCTTAACAGCACAATGTAATTTTAACATACATAAAAATGACCTTACTTTATATTTTAGTAAAATCCCTAAAACCTTTTTTTCCCAACAAATGCCACAATCATCTTTCCTTGCAGGCCCTGCTCCACCACAAAATATCTGCAGCAAATGCACAGAAATCAAGAATCAGAAAAGTGTTATAATATCTCTATTTGAAATTACAATAATTAAAATAAACTAAAACTTGATATTTAATTGATTTTGTTATCCATTTCTGTTGTACACTCACTCAAAGGCTTTGATGGCAGCATTCAGCTTCATGAGCCTCTCTCCACCGGATAAACACACATCTGTTCATCTGTCTCAGTAACATCCAGACATGATTCACGTTACCTCTGTGATTTATGAGCTCAATACTATGTTCAATGTTCATCAATTTATCACCAGTACTAAGGGACAAATACAATAGATAACTTATGTTTAGTTACTTTATAGATTTGTTTATTTACTTTACTTACAGCACATTTGTCTAATGTAAACAGTGTTGACAACAGTGAATTTAGCACACATTCACTCAGATGTCTATTTCATGTTGTGATGTGCTCATCTGCAATACTTATAGAATATTTTCCTTTCAGATGTAAATAGACATTTAAAATAAGAGTCTTTAAGATGTAACGTTATATGGTTATGTAAATCCACTTTAGAGATGTAGGCTACATGTGCTTACTGAAACTCCCCTGTTAGCTATACATAATAAAACACGTTTTTACAGCAAAATCGCAACTACTATACTGTCTAACTCCTTTACACCTTCAACAGTTAAAAAGTTTAGGCTACTCTACAGTAGTTCAGCACATGCGATTTTAACACAAGGAACCATGTTCCGTGTTTCTTAAGCTTCACTTTTGACTGTTCTTGTGTAAGACTGCATTTGTGTAACTTTTTTACGTTATGTGCACATCGTGGACACCCCTAGACTGATAAAGATTATTCTGTGGTGAAGGGAATAAAAAAAAGCAATGTAATTTCTAAATTACAAAAGTTAGTTCAGGCAACAATAATAATCATAAATTCTATATTATTACTCAATGCTTGTAGAAATTAAAACTTAAATTTATTAATTTACTTGGAATTGTTTGTCATGTTTACAATGATTCTTTAAGGAAGTATCAATGTTATAAAATCTACCTCAAATTTCTGATAAAAAAGTTGTGTAAGTTGCTTTCATTGTTAGGTTTAGTAATTTGTGGTTTTGTGATGAGTTCATTTTCTTCTCAAAATGACCCATTCATCCTCAAACTATCTACTGATTGTTACCGTTATTGTGTGTTGTGTATCAAGTATTGAGGTTTCTGTGTTTGGTTGGGTACCTCATTACCTTTATTGTGTAATAAAGTATAACACAAAATCTGTGTTGTTTTCTTAAATGCTTTTACGTAAACCATATATGCTTTAAAAGCATGGCTTATTTCAGTGAGTAAAATGTACTTGAAATGTATTGCAAAGTAAACTTCAAATGAGTGAGTAGAAATTACTCCACAAACTCTAACTGGCCAAGTTAAATTTACTTATTCTCTTTGTTAATTTTACTTAATTTAGTTAATTCCATATGTGACATTTACTTTAAAAAAAATGAATGCAATAACTTGCAAAAGAAGAATTAAGTACATTTTACTTATTTTTTTTTTCAGTGAAGAGACCTTGAACACTGGCACTCTCGCACACAAAAGGCAACTCAAGACATACATTTGAACATTTGACATCTCTTAATTGTTACTATAATTCTTAATATGCCATATATGGTAAGGTTTGATCTTTGAGTATGATTGGTTGCCCAACAAGACATCCTGGATGTTATTGCCTGATCTCTTCTGTATAATATAACCCATCTTCCCTCAATAAATATGAGAATGTTACGGTATTACACAGGCTCTGTGTCAGCTTGATCATTCTCTCCGGATATCTCGTGCTGCTGCTGCCACACATCACAGGGGTTGAGGTGCCTGTTATCAACTGATGACTGATAGCATTGAGGATTCAGATAGTCTACCTGAAAATTTATCTAACACAGCCTATACACACTTGATATTAAGTAAATTATAAAAGCAAAGCACGGCTGTTTCTGGAACTTCACGCAATCTTCTTCTGAGATTCTGAAGGCAACAATTTGAAAACCAAGGTGAGTTTTTGGAACAGAGACCAACTGAATAAATTTTCTACGTAAAGTATTTTTGTGCTTTGTCATTTAATGCATTGAGAATCGCAGTGTGCAGCATCTGAGTGCATGCAGACATTTAACTTTTCCTGTTTATTAATTTCAGTTTCATCATGGTGATGCTGAAAAGTTTTCTTTTTCTTTTCATGATCTTCTCCATGGGGAATGCAGGAGGTAACCAAGACATTTATTTGTCAAAACCCTTGCTATTTAAAACATTTTGGAAATGTACAATATTCCATTGAGTAATGATTAATGAGGGGTTTACAGTGTATAAAGTGCACATATTTTCAGCACATAACATAAAACAACATTCTTTGTTGTGAATATTACAAGAACCCTAATGTTTATGTACTGGATACAGTTCGTTTAGAGAACAAATGCCCCGCTGGATGGATAAATTTTGGACTCCGATGCTACAAGTACTTCTCTCATTCGACTAAGTGGATCACAGCGGAGGTAATGTGTTAGTTACAATATGGTGATTTGGTCACACTTTATACTGGTGTTTTTAAAATCTAAATAGACAGATGTACAGCCATGTATGTACACAATAAGTACATAGTATACATATTAAAGACACTTAATATAAAGTGGAAATGGTGATTTTTATTTATTTTTTTATTGTAAAACATTATTTTCTGCAAATAAATAATACAGAAAACGTCTCGGGTTACGACTGTAACCCTTGTTCCCCGAGAAGGGAACGAGACACTGCGTCGTCGTCGTGACGACACTTTGGGAAACGCCCTCAGCGTATCGCATCTGAAGTATGAATGAAATCTGTCCAATCCTGATTGGTGCTGCGTCATGACGTAGTAGATGACGGCATAACCGGAAGATACAAAGGGACGCCGGCACAAACACATGTTAGCTCCTTTGCGATGAAGCAAGCGCTCTGCCCGTGATAGGTGTGGCGACGAGACGCAGTGTCTCGTTCCCTTCACGGGGAACAAGGGTTACAGTTGTAACCCGAGACGTTCCCCTTCGAGGGAATTCGCACTGCGTCGTCGTCGTGACGACACTTTGGGGAACCCAAATGCCACACCGTAATCACGCCCGCCCTAGTATGAAGCTGGAAGACCAGGCACACTTTAGGACGCGAGCACTCTGGCACCAGGCGTCACAGGGAGTTGCAGACTGTAGAAACGTATGAAGGTGTGCGGGGTGGCCCACCCGGCCGCCTCGCAGATACTCTTTCCTGAAGCGAGACGCCAGAAAGGAGCGCCACCGAGGAGGCCATGCCCCTGGTGGAATGTGCCCTCACGGCCATAGGTGAAGGCAAGTTATAGCCTGGATAATCCAATTGCTGATTGTCTGTTTAGATGCAGGCAGCCCCTTCTTGGGTGAACCAAAGCACACCAACAACTGGTCTGACTTCCTCCACTGAGAAGACTTCTCCAAGTACACTCTCAGGGCTCTGACTGGACAGAGCAGGTGAAGTCTCCCCTCTTCCGCCGTCACGTGAGGTGGAGGATGGAAGGCCTGAAGAACCACTGACCGTGCCACATTAGATGGCACCTTGGGCACATAGCCCGGTCTAGGATGTAAGATGGCCTTAACTCCGCCGGAGTTATAGCCATTACTAGCCATTATAGCCAAGGCCTGGAGATCCCCCACTCTCCTCAGAGAGGTGATAGCAAGGAGAAAGGCCACCTTAAGGGTCAGGTTCTTTGCCTCAGCCGACTCCAGTGGCTCGAAGGGGGCCTCAGACAACCCTTCAAGTACCACTGCCAGGTCCCAAGTTGGGACTCTGGAGCGAGCCACAGGCCTCATCCTCCGAGCCCCACGGAGGAAATGTACAACCAGATGGTGCTTCCCCAAAGGCCCATCACCTACAGGCGAGTGGAAAGCCCCAATGGCAGCCACATACACCTTAAGTGTGGACGGGGTAAGACCGGCGGAGAAACGATCTTGGAGGAACTCCAGCACTGAAGCCACTGGGCAGTTAACTGGGTCCACCTCACGCTCTCTACACCAAGTAGAAAACACATTCCACTTCAGGCTGTACAGTCTCCTGGTGGAAGGAGCCCTGGAGCTGAGTAAGGTCTCGACAACACCTGCTGACAGGCCAGCCTCTAGGTACCGGGCCCCCTCAGGGGCCAGACCCAGAGGTTCCACAGCTCTGGCCGGGGGTGAAATATTGTGCCCCCTGCCTGCAACAGCAGATCCCTCTTCAGAGGGACCTGCCACGGAAGGCCGTCCAGCAGTGCTACAATGTCTGAGAACCATACTCGGGTCAGCCAGCGGGGTGCTACTAAAAGTAGACTGATCCCCTCCCGGCGGACCCGCTCCAGGACTCCCGGGAGCAGAGCGATCGGGGGAAATGCGTACAGACGCAGCCTCGGCCACGTCTGCATCATGGCGTCCAGCCCCAGCGGAGCTGGATGCCTGAGAGAGAACCACAGTGGACAGTGGGACGTCTCTTGAGACGCGAAAAGATCCACTTCCACTGGGCCGAACCTCACGCACATGGCTTCCACCACCTCTGGGTGGAGTCGCCACTCCCCGGGCCTCAACCCCTGCCTCGACAGGACGTCTGCTCCCTGATTTTGGTCCCCGGGGACGTACATCGCTCTGAGAGACGACAGTTTCCCCTGGGACCACAGAAGGATCTGGTGTGCCAGTCTGCATAGAGGGCGCGACCTCAGACCACCCTGATGATTCAGATACGCGACTACAGAAGTGTTGTCTGAGCGTATCAGGACATGGTGGCCGCGGAGGTCCGGGAAAAAGCTCCTCAGAGCTTTGTAGACCGCCAGCAATCCCAGGCAGTTGATGTGCCAGGAAGAATGCCGGGTCTCCCACAGACCTCTCGCAAAGCGGCCGTCCATGACCGCGCCCCAACCAGTGAGGGAGGCATCTGTTGAAACGGTTTTCGGGCAACATGATGCTCCCAGCATTGGTCCCTGGGACAGGAACCAAGGTTTCCTCCATATGACGAGGGGAAAACCCCTTGGCTCTCAACCACCACTGTAGGGGTCTCATGTGTAGCAGGCCAAAAGGTATGACGTTGGACGCTGCTGCCATGAGCCCCAGCAGTCTCTGAAACTGCTTCACAGTGAGGTTGTGGCCTAGCTTCACTCTGGAGACCATCGCCCGTATGGATTCCACCCGTGCAGGAGACATTTGTGCCCGCATCGTCGTGGAGTCCCATACCACTCCCAGGAACATACTTTGTGTTGAGTCTCAGCCCCAAGCACCTGATATGGGCCAGAACGACATCTCGATGCCGAACTGCCATATCGTACGACTTGGCTAATATTAGCCAGTCGTCGATGCAATTGAGTACACGAATGCCCTGGAGTCTCAGGGGAGCCAGCGCTGCATCCATGCACTTGGTGAAGGTGCGAGGGGAAAGAGCTAGGCCAAAGGGAAGAACCCGATATTGGTACGCTTCGCCCCCGAAAGCGAACCTCAGGAACTTCCTGTGACATGGAAGGATGGATATATGGGAGTATGCGTCCTTCAGATCTATCGTGACGAACCAGTCCTCGAACTGGATCTGACTCACGATGGCTGGAATTGTGAGCATCTTGAACCTGAATCTCCTCAGAGAACGATTCAAGTGCCTGAGATCTATTATTGGACGCAACCCCCCATCCTTCTTGGGAACTATGAAGTACCGGCTGTAGAACCCGGACTCCCTGTCTGGCAGAGGAACACGTTCTATGGCCTCCTTGACCAACAGGGATTGAACTTCCTGTTCCATAACCCGAACCTGCTCTAGGCCGACCACAGTCCAGACCACCCCGTTGAACTTCGGGGGAGGGGAGCTGAACTGCAGTCTGTAACCCAGCTCTACAGTACGCAGGGCCCACACAGATATATTCGGAAGGCATGACCATGCGCCGAAATAATCTACTAAGGGAACCAGCCTCTCGAGGCTGGCCTCGGGTGTCAACCGAGCCTCAATCCCGACCCCCTGAAGTGGCTGACCGGCAGGGAGAAGTCGAGAATGATTTTCGGTGTGCGGACGCGTCCGCTGCCCAGCCGCAGGTCTTTCTAGAGGCGGCTGGAGCGGTGTGCGTGCGCGGTAAATCAGGGTGGCCCGAAGCGTACTGGACGGTGGGAACACAGCACTGATTTCCTGAGAGCTCCGGGGGGAAGGCGACCTCGATCGCTCCGCCCCGGGGGGGACAGCTCTGAGCGGTCCGGCCGCAGCTAGGACCGCTTGGCAGAAGCCTTCTTTGCCTGAAGGACGGTCCTCAGATCGACCTTAGGCTCAGAAGGCTTGCCGTGAGAGCACCGCCTCCTTTTGCCAGGCTCCCTCGGGAGGGGTGCGGGAGGCGACACTCTCCTTTTTGCACCTGTCGGTGCGAGGCTCAACATTTTAATTCCTCAAAATTAAATGTAGCCAAAAACACTGGATAAGTGAAACACGGTCTGGATGGTAGGCTGAATTAAAATTTCTAACTTCTCAAAGTCAGATAATATTCCATCATTTTAATTCCATAGAATTAAATGCAGCCATAATCACCAGACAATACTGTTTGTTTAGTTTAATATTTATTTAAACGGTTCCGTAATCTACACGCTGCCTCGGCAAACGTGAGATTCGAGCCGTCGGTCACAATATATCGGCTTTCATCCCTCGAGAAGAAAGTCAACAGGTGACCGTGCGAGGCTGAAACATCCGACAGCGCACGGCTTTTTTCTATGCATGCGCGCCGAGATATTTCTCAATGAACACTGCCAGCACCCTCAGGAGCTGACTGTGAATGCCTCGCACCCAAACAGTATTATTTCACAGATCGCGTGTGTTTCTTTTATAGCAGACTCGTAATCTACGCGCTGCCTCGGCAAACGCGAGATTCGAGTAATTCACAATATATTTGGCTTTCATCTCTCGAGAAGAAAGCCAACGGGCGCGAGGCTGAAACACCCGGAATGCACGGATGTGTGCGTCAAGATATTTCTCAGTGAACACACAGCCAGCACCCTCAGGAGCTGACTGTGTCATGATCCACACAAGAACAGAAGAAAGGTAGATCCAATATGCAGTATGTGTTACTTTAATGTTAGGGTAATCCAATCTCATAAACAGTCCAGGCAAAGGTCAATATCCAATAGAGCAATCCAAACATGAACAGGAACCAAACAAACGGCAAGAACAGAACTCGGAAGTGGTGTGATACAAACAAGGACTCCGTGACACATACTAAAACAGACAGGGTATAAATACACAGGGAAATAACAATGCTAATGGGGAACAGGCTGAGTGCAATGATCAGTGATATGGGGCAGCTGAGTGCAATGAAAAGACAAGGATCATGGGGGATGTAGTTCAAGAGTGTGATGGACACCGTGGGGAAGGAGGACATCTAGTGGTGACCCAAGGAACATAAACCAGACACTGTGACAGACTGTGCATGCCTCGCACCCACACAGAATCTTTATTGCAGTGTAGCCCCGTAATCTACGCGCTGCCTCGGCAAACGCGAGACCCGAGCTATAGATTCTGTATTGCAATGCAGACATTAATCTACGCGCTGCCTCGGCAAACGCGATTAGTCACAGAATCTTTATTGCAGAGTAGCCGTAATCTACGCGCTGCCTCGGCAAAAGCGAGATCCGAGCCACTATAGATTCTGTATTGCAATTCAGACCTTTAAACTACGCGCTGCCTCGGCAAACGCGAGATCCCAGTCACAGAATCTTTATTGCAGAGTAGACCCGCAACCTACGCGCTGCCTCGGCAAACGCGAGATCCGAGCCACTAGATTCTATATTGTAATGCAGATGTTATATGGGACAATTCTTATGGGACAAACAACTCCAAATAAGACAAACAGTTTCACACAGAGCGCTTGCTGAAGAGCAAAAAGCTAACATGTGTTTGTGCCGGCGTCCCTTTGTATCTTCCGGTTATGCCGTCATCTACTACGTCATGACGCAGCACCAATCAGGATTGGACAGATTTCATTCATACTTCAGATGCGTTACGCTGAGGGCGTTCCCCAAAGTGTCGTCACGACGACGACGCAGTGCGAGTTCCCTCGAAGGGGAACTGATACTAAGCAAATAATCAATCAGAGCAGACTTTATTTGCAAATGTCTTAAAATGTTTTTTAAAAAGTCACTTATGCTTTATGGTAAAAAAATAGATTTTGTATTGACTATAATAAAATGTGTCTCTTTAGAGAAACTGTCAAAGTCTTGGTGGGAATCTCGCATCTGTGCACAATACACTGGAAAATGATTTCCTGCTGAGTCTGTTGCTTTCTTCCACACGTTGTTGGATTGGCGCTCATGATGGTATAGAAGTAAGTTAAATTGTGTGTCCTTAAGATACCTATTTGTTTGTCTAATAAAAAAGGCCTGCTTTAAACAGTAAAGGCAATGAAGAAGTTTCTAAAGAAGATGGTTTGACTTTTTCCTGAAGTCTGACAGCAGTAGTGCAATCTTTGTATTCACTCTCTTCACTCATTAGGAAGGACAGTGGTTGTGGAGTGATGGAACTAAGTTTTTCTATACCAACTGGTGCCCTGGAGAACCTAACAGTGGTTCTGAGAACTGTTTGGAGATCAACTGGACCCGTAAGAATGCAATCTGTTTTTTGAATACTTTCAGTTATAATTTACAATACTACAATTTCATATCATACAGTAAAATTAAATGACTCATTTGGATTTCACAAAGTGCCTTAAGTTGAACATTCTGTTTTATTTTGATTCTAACACCTCTATAATGATCAGAATAACTAATTTCATTATTTCACCTACAGCTAACCGTTGCTGGAACGATGCGTCCTGTTCAGACTCAAAGTCCTATGTTTGTGTTAAGGGCATGTGAGACCATATGCAGTCATGCTGATCCACAGTTACTTTGATTGAACGGCATTTACTTTTTTCTGATCTTTACAAAAATGTTATTCTGAAATCAAATCTCGTCTTCTGACAACTTTAATCTCTTCTCAATATCTTCTCTGAAACACTCCTCATATTAATAAAAGCATTGATAAAGCAAATCATGTCCATTGTGGACAATCAAATTCATGTATATACAAATATAAGAAGGCCTAAATTGTGCATCAAGGTTTGAGGACATGGATATTAGAATAGCATTAAATGATGTCATCATCAGGGGAGGGGTTTAAGAATGCAGCTGCTTCATCATTAGGCTTGTTCGACTTTATGCAGCTCTGCGCAGACCGATCGGCGGCTGACTTAAAGCAATGCATGCCGGTTAGAAATTTTGTCCGACTTGATACAGCGCCGACACCACGTGACTGTGACGTATGCCATCAAAGTACCGCGAGAGCGATTCGAGAGTAGCCGGAGAACTCAGCCAGCGCAGCTTCTCTTTTTCTTTTTTTTTTTTTATTAATTCAATGCCACAAGAACAAGAGGTATCACATGTTCACAATAATACATACATTAACTGTCAGAAAAATTAAATAAATAAAATAAAACATTTTTACATAAAGTCCAGTGCTTTCAAAGCATTACATGTTTTCATTGCTTTTTTGTTTTTAGTTTGTCCCAAAAGATGTACATATAATTTAAAGTCATTTATAAAATGTGAAAAATTTGGTTTATCTTGAGCCCACTTCTTTTTATGTATATGATATTTTCCTAATAAAATAAAAAACGTACTCGGTTACTAACGTAACCTCGGTTCTCTCTAGAAGAGGGAACGAGTATTGCGTAAGGTTAGCTTACGCATCGGGAAAGTCTTCTTTCTTCGAGATCTGAAGCCAAAAAATTATCCTTAATTTTGTATACATTGTCAACGCAGTGCAGCAGCCGACAGACCTAGGCAGGCTGATAAGCGTGCTCATTGGCTGCTCGGCGGCAACTGCTTAAGCCTATGGGTGAGCGCTCGGAACGCGGCAACCAATGAGGGCGCTTCGCGCCCTACACACCCTTCTAACCGTCAGAATGGGTGTGGCCAGCGTGTATATATTCAGCGCTCACAGGCTAAATTTCTGGTTTTCGCAGTCTGAAGCGCAAAGCTCGTGGCGTGACACGGCAGGTTACGCAATACTCGCTCCCTCTTCTAGAGAGAACCGAGGTTACGTTAGTAACCGAGTACGTTCTCTTACGAGAGGTCTCTCGTATTGCGTAAGGTTAGCTTACGCATCGGGAACCCTTTGTCAACGCCGTGTGCGCCGAGCATCCAGCCCATGAATCCCAGGGAAACCGGGGAAAAACACTCTGCTGGGAAATGTGGCCGGTCGGAGAGACGTCATGCAGCATATGAAATAGAGCGGCGCGGCCGGTCTATAAACATATAACAGTACAAACAGTAGGGCCGGCAGAGCGAGCCCATACAGTACATAAGCACTCATAAGGGTAGGAGAAAAACGACATAGTCGTTCTCACATGAAGAGAAAAAATTCCCGCGCGACAGGTCTGAGGTCTCAGCCGGTCTGAGTCAAACACTTCACCCTGAGTATAGTACCAGAATAGCGCCAGCATAAGAACGTAGTCTGCACACGAGAAATGGGCAGAGCATACACATCACTTATACTGACAGTATTTTCGCCTGTAGGGCAGGAACTTCCAGGTTATAAAACCTCATGAATGTTGACGGGGAGGCCCAGCCCGCCGCCATACAAATATCGTGAATAGAAATTCCGCTGGACCAGGCCCACGACGAGGCCATGCCTCTAGTGGAGTGGGCTCTGATGCCCAGAGGGCACTGCAGGTGTCTGGAGGCATAAGCTGCTGCTATCGCGTCCACTATCCACCTGGACAAGCTCTGCTTCGAGGCGGCAAGACCCTTGGTGCGTCCGCCGAAGGAAACAAAGAGCTGCTCTGAACGTCTGAAAGCGGCGGAGCGCGTGATGTAAACTCTCAGCACCCGGACCGGGCATAGGAGGTTATCACTGTCCCCATCATCGGATGCTGGCAGAGCCGAGAGGGAAATAACTTGTGCCCTAAACGGGGTTCCAATCGCTTTGGGGATGTAACCGTGTCTCGGTCTGAGAATGACTTTCGAGTCATTCGGCCCGAACTCAAGACATGTAGGGCTAACAGATAGCGCGTGCAAATCACCCACTCGTTTGACTGAAGACAGAGCTATCAGCAAAACAGTTTTAAGCGACAGATATTTTAGATCCGCGGATTCAAGCGGTTCAGAGGGAAAAGCCTTTAGGGCCGCCAGGACCAAGGACAGATCCCACGAGGGAACCGAGGGGGGCCGCGGGGGGTTCATCCGTCTAGCTCCTCTGAGGAAGCGGATAATGAGCTCATTCCTTCCCATTGCCCCGGCCGCGCGTCGTCTCAGCGAACGCTGCAATAGCGGCCACATATACTTTGAGCGTGGAAGGGGATCTGCCCTTTTCCAACAGCTCTTGCAAGAAGGAGAGCACCCGCGGGACCTCGCATGCGCGCGGATCCAAGTTTTGAGTAGCGCACCATTTAGAAAACACCGACCATTTAGACGCGTAGAGCTGTCTCGTAGAGGGGGCTCTCGACTGTGTGATCGTGTTCACGACCCCGTCTGACAAGTCAACGGATATCCGTTGATCACCCATGCATGCAGCGACCAGCGCTCTGGATGGGGATGCCAGATCGACCCACCGGCTTGGGAGAGGAGATCCTTTCTCACCGGGATCGGCCATGGGGGTGAGTGCGACAGCCTCACTAGCTCTGGGTACCAAGTTTGGTTTTCCCATCGCGGGGCTATAAGCAGCACTGAGTGGTGCGTTTCTCTGATCCTCGAAATGACCTGTGGCAACAGGGAGATCGGAGGAAAAGCGTACAGCGGGAGGCTGGGCCATGTCTGGGACAGCGCGTCCTCGCTCTTCGAATAAAACCTCGGGCATTGAGCATTGTCTTTCGACGTAAAGAGGTCGATTTCCGCTCTGCCGAATAGGCGCCAGAGAAACTGGACTGTCTGGGGGTGCAGAGACCATTCTCCCGGGGGAATGTTGTCCCTGGACAGTCTGTCTGGACCGACATTCAGGTGGCCCGGCACGTGCGCGGCTCTCAGCGAGCGCCACGAGTGGTAAGCCCACACGAGAAGGCGTTCTGTCAGCCTGCACAGATTCCTGGATCTGACGCCGCCCTGTCGGTTCACATAGGATACCACGGCCGTGTTGTCCGAGCGGACTAGCACATGGTGATCCCGTATGAATGGGAGGAAGCGCATGAGCGCGTTCTCGACCGCCATCATCTCCAAACAGTTTATGTGGAGGCATTTTTCCCGGTCTGACCATAGGCCAAAAGCCGGTTTGCCCTCGAACAGAGCGCCCCAGCCTGAGGTGGAAGCGTCCGTCGAGATAACTTTGCGGTGTGAGACAGCTCCCATTGTCACTCCTCGCTGGTACCAGTCGGCCGCTAACCAGGGCTTCCACTCTGATGCGAATACTGCCGGAAGCCCATGCTCTGTGAGGCACTCGGGCATTCAGCCAGCGTTGTAACGGGCGCATTCGTAAAAGACCCAGCCGAAGCACTGCTGCGGCTGAGGCCATACAACCCAGTAACCTCTGAAATGTTTTGAGAGGTACGGTGCTGCCCGGCCGGAGGGACGCGGCCAGGCGTCGAATGCAGCGCGCGCGCTGTGTCGACAGTAGGGGTGGGAATCTTTTACCATCTCACGATTCGATTCGATTCCGATTCTTGAGGCCACGATTTGATTCAAAATCGATTTTCGATTCAAAA
Source organism: Scardinius erythrophthalmus (assembly GCF_964197995.2). Lineage (NCBI taxonomy): Eukaryota > Metazoa > Chordata > Actinopteri > Cypriniformes > Leuciscidae > Scardinius > Scardinius erythrophthalmus. The sequence continues at coordinate 24,842,002 of NC_138227.1, read as the reverse complement.
AGATTTTCGATTCAAAACAATTCGATTTTATTCATAATGATTTCTAATCAGGTTTCTGATCATGATCTACTCTCATCTGCTTTGCTATACAGAATGACAAACATAATGACAGACATTAAAGTGTCTTTTTCACATTTATTAAGTTCAATTCTCAGGGAAGTGCCTTTTATCAAAAACATTGAAAAAATGTTTTTACTTGGTACTTTTAAAGCAAAGTATTTATGATGACCCATAACGAACTTACTTCTAATACTTCCTATATTAATTTTATTAATAAAACAAATGGAAGTGATTTGGCAAGTCAACTGTAAGGTTACATTTGCCAGCATATGTCCCAACATTGCTGAGAACCAACAGGAAAATAAATGTGTGCTTGTACTAGCAGCATACTTGTAGTAAATTAATACAAACTTCAGCATATTCTGAATCTCTAGCATAGTAGCATTTAATAACAGACTTCTAACCAACATCCTCTTGTTATTTCCAATTAGCAATATAATCCTTCATACAAAAAAAAACATTTTGCTGTAGCAAATTCACAAACAGTTTTCGTTCAAAAATATAGAATTATGTACCAGAAGCTATCATAACGTATAATGCTTGTGGACTTATGCATATTCTGAATAATTAGTAACATACAAAGTCGCTCTTGACTTATAGTACACAACTAAATAATAAAGAGTTATGACTTGAAATGTTTGCTGTATACCACAATCAAAAACAGCTTATACAAAGAAAGTGAATGAACATCTGCAGAGAGTAACTTACAGTCAAAATGTAACTTTTTGTGACTGGCATTGCACATTTGGCGCTTAGCCATCATGCGTCCATTATGTGCGCGTCTCTGTTATGTGCACGCCACAGACTGTCCGCGCACTGGACGTCCGCTTCAGAGTTCCGCCTTTTGCGTTCCGTCAATGTTACGTTATTAGAATTTTTTTTTTTTTTAGAAAATCGATTTTTGACATTTGTGAATCGATTCAGAATCGTCCACGTCCCGAATCGCGATTCATCTAAGAATCGATTTTTTCCCCCACCCCTAGTCGACAGGCGGGCCGTCATCGCTACAGTGTCCAGATCCAAACCCAGAAAAGAGGTTGATTGACTGGGCACGAGCGAGCTCTTGGTCCAGTTGACCGTAAGCCCCAGGCTGTCCAAATGGCTTAAAAGCACTGTTCTGTGGGCGATGAGTTCGGCCTCTGACTGTGCTAGGATCAGCCAATCGTCCAAATAGTTCAAAATTCGCATTCCCCGAACCCTCAAGGGAGCGAGAGCCGTGTCCATGCACTTCGTGAATGTGCGAGGTGCCAAAGACAGGCCGAACGGCAGGACGGTGTACTGATATACCTGACCGTCGAAGGCGAATCTCAAGAATGGCCTGTGACGGGGTATTATCTGGATCTGAAATTACGCGTCTTTTAGATCGAGAGATATAAACCAGTCCCTCGGGCGAATCTGCGCGAGGATTTGTCTGGTTGTGAGCATTTTGAACGGTCTCTTCATAAGAGCCTTGTTCAATCGTCTCAGATCCAGAATCGGTCTGAGGGCTCCGTCCTTCTTGGGAACGAGGAAATAACGGCTGTAAAAGCCCGACTCGCTCATGGAAGGGGAAACCGGTTCTATTGCCCTTTTGCACAGCAGTGTGGCTATTTCTGCTCGAAGTAGATGTGCTACTTCCCCGTTCACTCTGGTCTCGATACGCACCTGAAAGCGCGGAGGGCGGCGAGCGAACTGCAGAGTATAGCCTCCTTTTACTGTGTTCAGCACCCATTCTGACGCGCCTGGAATAGCTTCCCACGCTCTCGCGTGTGCAGCCAGGGGCAGAATGGCCTCCGGGCTCTGATCTCCGCTGATCGCGGGCTCGAGAGCTCGAGACGGAGGGGCGGGCGTGACGCGCGCGCTCTTGGTGCTTAGATACGGCGGGTCGCACACAGCGGTGACCGGCCGTTTTACACACAGCGTCCCGGTGGCTTTTGACGGGGAACATATAGTGTGAAGCACGACGCTCGAAGGCGGCGTCGGGGGCGAAGTTGGAGAGAGGATGTGTGAGCGCGTGGAAGCGGGCACAGCATCCGTGTTTATAACTTGACCGGTTGTGAGGGGTTGTGTAACAGAGCGGGCAGTGAGTAGGTGTGGGCACAGCGGGGTGGACTTTTGCCAGCTTTATGCGAGTGGGCTCTGTGAGAGACACGGGGTTTATAGTGCTTGTGTGCAGAGGGCTACACAGATAAGTGGGCACATTTACGGCATTTGAAACACTTACAGCGCGAGGCGCGCGACCAGGCATAATACTCTCTTTGAGATTTCTCTGGGTCGCCGTGAAAACGGCGGTTGTGTGCAGGCGAGAGGGTGGGGTCACCGGCTCGTTGGCTGCGAAATGAGTGTCTGCAGTAACCGTCTTAGCGTTATATGCTTAGCAGGATATATTCTGTAAAGTATTTTGTAAGACACTTCTTTAATTTTGTTATTGACGCAAAACTTATTTGGTAATTTCCATGCTTTAACCCAAGCAATATCACCAAATAAAGAAGACCAAAAGAATCTTGCTGCAGGAAAAGACACAGAACCAAGAGCATTCCTGATAATCTTATTGCTTCAATTTTGTTTTAAAGGGCACCTATTATGCAAAATTCACTTTTACATGGTGTTTGAACATAAATGTGTGTTGGCAGTGTGTGAGCAAAACCACCCTAGAATGATAAAAATCCACCCAGTAGTTTTTTTACTATCTCAATAAATCATAAGCACTGTCTCAGAACACCCTGTTCTAGATTTCCCTCACTGTGACGTAGAAATGAGCTAAGCCCCACCGACGTGATTTGATTGACATCTGGTTTTGGCATAGACCCCGCCCTCGGTGATCTGCATCCTCGACAGCCGGTAATGTCTCCTAAGAAGTGTAGGTGTTCTGTTGTGGGATGTAAGAATGGACATACTAGTCTTCACTGACATCAGAGCCACTGAAAACGCAGCGGATGGATTTTATTTATGAAGAAAAGGCGCCACTTAAACTTCCTAAATACGAGATTCATTTTCTGACTGACTGTTTAGTGAACGAGGGTCAAAGTTAATCCTCAAGTGTGGATCGTTGCCTACTGTTCGCGATCCAACGTCACCTCCAGAAAAAGTAAGTGTATTTTATGATTTATGAGCAAATAGTCATTTCAATCGATGTCAGCCAGTTCAACAACAAATGCGTCTAAAGCTATTTATTGTCGTCGTCATAGGATGTCTCAAAAAACAACGTCAGACAGTTTTATGTCACGTAAGTTAGGCATTTTTTTGCAGCATTTACAAATGTAAATAAATTAAGGTCTGCTCTATCTCCATAGACAGTAGGCTATATAAACGTCTATCTCCCTCCCCTTAAGAAAAAAATAAATAAATCGTTTGTCCTTAGCAAACGTTATCACAGTAGTGTGTGTGTGTGTGTGCAGGTTCAAAAAATTGTGCGAACGTTATCACAGTTCGTGTGTGTGTGTATGTGTGTGTGTTGCACATCCATAATGGCAAAGGGGACGCGATTAAAACTTTGTAAGTACATAAATGTATCAAATAACCATTCCGAGACGTTTAGTCCATTCTCTTTCGTGTTTATTCTGTGCCAGACTCTCTTCATCATCTGGGTCCAGCAGCAGGGCGGGGATATGCAGCTCATTTACATTTAAAGTGGTAGACGCCAAAACAGCTCTTTTTAAAACAGGCCCCAAAAATGACATTTTCAAATGGTTATAATAAATTAACTGTGGGGTATTTTGTGCTGAAACTTCACAAATGCATTCTGGGGACACCCAAGACCAATATTACATCTTCTAAAAAGGGGCATAATAGGTGCCCTTTAAAACATCAACATTATCAATGAAAATTTTATCACAAAGATTGTCCATGTTGATTCCCCCTGAATCAGCGTTTTTTAAGAGTAACATAACACTCTTTGGAATCGCGTCAAGAACAATGGCAAACTCTCTTGGTTTAACTGGTAATTTAAATTTTTGTAGAAACTCAGTATATGATAACAAATATCCATTTGAATTAACTAATTGTCTTACTAATATAATACCTTCATTGAAACAAGTGTGATAGAATAGTGATTTGTTTTTAAATAGTATATCTTTATTATTCCATATGAAATAGTTGTGTGGTGAAAAATTGTGTTTATATACCAATTTCCATGCTAGCAGGGCTTGTCTGTGAAAACTGGCCAATTTTACAGGAATTTTGTCAGCAGAAAAATTACATTTCAACAAAAAATCTATGCCTCCAAGAGTATTAAATATAAAATTTGGAAATACTTCCAAAGACTTTCTCTATTCTTCAAAAACTCAATCAACCATCTAATTTTGAAAGTTTCATTAAGTGTAGTATAATCTAATACCTCAATTCCCCCTTGCACTTTGGTGTTACATATTACCTCCTTTTTTAAATAATGTGTTTTTTTTCCTCCATATGAAGTCATAAAGTATCTTATCTAATTCCTTGATCACCTTAGTAGGCATATCTAATGATATAGATGTATATACTGATCTAGAAATACCTTCCGCCTTTGACAATAATACCCTCCCAATTATTGATATATCCCTCATTAGCCACCGATTAAATTTATTTTTTGTTCTCTCTATAATTGGTTCAAAATTTAACTGACTCCTTTGTTTTTCATTTTTACAAATTACTACACCTAGATATGTAAATTGATGTTTAACTGGGATATTCTCTATTTCTGTAGTGGAGCAATCTTTAAGGGGAAACAATACAGATTTATCACAATTCATTTTAAGGCCTGATACAGCAGTGAATGCCTCAATACATCTAATTATTTTTGGCACCTCAAATTTGTTTTTCAAAAAAATTGCAGTGTCATCAGCAAACTGGCTAAGTTTAAATTCTAAACCTAAAGCTGTGATACCACTATACTGATTTCTTTTTACATGCATTGCCAAAACCTGGGTGACTAACAGAAATAAAGAAGGAGAGAGAGGGCATCCCTGCCTAATGCCACGATGAATATTAAACCTTTGTGAAGTACCAAATGCAAGTTTGACAGAACTATTACATCCATTGTACAATGTTTTAACTTCTTTCAAAAATACATCACCAAAACCTAACAATTTAATAACTTTGAAAATAAAATCATGATTAACTGTATCAAATGCTTTATAAAAATCAAAAAATAAAATAAAACTATCATCTTCAATAAAATTATTATAATCTATCATATCTAAGATTAGTCTAATATTATTCCTAATATGACGTCCTTGCATAAAACCAGACTGTTCCATATCAATTATTTGGTCTAAACCTTGTTTTATTATTTTAGCAAAAATCATTGCAAACAACTTACTGTCATTATTAAGCAAACTGATAGGCCTCCAATTTTCAATACGCAACTTGTCCTTGTTAGGTTTGGGAATCAGTGTTATAACCCCTTGTTTTAATGAAGCAGGCAATTCACCTTTTTCTATAGCTTCTATAAATACTAATAATAAAAGGGGTGAAAGTTCTTTAGAAAATGTCTTATAAAACTCTCCTGTTAGCCCGTCATTGCCTGGAGATTTGTTATTTTTTAGCAAGTTAATGCACTCTCTCAACTCCTCAATATCAATTTCTTTATCACACACATTTTGGATGGTCTGATCTATTTTTTTGGTATCACTCATAAAGCTATTTAAAAAAATATCAATGTTGGAAGTAGCCATTGTGGAAGAATACAAATTACTAAAAAACTGAGCAACATATTTTGAAATATCTAAAGAATTATCTACTATTTTGTTATTAATCATTAGTTTTGAAACTGAGGCAAAATCACTGTTTCTTTTTTCAAGGCCAAAAAAATATTTTGAATTTTTTCCCCTTTTTCTAACCATTTAAGTCTAGATCGAATAAATGCTCCTTTTGCTTTATCCTCATAGATATTATCCAGTTCATTATGTAAAACATTTAATTTATTTAATTCAGAATCAGTCAAGTCTTCTTTCTTCTTTTTATTCAAATTTAATATTTCCTCAATAATTGAATTTTCTTTCCTTTTTTTGTTTTTCGCTTCCAATTTTCCTTGGTTAATACATACTGTTCTGATATCAAACTTCATTAATTCCCAATACTTTCCAAACGTATTTTCCATAGCTGCAATTGTTCTATATTTTCCGATAATATGTTTGATTTTTTTCTTTAGGCATTCACTTTCAAGCAATTTATTATTTAATTTCCAGTAACTATTAATTTTTTTGACCGATGTATCTTTCACCATATTTATTCTTATGAATATTCCTTTATGATCTGTCATTATGCAAGGTTCTATCAGTACAGAGGCCACATTATTAGTTAAATTATTGGACACTAACCAATAGTCAATACGAGAATGAAGAGATGAGTTCTTATTACTCCATATTCCTCCCTGACTGGATTCTTATCTCTCCACACATCAGTAAGGCCCAGTCTTAAGCATACATTAACTAGTTCACTCGAAGGGCCAGGCCTACTTTTAGGAGGCCATCTATCAATGGTTGCATCAAACACAGTATTGAAATCACCCCCCCAAATAACTTTAGCTAAAGGATATAATAAAATAAAATGCTGAATTCTACCTTCAATATGTAAAAAGAGTGTATCATTGTCCATGTTGTTATTGGAGGCATAACAATTAACTAATACAAATTGTTCGTTATCCTTATCTATCACAAGTATTATCCATCTACCACAATCATCTTTTTCATAATTTAGTATCCGCCCTGTAAATTTATCTTGTAAAATAGCGACCCCCGCTGATCGATTACTGCCAAATGACAACCAAATCTCTTTTCCCCACTGATTTTTCCAGAACATAGCATCTGAAGAACATGCATGCGTTTCCTGAATTAAACAAAAATCTACACATTTCCCTTTGCAATACAAAAATAAAGCTTTTCTCTTTAGGATATCATGAATACCTCTGGCATTGATAGAAAATACAGAAAAAGACATAACGTATCAAAAGTAAATAATTACTGAAAAATAAACTACAAGAGTAGGTAAATAGCCTAAACTTTAAACTTTAACATAATGGGATTCCCACAAACGATCTTCAAAAAGATATCAGTTGCAAACATTTATAAACCTTATAGTGCATCCGTTATTTAACCATCTGAACAAGAACTTAGAAGCTACCACTTCTTGTCTCTAATAGAGAAGATTAACCTTGACTTTTCCAGGACACCCCCAACTGCAGAATCCTACCAAACGACCACAAGTCTATGAAGTTCCGTTGTCCTGTTCAGGATGAATCTCTTTACCATCAACGAAAGCCCTCGCTCCACTGAAATACGCGCTTTTGCCCTCCTTTCTCGCCCGCTCCACAGCCGGCCAAAGACGATTCCGTGCTTCAATGTCAAAAGCAGTCAAGTCCTCCTTAAACCGCATCCCTTTGGTGGTCAGATACTCGTTGTTTTTAGATTTTTCCAGATCAAATCTCTGGCTGTGCGAGAAATGAATCTCATGATCACCGGTCTTGGTGGAACTTTTCTGCCATCATCCGAGGTTTTAAGTCTGCCAATACGATGTGCCACATCCAGAGCATCCGCTACCATACGACTGTCCGCTGTGTCGGCGGACATTTGTTTGCATATTTCCACAACTCTCGTTTTCACGTTTTCATTGGATTGCTCGGACAGCCCGTATAAACGCAAACACCATCTGCGGCTGTAACGTTCCTGATCATGAATTTTCGTGCTCATTTCTTTGACTTTTTTGCCTATAGGAGAGCATTTTCATTTTTTAGGATTTTGTTTTCTTTTTGCAGCTCCATTACATCATCGTGAACTGAGGTAAGAGATTTGCCCAAAGCTTCAATGTTGGACGAATTCTCCTTCACCATTCTTTCAATCTGGTCAGATCTCTCTTTAATTTTCTCAGAGAGAATTCGGATGATATTCTCCTGTACTTCACTTAAAGAGAGTTCACTTTCTTTGGCAGAGGAGGTCACAGCATTTTTTTGCTTTTTGGAAGGTTGCTTTTTGCTAGGTGTGTTTGGACACGAATCACAACTTCCTCCGTGTTTAACTTTACAGGCATACGAGTGGGTATCGCTGAAGTTTCTCTTCTCTTTTACAGTCTCAACCTCCATTTCTGCACCAAGATTATCCTCAGACATTTTTCAAGCTGTGTAACAAACCGCTGATGCTCTAATAGTTTAATAGGCCTACGTTACTGTTTGCACTGCTCCAAAATCAAAATTTAATCAAACGCTGCAACCCGTAACAACCTATAAATATTAGTTAGCAACTTTACGAAAACCGTATAATCATTTGTGGGGAAATACCCGATATTTCTTCTCAGCTTGCAAAACCACAACCGCTCACGGCGCCATCTTGAGCCCCTCCCCCAGCGCAGCTTCTCAAGAGCGGCTGCACGAGGGCTGATGACGACACAGCTGTTCCACGATTGGCCGGATTCACTGCATGACAACGATCACGTGTGTTTCGTGTTTATTCGAACACTTTTAGTTCCTCTAAAGCTCTCAAATCAGTTTTTTATAACATTAAACACTCTTTTCATGTCGTTGCGATGTTATATTGTGTCATGTTTATCAAATTAAAACTGATTAAAAAACGTAGACTCCACTCATTAATAGTAGCTTATGTTGAACTGTATTCAAAACAGACACTGTATGAAGCAGTAGCCTACATAAAGTACTGAATGAAAATGTCTCTGAAACATCGGTGTATTATTTGGCAAATATTGCATTTATTTCACTTCAGCTGTGGTAAAGTGCAAACACCACGTGAGCGGTCACCACGGGAACCAGAAAGTGTCCGACTTCACGTCTCCGTTTGCAGCTCTTCTCCGCCTGCACGCGGCTACTCTCGCCGATCGGTTACATCCAGCCGCAGCTGATGTCGAACACACCTATTGACAAAGAAGACATTTGCATGTTTGTTTCCTACAATTGTAAGCAAATATGGACTTCATTCGGGACTCTTATTGTTTTCTGCCTTATTTATATATAGTATATTCAAAATAAGTGTATTAATGCAAATTACAGATTCACTAAACATTTCCAACCTGTTTTTCTGTTATGACTTGATCTCTTTACAAACTCTCCAGGACTTTGGGGAACTTTCCCCTGGGAAACCTGTGGTTTTCAGGGAGGTCACATATGTAGCCTACTTGACATGATGAACTAGAGGAAGTGCTCTTGATTCAAGGCAAACCTGAGAAAAACAGATGCAAATGAGTTGCAGCAATTCACTGCAATGGACTGTTAGTAAATGTCATGTCTAGACTAGTTTTACACTCTGGGGGTTTGAATGTGATAATATCAAGGAAACATTACATGTTCAGCGTTGAAAGACCTCCTCCTCGTTCCATGCATTGGGTTTAATTTCAGAAGTGTTTCATTTTGGAAAACGTTTGCATTTAACAGTTGCTCTATACGTAGATGTTTTACATAATAAATGAAACATTGCTGCCTTACGATACGTAACAACTGCTTGTTTTGCCTTAAAATTGTAGTATACGTAACCACTGCTTGTTTACAAAAGCATTTAGTTACACAGTCAGCAACTATTAAATTATGATCGAGAGGTACCTGACTTTTTAAAACACTGTCTGAATCAAATGTTATTGAAGATACGCACGTAAGAATACAAAGTGTATCTGTCACGGTTGGGATGATTGCAAAAAGGTGCGAGGACTCAAGTGCAGAGATATGATGGTTTATTTACAGACGGGAAAACAAATACAAAACAAAACCCACGAGGGGGAAAAACATAACTGGAAAATACAAAACCAAAAACAGAAGCAGAACTTACTAGGGATTTACAGGGAACAGGAAACATCAGACAACGAACCGACACAGACTGCAAACAAGAGGGGACTAATAAAGGGAAACTAATCAAGGGGGAACAGGTGGGAGAACTCAAACAATAATCAGATAACAAGGGGGAGGGACCAGACAATGACATGAGCACATGGCCCAAAATAACAAAACACCCATGTGCAGCACAAGACAGGACAGGCATGTGACATTACCCCCTCCCTACGGAGCGGCTACCAGACGCTCCATCAGACCAGGGCGGGACGGGAGGGACAGACCAGGGCGGGACGGGAGGGACAGACCAGGGCGGGACGGGAGGGACAGACCAGGGCAGAGACAGTCCATCGGGCGGCCAGGGCGGAGCAGACAGTCCATCGGGCGGCCAGGGCAGAGCAGACGACCCCTCGGGCGGCCAGGGCGGAGACGACCCCTCGGGCGGCCAGGGCGGAGACGACCCCTCGGGCGGCCAGGGCGGAGACGACCCCTCGGGCGGCCAGGGCGGAGACGACCCCTCGGGCGGCCAGGGCGGAGACGACCCCTCGGGCGGCCAGGGCGGAGACGACCCCTCGGGCGGCCAGGGCGGAGACGACCCCTCGGGCGGCCAGGGCGGAGACGACCCCTCGGGCGGCCAGGGCGGAGACGACCCCTCGGGCGGCCAGGGCGGAGACGACCCCTCGGGCGGCCAGGGCGGAGACGACCCCTCGGGCGGCCAGGGCGGAGACGACCCCTCGGGCGGCCAGGGCACCTCGGGCGGCCATGGCGGATACGACCCCTCGGTCGGCCACGGCACCTCGGGCGGCCATGGCGGATACGACTCCTCGGGCGGCCACGGCACCTCGGGCGGCCATGGCGGATACGGCACCTCGGGCGGCCACGGCATAGACGACCCCTCGGGCGGCCACGGCGGAGACGACCCCTCGGGCGGCCACGGCGGAGACGACCCCTCGGGCGGCCACGGCGGAGACGACACCTCGGGCGGCCACGGCGGATACGACACCTCGGGCGGCCACGGCACCTCGGGCGGCCATGGCGGATACGGCACCTCGGGCGGCCACGGCATAGACGACCCCTCGGGCGGCCACGGCGGAGACGACCCCTCGGGCGGCCAGGGCGGAGACGACCCCTCGGGCGGCCAGGGCGGAGACGACCCCTCGGGCGGCCAGGGCGGAGACGACCCCTCGGGCGGCCAGGGCGGAGACGACCCCTCGGGCGGCCAGGGCGGAGACGACCCCTCGGGCGGCCAGGGCGGAGACGACCCCTCGGGCGGCCAGGGCGGAGACGACCCCTCGGGCGGCCAGGGCGGAGACGACCCCTCGGGCGGCCAGGGCGGAGACGACCCCTCGGGCGGCCAGGGCGGAGACGACCCCTCGGGCGGCCAGGGCGGAGACGACCCCTCGGGCGGCCAGGGCGGAGACGACCCCTCGGGCGGCCAGGGCGGAGACGACCCCTCGGGCGGCCAGGGCGGAGACGACCCCTCGGGCGGCCAGGGCGGAGACGACCCCTCGGGCGGCCAGGGCACCTCGGGCGGCCATGGCGGATACGACCCCTCGGTCGGCCACGGCACCTCGGGCGGCCATGGCGGATACGACTCCTCGGGCGGCCACGGCACCTCGGGCGGCCATGGCGGATACGGCACCTCGGGCGGCCACGGCATAGACGACCCCTCGGGCGGCCACGGCGGAGACGACCCCTCGGGCGGCCACGGCGGAGACGACACCTCGGGCGGCCACGGCGGAGACGACACCTCGGGCGGCCACGGCGGAGACGACACCTCGGGCGGCCACGGCGGAGACGACCCCTCGGGCGGCCACGGCGGAGACGACCCCTCGGGCGGCCACGGCGGAGACGACCCCTCGGGCGGCCACGGCGGAGACGACCCCTCGGGCGGCCACGGCGGAGACGACCCCTCGGGCGGCCACGGCGGAGACGACCCCTCGGGCGGCCACGGCGGAGACGACCCCTCGGGCGGCCACGGCGGAGACGACCCCTCGGGCGGCCACGGCGGAGACGACCCCTCGGGCGGCCACGGCGGAGACGACCCCTCGGGCGGCCACGGCGGAGACGACACCTCGGGCGGCCACGGCGGAGACGACACCTCGGGCGGAGACGACACCTCGCGCGGCGGCTCAGGAACTGGAACAGACACTACCGGCTCAGGAACTGGAACAGACACCACCGGCTCAGGCACTGGAACTGGCACCACCGGCTCAGGCACTGGAACTGGCACCACCGGCTCAGGCACTGGAACTGGCACCACCGGCTCAGGCACTGGAACTGGCACCACCGGCTCAGGCACTGGAACTGGCACCACTGGCTCAGGCACTGGAACTGGCACCACCGGCTCAGGCACTGGAACTGGCACCACCGGCTCAGGCACTGGAACTGGCACCACCGGCTCAGGCACTGGAACTGGCACCACCGGCTCAGGCACTGGAACTGGCACCACCGGCTCAGGTACTGGAACTGGCACCACCGGCTCAGGCACTGGAACTGGCACCACCGGCTCAGGCACGGGAACTGGCACCACCGGCTCAGGCACTGGAACTGACGCCACCGGCTCAGGCTCAGGAACAGACGCCACCGGCTCAGGCTCAGGAACAGACGCCACCGGCTCAGGCTCAGGAACAGACACAGGCTCGACGGCGGCCATCTTGTCAGGGGACACAGGCTCGGCAGGCGTGACGTGAACAGGCTCGGCGGCGGCCATCTTGTCCGAAGACACAGGCTCGGCAGGCGTGACGTGAACAGGCTCGGCGGCGGCCATCTTGTCCGGAGATACAGGCTCGGCGGTGGCCATCTTGTCCGGGGACACAGGCTCGGCGGACGTGCCGTGGACAGTCTTGGCACTCTCCAGGATCTGATGTAGTCTTTCGAAGTAATCCAACAGAGTTTCAGCTGCTCTGTCTATCTCAGACTGCACGGGGACCTCCGAGACTGGGACCACCAGACTCGGGATCACCGGAACTGGGACCACCGGACTCGGGACCACCGGCACTGGGACCACCGGAATGGCCACAGAGGGGTTCTTCCTTCTCCATTTCGGAACCACCGGAACGGGCTCTGTGCTGGACGGAACCAGTGGCGAATGGGACCCTGGGTTGGTGATGTCCAGCCCAGGGTCGAAGAGGGGCCAGAGTGGAGAGTGGTGTCGGGACTCCTCTCGACCACCTCCTCCCCTGCGGCCTCCACGGGTCCCGCGAAATATGACCAACCGGGTTCCCAAAAACGACTGTCCTCTCTCCCGCTCGGTGACTGGGGAAGAAACACTGCCGGACATGCTGCTGGATAGTGAGTTCTTCTGCTGAGTCCTCAATTGGTCGGTTCGTTTTGTCACGGTTGGGATGATTGCAAAAAGGTGCGAGGACTCAAGTGCAGAGATATGATGGTTTATTTACAGACGGGAAAACAAATACAAAACAAAACCCACGAGGGGGAAAAACATAACTGGAAAATACAAAACCAAAAACAGAAGCAGAACTTACTAGGGATTTACAGGGAACAGGAAACATCAGACAACGAACCGACACAGACTGCAAACAAGAGGGGACTAATAAAGGGAAACTGATCAAGGGGGAACAGGTGGGAGAACTCAAACAATAATCAGATAACAAGGGGGAGGGACCAGACAATGACATGAGCACATGGCCCAAAATAACAAAACACCCATGTGCAGCACAAGACAGGACAGGCATGTGACAGTATCAGCCCATACGTGTGTGCACCATAGACTGTAAAAAAAGTATACAGAATAAACTTCATAATTGGAGTTAATTTAACTTCAATTTATTCACACATTCAAATATGTCTACAAATTAGTAGGATCTACTTATATTTTATAAGTAAAGCAGTTAAACTTATATATTTTAAGTATATTGTAATTAATGTTTTTAATTATATACAAAATACAGGCTTACAGTATAAATAAATAAAAGTTACCATCTATGAAAAACAATTTTCTATGAGATTGAATGTTTTCAAATCTTTTTCATTGGAGGAGATTTTTTGTAGTGATGACAATAATAAACGTAGAACAGAAACAAATACTTGCAGTAAGTTTTAAATTTAAGTTATATCTTGCTTTATGAATGATCACTGATACGCACTTGACTCAGAAGATGGTGCAACATGGGTGTTCCTCATTCAGCCCTGGCCCCCTAGGCCGTGAATTTGGGCACTGGTACTGACCCTTACTCACAACACAATTGGGACACACTGATGGCTCTATTTCCGGCAACATGGCAATTTCCTCATTGCACAACGTCACTACTGGCATTTATGAACAACAGCAGCACAGATATCTTTCTGCCATTGTTTGTTTATATTATTTAAAAGTACACAAGAATATCTACTTTGATTGTTAAATATCCCTGCAACATTTCAGCCGTAAATTAATTATAAATGTTTATATATTGTTCTACATTATGTTCATTAGCCTACCTGTCTAGCTATGAGCCTGTCTAACGACTAACGTGATTGTGTTTCACACTTCAGAATTTCCATTAAGGTAACATTGAGCATCGAAGCTCCCTGGTTTTTACGGTCCATTATGGGACTTTTAGGGAGTGAAAGTTTCAGTGCACTGGAAGGATTTTGCGATTGAAAGCCCTTAAAATGGCAGACTCCCAAGGCCGGACTTACCATTGGGCTTGACTGGGCTCAAGCCCATGGGCCCCGCCCAATAGGGGCCCCCGCCCGTTTGCGTTTAATTTTTTCAATAATATGTCAGTCATTTAATTTTTCATTTAAAGTTTGTTGATTGGTCTAGCATTGTTACCTGGCCCTTCCCTGCAATGAAAAATATAATTTAGGTTTGCTGATTGGTTATTGGTAGTTAGCCTACGTAGTGCCTCGTTTACTGCCAAACCGTTGAAAAAAACTGTGTGCATAAGACAGTAGCCGCGTTTCCATTACCCTTCAAATTGCGCAAATTGAAATTGCGAATTGAAAATAAGCACAATGGAAACACGTCAATGTCGCAAAAACTCCCGTTTATCTAAAAAAAAAAAAAAAATTACGCTCGCATGAGGTGGTTTTTCAGGCAATTCGAAAATTTTTTCGCAAAACTGCAATGGAAACAGTTTTTGCGCAATTACAGTCACCTGAGTTAGAAGACGCGGTGTGTTTGAGGTCCATGTATAGCTACGCAAATAATAATAATTTTATATTATTTAATTATAACATAATTAATAGGTTAATTATGCAGTGCGCGCTCCACACTCAGCTTTGTTCCTTTTTTGCATAAAAGCGTCTTCTAAATAGGCAATAGGCCTATTTAGAAGACGCTTTTATGCAAAAAAGGAACAAAGCTGAGTGTGGAGCGCGCACTGCATGGCACGGAGGCGCGGCCGCGACTTGCATTTTCCTATCAACAGTGGAAACAACTTAAAATACTCTATCATTTCTAGTCAAACAGAAAATCATTTTATTTGTGTAAACTCACAATAACAAGACAACGTTGTGCTTTTGTAAAATAAAAGAAAACAATCAGACGCACTTTCATGATCTCCGTAAACTGGAGCGCGAGAACTGAAACAAAATATAGCCTATGTTGGCTAAAGATTGAAATGTCCACTTTAAAACGAACAAATTCGAATCGAAACCTAATACCTTCTGATTAATCCGTATGAAATGTGCATTTCTCTCTAAAGGCGCATCTTAACAGCGGAGATGGAGATGTGATTTTAGCCAAAGCAAGTTTATTAATAATATTAATGGCTCTTCTCCGCACTGCGGGAAAAACATAAATTTCAGGTTCTAATTTGGCCTTTGAAAACCAGTAAAATCGACATGTTTTCCATATTAATTTGTGAATATTTTAAATGTTTAATAAAGGGGCAAAAAGAAATCTGAAAATTCGTCGACATGTACTTTTTTGCGCAGCAGTTGGTGTAGCCAGTTCAAATTAAAATGTTGGTGTTCAACTTTGCGTTTTAAAAAGACAACAACCGTTCATTTTTCGTTTTTCAATTACGGGTTAAAAAAGGAAAAACGAATGGACACTAAAGTAGCCTACATGGATCGTTTGGACAGAATACGAGACAGAGTTCTTTATTAAATTCATAAAAGAAACAATAATTAGCCTATAGGAATACTGGATTCTAAATCTCAAAGAAATGCCACAATCAAAACATATGTTTTCCAGGTAAATAAGTGTTTTATTCTCATTCTGACCAAGACATTTGTGCATTGCAATAAACTTATGATCACTTTGAACTTTTTTTAACATGTAACACTGTCTATGGTACCAGTCACCTTTTGAAAGTAGCTTTGCACTTCAAATAACGATTGGATCGATTATATTGTTACGCCACCAGATGACGACAAATGACTTTTAAAAAACATTTGTCATTGAATCGTTCATTCAGGAGATTCGTTCAAAAATGCTGATTCATCTATGAAACAAGTGCATTTGATTGAGGAATTGAATCATTCATTCAAACCCAAGTTTTTTTTATTTTTTTATAATTCAGATTAATTAAACATTTTAATAGACTTCAGCAATTAACATAAATTATGTTATTTTGCTTAGTTGTTTGTTCAGAATCGTGATCTCTATTTTTATTCTCAGTTTATCCAGAATTGTGTAGCTCTAATAGGCCTACATAGCTTGTGTATGTATCATTGTGTTCTATTTGAAGTAATGTATAGAAGGTAGGGCCCGAAAGTGACTCAAGCCCAGGGGCCCCCACCACCCTAAGTCCTGCCCTGCTGACTCCCTATGTCTGGACTACTGAACTAGCGAGCTGATTGAGACACACACTTGGCCTACATACACTGGCGGACTTGTTCGGTCATCGAGCGATATATTGGCCAGGTTAAATATAATTCCAGTGACAAAGTAGCCTACTGTTGGCCTACAACTTTAGACTGTAGCCACAAACCTGTGTGCTGTTGTTGTGCACGGTACATTGCGCAATTCGTCCTAATCAAGCATTAACTCATAGGTGCTTCTGTTGATATCTTCCATTGTGTTTGATTGAGAGTCAATATTTACATTATGCTTATTTTTTATTTAATTCTGTCAGCACATCAGGTGGGTTTTAAAAGTAGTAAAGGGAAAAAAAATGGGAAAACTGACTTTTAAATACGAGATAACATTCTTGTGTTCTCCGACACGATGTCGACAGACGAATAGGAATACCTACCAAAGGGCCACAGAGAGAGCCGCTCACTGCTGTTGATAACCCGTGATAACCCATACAGTGAGACTATTGGATAACACTGGAAAAGGGTGCCATTTCCGTTAGGAAGGAGAACGCTGCGGAACCCACATTCTTCCACGAAGAAGTTATGTGTAGACTAACATATGGACTAACCCAAAGGTTGTACTACATATGATATACTGGGTGACTTAGCCCAAGGGAAAGACACTGGCTTCCATTTAGAAGCAGCCGTGGAAGAAACACATATGGGATCCCCGCAGGGTCGCACATATGGAACTCAGCCTAGACCGGTTCTCAAGGATTCAACGGATAAAGGCCTGGCTCCGGACTCTCCGCCACATCCGGCTCCGAGGGAGTTGGAGGACTCAACAGGTTTTTCACTCTGGAGCAATAAGTAGGGCGCAGCAAGCAGGCAGAGCTGGGCCTCTCAGTGCTTCTGCCCGTTTAGGGTGAGAACACGGGTGGAGGCTCTACACGTAATATCTAGCGAACGTGTTAGGTGTCGCCTAGCCCGCAGCTCTACAGATATATGTTAGCAAGGCGCCACATGCCAACGCCCAGGAGGATGCAACGCCTCTAGTGGAGTGAGCATGCAACCTGAGCAGGCAGGGCACACCTTGTGCTTGGTAAGCCAAGGGGATGACATCCACTATCCAGTAGGCCAACCTCTGCTTGGAGACAGCCTTTCCCTTCTGCTGGCCTCCGTAATAGACATAGAGCTGGTCTGAGGTCCTGAAGCTTTGAGTTCTGTCCACATACAGTCACAGGGCGCAGACGGGACAGAGCAAAGCCAGTGCTGGGTCTGCCTCCTCCAGGGGCAGGGCTTGCAGGTTCACCACCTGGTCCCTTAAGGGAGTGGTAGGAACCTTGGGCACATAACCAGGCCGGGATTTTAGTACAACATGGTTGTCATCCGGCCCGAACTCTAGTCACGATTCGTCGACCGAAAATGCCTGCAGGTCCCCTAACCTCTTGATAGAGGCCAGTGTAACCAGCAGCAATGTCTTCATGGAAAGAAGCTTTAAGTCTGCTGATTGCAAAGGCTCAAAGGGAGCATCCTGGAGTGCTCGAAGCACCAGGAAAAGGTCCCAAGAGGGTATGGAGGGGGGTCGAGGAGGATTTAACCGTCTCGCCCCCCTAAGGAACCTGACGACCAGGTCGGGCTTGGTCGATCCTACTGTTTTGCCATCTATGTGGTTGTGTTAGGCTGAAATAGCGGCAGCATGTACTTTGAGAGTGGAGGGAGACAGCCCTCGCTCCAACTCTTGCTGCAAGAAGGAAAGCACGGACCCTATCGAACATCTTCGGGGGTCCTCTCGGCGAGAGGAACACCACTCGACGAACAGGTTCCACTTAAAGGCGTACGCAAGTCTCGTAGACGGTGCCTGTGCCGAAGCGATGGTGTTAAGTACTTCTGGGAGTAAGTCACCTAGAACCTCAACGTCCCGTCCAAGGACCACACATGGAGTTTCCAGAGGTCCAGACGCGGGTGCCATAGGGTGCCCCGTCTCTGAGTCAGAAGTGGAGTGGATGGCCCGGAACTTGGGGGGATGCCGAGCGGACTGAATCGCAATGCCATGCCTGATGGTCTGAATGAACCAGTGAGATGGACTGGGGAGCGCTAACCAGGCTCGCAGAGACCGTACAAGCGGGGCCAGAGGGACCGTAGGCATACCCGCAGTGGGGTAGCGAGGTGGAATGCAGGGACGCGGCTCAGGAGGCTCTCTCTGAGAGGTCTGAGTGTGTGCACTTACCTGGTTCCATGGGGAAGGGGGCGCAGAAGGAGGCTTTATTGTGTTCTCGAACTGCACGCTGCTGCCCGCTGCTGCCCGCTGGCAATAGAAGAGGCGGATGAGAGTGATGAGGATTCTCTCCTCCCACTGCTGTCTGGGCCCTCTTCGTACCCAGAGATGGAAGAAACTGCTTTTTTATTGAAAATTTGAGTACCACTGGTTTTGGTGCCAGCGGCAGAACACAAACAAAAGGAAACATAAGATTTACCACCCGGCCCTCTTCCGGGGGAGGGAGTGGTGCGGTCACCATCTCCCGAAGAGCAGTCGCATCCATCTCCGGGTCGCCCATCCAAGGGCCGCTTACCCTTGGCTTTACCACCCCTCTTTGGCGGGGGCCGAATGGCTCCTCGTTACCTCTTAGGTGGAGTCACAGGAGGACGCCCTCTGCGACTAGAAGACTGAGGGGCCACAGGCGGTGGGGTGGAGGTAGCAGCTGATCGTCACGGCAGGATATGTTTGAACGCCTCATTCTGCTTCTGTACAGCCGAGAACTGCTGGGTTCTCGGCCGCATCACAGAAGAGGCCGGTCTGGGACATGGGGGAGTTAAGAAACCTGACTTTGTCGGTCTCCCTCATGTCAACCAGACACAAGCACAGACCATGCGGTCACCTTCATTGCACGAATCGCGAGGTCCGTTGCGGCATGAAGTTCCTGGAGAACTTGGGGATCATGACCACCTTGTGCAGGTCCTTTAGTACCTTGGCCTGATGAACCTGCAACAACGCTATGGTGTGTATGGCAGAGGCGCCTTCCCCACAGTCCTTTTAAGCCTTGCCAGTTAAGTCCGACAAGTGCTTACAGGCCTGGGAAGGGAGACACGTCTCTCCCCACCAGGTGGAGTTAGGGCACAGTTGCATAGCAACGGCCCGCTCCACTTGAGCGATCCGCGTGTACCCCTTAGCCAGCCCGCCTTCAAGGGTGGTGAGGGAAGAGGACCACTGGGACGGTTTCTGGCAGTGAAAGGTGCCGTCCACGACCCAGTGAGCTCCTCATGCACCTCTAGGAAGTAAGGAACCGGGGTGGGTTGCTGAGAAAGAGCACAAGCCACCCAGAGAAACCAATCATCCAGGCTCGAGGGCTCGGGACACGGTGGAGGGTTCCACACGAGCCCGATCCTGTTGGCGGCCCGGGAAAGCATGGCCATCATCTCCGGGTCCGACTCGGGCAATGTTGCCACTCCCGAAGGGGACAGCACAGCTGAATTGTCATCCCTGGCGAAGTCTGACTCATCTTCCGATGCAGTGTTCGACATCTGGTCATCTTGGGGAGCGCCGAGGGATATGGCTGGTAAACACCTCATGGATGGATGGTCCAGCGTGTTCCCTGGGCAGCTCTACTGGCTGGGGAGTGTGGGAGGTATGAGGGATCATAGGAGAATTGGTTCCCCAAAAGAAGCGCGATCAACATGATCCTCAGGTCACCTGCACTACTGCCTGAAGTAACCCCTGAAGAGGGTTAGATTGCGGCAGAGGCGCAGGAACTCCGCCCCTTTGCAGGAACGAGAGTCTTGACCGTAGCTCCGAGATGGTCATCTTCCCACAATGGGTGTATGACTCAGCGTGTTCAATGCCCAGACACGTGATGCAGCGTTTGTGACCATTCCGCGATCCCAGGTAATGACCGCATTCAGAAACAGGTAGAGTGACATCTTTAAAAAGACGTGCTCCACCCGTGTAAGCTCTTTCAGGGACTGTTCTCCTTGGTGCTGAAGCACGCAGGGGAACAGTCGCAGTGAATACAGACAGGGAAGTGTGCAGCCTGTTGTGCACTGTCTCTCTCACGGCGGTCTTACCAGCCATAAGAACAGCTTTTCAGCGCTCTTGGCGCACCGTACCAGCTGTGAAAACAGCCTTTTTGTTTGCTCACTGAGACAACAAAAGAGAGAGAGAGAGAGAGAGAGAGAGAGAGAGAGAGAGAGAGAGAGAGAGAGAGAGAGAGAGAGAGAGAAAGAGAAGAAGTCGACCCTGCTGGCAACTAACAAGGCAGGCAAGACAACAAGGGAAACAGGAACTGAACATTGGAATAGAAAAAGACAGAAACAATGGGACAGAAACACACTTCAACATAAGAATCCTTAAACACAAGACAGGGGAACACAACACAAGACAGGAATCATGACAGCATGACAGTGACTTAGGCTAAATCCCAATTCACCCCTTGCCCCTACCCCTTGGCCCTACCCCTCCGTTTCGTGCTTTCCAGTGTAGGGGTAGGGTTGTCTCGATTCTCTTTTGGTTGGACGGGTGGGGTAGGGGGAAGGGCCAGATAGCCCTTGAAACAAAGATTTTTTCGGGACCACACTTCAAACGAAGGGGTATGAGAAATGTACCTGCATACACCGGCTACAGAGGCAACATGACTGCCAATAATCATTTTCTTTATGTCACATTCAATCTTGTGATCATATTTACGGTCATGTTCTTGCAAAGGTCATGCAAAAAAATCGCTAAAGTTCGTTAACAATATGACGCATGTAAAAAGCAAAAGTTTGAAGCGAAGTGCGTGCGAATAAGGCGAATTCGCGTCCACTGCGCCACGCTAAACGCCTCATTGACATTGAAATCACTTGCGCCAGACGCTCTATTCGCTTTTGGTGTGAACGCAGCATTGGGCGTCGAAGGTTTCGTCATCTCCGTTGTTTTCTGCGAACTGCAGAAGAAAAATGCTAAAAAATAGCTGTAACTCACGCAATTGAGATGACTACAGCTGACGACGGCATCTTGGAAGTTTGTGATAAACATTGGCGCATCTCCTGTGACGTAGGCGCTAGTGATGACGTATAATGACGTGTAACGGTGTAGTAGTGGTGTCCCATTTCTTAGGGAATATTTTCACCCCTACGCCTTGCCACTCTGTTTCAAGGGGCGAGGGTAAGGGGTAGGCGAAGGGTTAGGGGTAGGCGAAGGAGTTGGGATTGAGCCTTAGTGTAAATATTTTCTTATTTCTTAAGCTTCACTTTTGACTGTTTTGACTGTGTAAGACTGCCCTTGTGTCTGATAAAAATTATTCTGTGGTGAAGTGAATACTACAGAAAAAAACAAATCTAATTTCTACATTACAAAATTTAGTTCACGCAAGATTAATAAAAAAAGGAAATTCTATATCAATTCAAGCTTGTAGAAATTAAAGCTTATAAGTACATTTTACTTGGAATTGTTTGTTATTTTTACAATGATTATTTAAAGGGCACCTATTATGCCCCTTTTTAGAAGATGTAATATTGGTCTTGGGTGTCCCCAGAATGCAATTGTGAAGTTTCAGCAGAAAATACACCACAGTTAATTTATTATAACCATTTGAAAATGTCATTTTTGGGGCCTGTTTTAAAAAGAGCTGTTTTGTGTGTACCACTTTAAATGTAAATGAGCTGCATATCCCCGCCCTGCTGCTGGACCTAGATGATGAAGAGAGTCTGGCACAGAATAAACACGAATGAGAATGGACTAAACGTCTCAGAATGGTTATTTGATACATTTATGTACTTACAAAGTTTTAATCGCGTCCCCTTTGCCATTATGGATGTGCAACACACACACACACACACACACGAACTGTGATAACGTTCGCGCAATTTTCTGAAACTACACACACACACACACACACACTACTGTGATAACGTTTGCTAAGTACAAACGATTTATTTATTATGACCACCGCTAGCGTAGCTAGCGAAAGCGGTCATATAGGGATTGTCAAAGTTTTTTTTTTTTTTTTTCCCGTCACCTTACTGAATTTTTCGTCAACGATACCAGGGCCACCGAAGCACCGGGGAACATGAAATTTGGTGGGCATGTAGCCCCACTAGACTTCTAAGGAAAAATTTGGTTTGGTCCCCGGGGGCCACTCCCCCCCCGCGCTGGGCCCCCCCAAACCCCGAAAAATGCCGTTTTTCCTAAATAACTACCTGAACCGTGGCACCAAGGATGAAGAAATTTTTATGGTATGTTGGTCTACTAGACTTTTACGGAAAAATTTCATTTGGTCCCCGGGGGCCACTTCCCCCCCCGCGCTGGGGCCCCTGTAAATTTTTCGTCAACGATACCAGGGACACCGAAGCACCGGGGAACATGAAATTTGGTGGACATGTAGCCCCACTAGACTTCTAAGGAAAAATTTCGTTTGGTCCCCGGGGGCCACTCCCCCCCCCGCGCTGGGCCCCCCCAAACCCAAAAAAATGCAGTTTTTCCTAAATAACTACCTGAACCTTGGCACCGAGGATGAAGAAATTTTTATGGTATGTTGGTCTACTAGACTTTTACGGAAAAATTTCGTTTGGTCCCCGGGGGCCACTTCCCCCCCAGCGCTGGGGCCCCCGTAAATTTTTCGTCAACGATACCAGGGACACCGAAGCACCGGGGAACATGAAATTTGGTGGGCATGTAGCCCCACTAGACTTCTAAGGAAAAATTTCGTTTGGTCCCCGGGGGCCACTCCCCCCCCGCGCTGGGCCCCCCCAAACCCCAAAAAATGCAGTTTTTCCTAAATAACTACCTGAACCGTGGCACCGAGGATGAAGAAATTTTTATGGTATGTTGGTCTACTAGACTTTTACGGAAAAATTTCGTTTGGTCCCCGGGGGCCACTTCCCCCCCCGCGCTGGGGCCCCCGTAAATTTTTCGTCAACGATACCAGGGACACCGAAGCACCGGGGAACATGAAATTTGGTGGGCATGTAGCCCCACTAGACTTCTAAGGAAAAATTTGGTTTGGTCCCCGGGGGCCACTCCCCCCCCCGCGCTGGGCCCCCCCAAACCCAAAAAAATGCAGTTTTTCCTAAATAACTACCTGAACCGTGGCACCGAGGATGAAGAAATTTTTATGGTATGTTGGTCTACTAGACTTTTACGGAAAAATTTCGTTTGGTCCCCGGGGGCCACTTCCCCCCCCGCGCTGGGGCCCCCGTAAATTTTTCGTCAACGATACCAGGGACACCGAAGCACCGGGGAACATGAAATTTGGTGGGCATGTAGCCCCACTAGACTTCTAAGGAAAAATTTCGTTTGGTCCCCGGGGGCCACTCCCCCCCCCGTGCTGGGCCCCCCCAAACCCCCAAAAAATGCAGTTTTTCCTAAATAACTACCTGAACCGTGGCACCAAGGATGAAGAAATTTTTATGGTATGTTGGTCTACTAGACTTTTAGGGAAAAATTTCGTTTGGTCCCCGGGGGCCACTTCCCCCCCCGTGCTGGGGCCCCCGTAAATTTTTTGTCAACGATACCAGGGACACCGAAGCACCGGGGAACATGAAATTTGGTGGGCATGTAGCCCCACTAGACTTCTAAGGAAAAATTTCATTTGGTCCCCGAATGCCACTCCCCCCCGCGCTGCCCCCCCCCCAAACCCCAAAAAATGCAGTTTTTCCTAAATAACTACCTGAACCGTGGCACCGAGGATGAAGAAACTTTTATAGTATGTTGGTCTACTAGACTTTTACGGAAAAATTTCGTTTGGTCCCCGGGGGCCACTCCCCCCCCCCCCCGCGCTGGGGCCCCCGTAAATTTTTCGTCAACGATACCAGGGACACCGAAGCACCGGGGAACATGAAATTTGGTGGGCATGTAGCCCCACTAGACTTCTAAGGAAAAATTTCGTTTGGTCCCCGGGGGCCACTCCCCCCCGCGCTGGGCCCCCCCAAACCCAAAAAAATGCAGTTTTTCCTAAATAAATAACTACCTGAACCGTGGCACCGAGGATGAAGAAATTTTTATGGTATGTTGCTCTTAAGGGCCCACATCAACCTAGCCCATAATCACTCATTTGTGATTTGCGCCCCTCCCATAAAAAATGAAAATGCAATATTATTCTGCTTTAATCGCCCCTATCTTCAGTGGAGATGTTCAGAACTGCACCATATTTCATGTGTATGATTAACTTGACATCCTCTGGGGGTATCCTCTGCTAAGTTTTGTAGAATTTCATCCATGGGGGGGTATAAAATAAATTAATTTATGTGCACATTTAGTGACTGTACACTCATCGGCCTGTAGATGGTGCTGTTGAGCGAAGGGTTGCTGGTTTAGGATGATACTGTCACACACACACATGCAGGAATACAAACAAACGCAAGCATGCACACACACTGACATCCACACGCACAGACACACACCCATACACACACATACAAATCCACATGCACAGACACACACACACAAACACACACGCGCACACATGTACGCACACATACATACACGCACAAACACACACACACACACACACAGACACACACATACACAAACACACACACACATACACACACACACACACACACACACACACACACACACACACACAGACAGACAGACATGCACATACTATTACTTTTTTTGGGTATATACATAAACACGCAATACAGCCAAATTACTCCACGTCATTTATTTTTGTGGAAAGCCAGTGCAGGCCTGAGCGGCGGTCATATTTTGTACCGCGATGCGGTACATCTAGTTTATTTCTTAAGGGGAGGGAGATAGACGTTTATATAGCCTACTGTCTATGGAGATATAGCAGACCTGAATTTATTTACATTTGTAAATGCTGCAAAAAAATGCCTACAAAACTGTCTGACGTTGTTTGCTGAGACATCCTATGACGACGACAATAAATAGCTTTAGACGCATTTGTTGTTGAACTGGCTAACATCGACTGAAATGACTATTTGCTCAAAAATCATAAAATACACTTACTCCCTCTGGAGGTGACGTTGGATCGCGAACTGTAGGCAACGATCCACACTTGAGGATTAACTTTGACTCTCGTTCACTAAACAGTCAGTCAGAAAATTAATCTCGTATTTAGGAAGTTTAAGTGGTGCCTTTTCTTCATAAATAAAATCCATCCGCTGCGTTTTCAGTGGCTCTGATGTCAGTGAAGACTAGTATGTCCATTCTTACATCCCACAACAAAACACCTACACTTCTTAGGAGACATTACCGGCTGTCGTTGAAACAATGGAGGATGGTGTGCAAATCACCGAGGGTGGGGTCTATGCCAAAACCAGATGTCAATCAAATCACGTCGGTGGGGCTTAGCTCATTTCTACGTCACAGTGAGAGAAATCTAGAACAGGGTGTTCTGAGACAGTGCTTATGATTTATTAAGATAGTAAAAAAACTACTGGGTGGATTTTTATCATTCTAGGGTGGTTTTGCTCACACACTGCCAACACACATTTATGTTCAAACACCATGTAAAAGTGAATTTTGCATAATAGGTGCCCTTTAAGCAAGTATCAAAGTTGCATCCTGCAAGTAAAGTTGCATCCTGCAAGCAAGTATCAAAGTTGCATCCTGGATTATTGCAGTCAACTTCAAATGAGTGAGTAGAAATTACTCCACAAACTCAAACAGGCCAAGTTAAATTTACTTATTCTCTTTGTTAATTTTACTTAATTCAATTAATTCCATACATGTGAAATTTACTTAAAAAACATGAGTGCAAAAACGTATTCACTTAATGTTTTTCTCAGTGAAGAACTAGACCTTGAACAATACTCGCACACGGCAACTCAAGACACACATACATTTGAACATTTGACCTCTCTTAATTGTTACTATAATTCTTGCCATATGGTAAGGTTTAATCTTTGAATATGATCGGATGCCTATGACATCCTGGATGTTATTGCCTGATTGTATGTGTATAAATATGACCCATCTTCAATTTACCTGAAAATAAATTAGGAAATTGATTTAAAAAATGTAAGTATTGTGAACATAAACATTTCAGTTAATTTAACTTGCAATGTTTTGTAATAGCAATTGCAGTTAGGGTTTTCCAATTTCCAAGTTCAATTTATATATATATATATATATATATATATATATATATATATATATATATATATATATATATATATATATATATATATATATATATATATATATATTTTTTTTTTTTTTTTAAATTTGTTAAACTAGAAAAGTGTGGGGGAGGTGTGGTCGGGAGATAAACTTCATAATTTGAGTTCATTTAACTTAAATGTATTCACATTTCACACATTAAAATATGTTTACAAATTAGTAGCATCTACTTATATTTTATAAGTAAAGCAGATAAGCTTAAATATTTTAAGTATATTGTAAGTAAAAAAACATTTAAGGTGTCTGTCTTGCTTTCTGCGTTTTTCCACTGCGTGGTACAACTCGGCTCGGCTCGCTTTGGCTCGGTTTGCTTTTCCACTGCAGTTTAGTCTGCTGGATCATTCTGTGTCAACTCAACTAGATGTCCCCGGCGCAGTTGATTTTGATAATGTTTTTCTGTAGGAATACAAACATAAATAGTGATGAAAGACAAAATATTAAATGTCACAGATGTATATTTACTGCGTAATCCACTGTTTTTTTGCCTCAAGTTTGGATGTAACTCAAGAAGTATTAAAGATATCTTAATATCCTTATCAGAAACACACTTCAACGTACAAGTCCTTAAACACAAGAGAGGGGAACACAAGACAGGAATCATGACAGTGACTTAGTGTTCATATTTTCTTAAGCTTCACTTTTGACTGTTCTTGTGTAAGACTGCATTTGTGTAACTTTTTTACGTTATGTGCACATTGTGGACACCCCTAGACTGATAAAGATTATTCTGTGGTGAAGGGAATAAAAAAAAAGAAATGTAATTTCTAAATTACAAAAGTTAGTTCAGGCAAGAATAATAAAAATTAATTCTATATTATTACTCAATTCAAGCTTGTAGAAATTAAAACTTGATTTATGATTTTACTTGGAATTGTTTGTCATGTTTACAATGATTCTTTAAGGAAGTATTAAAGTTATAAAATTAAAGGTATAGCGGAGGATCTTTCCGAATTTTAGATGATAACCGCCCTCTCCACTTTTTGAAAAAATGCACATGCGCAACACTCTACTTGCTCCCGAGAGGGAACGCCTATTAAACGTGTGCGAGGTTCTCCTCGTGCACGCTCTGTTTACAAGTTGCTGTCGGCATCGCTCATACAAGATTACTTTCCAAAAGAAGATTTGCACTTTTTCTCCAAATAGCATGCCAAACTTTACCTGTCAAGTAGAAACTTCGCGACTGAGGCATCAGTGGGAAGCCCAACCTGTGTTTTCAGCGCACGCCATCGTGTGAAACAATCTCCCAAAAACACTCTGATCTTGTCTCTCTCTTCTGAGGCCTTTCTCTTCTTCTCATACAGTTCGTACAAACTTTTTCTCTTGCGACCCTCAGACATTTTCAAAGGACCCGGTGAAACGGCGAGCTTCAATGAATGGCTGAGCTCCAGCTCACCACACATAAACACCTGAAAGTGCGCATGCGCAGAAAGCGAAAACTAAGGGACGAGCACGCACGACGGCCTTACGTAAACATATCACCAGAATGATTGACACTTAGGTGGACCAATAGTTTACACTACCCACCCGGAAAAAGAAAATCCTCCGCTATACCTTTAAGTAAAACCTACCTCAAATTTCTGATAAAAAAGTTGAGTAGGTTGCTTTCATTGTTAGGTTTAGTAATTTGTGGTTTTGTGATGAGTTTATTTTCTACTCAAAATTACCCATTCATCCTCAAACTATCTACTGATTGTTACCGTTATTGTGTGTTGTGTACCAAGTATTGAGGTTTCTTAGTTCGGTTGGGTACCTCATTACCTTTATTGTGAAATAAAGTGTAACAAAATCTACTGTGTTGTTTTCTTAAATGCTTTTAAGTAAACCATACGCTTTTTTCTCCCCTCCGATATCCGATCTAGCGTTCTGGGCCAGTATATCATCACGATACAGAGGACGTGGATCGGATCAGGACATCCCTACTAAAAATGCCTTCAGGGCGTAAGGGGTTAATAAAAAAGAACATTCTTTTTTGTATGATTGCTCTTATTTTGTGAAAATAATTAACATTTTGCAGATTCTGCAAGGATAATTTATTTTATCCTATCTATTTATTTTTTATAGTAACTTTATTTTCTGCAAATAAATTATACAGAACTTATAATAAGCAAATAATTAATAAGAGCAGACTTTGTTTGCAAATTACGAAACCGTTGTTCAAAAAGTCACTTATGCTTTGTTAAAAATATTAGATTTTTTATTGACAATAAACAAAATATGTCTCTTTAGAGAAACTGTCAAAGTTATGGTGGGAATCTTGCATCTGTGCGCAACAGAATGGAAAATGATTTCCTGCTGAGTCTGATACCTTCTTCCTCACGTTCTTGGATTGGTGCTCATGATGGTGTACAAGTAAGTTAAATTGTGTGTTCTAAAGAGACCTATGCTATTTGTCTAATAAAAAATGTCTGCTTTAGTTAAGGCAATGACGATGGTTTCTAATGAATGAAGAAGTTTCTAAAGAAGATGGTTTGACTTTTTCCTGAAGTCTGACAGCATAGTGCAATCTCTGTATTCACTCTCTTCACTCATTAGGAAGGACAGTGGTTGTGGAGTGATGGAACTAAGTCTTTCTATACCAACTGGTGCCCTGGAGAACCTGACAATAATGTTGGTTCTGAGAACTGTTTGGAGATCTCAATGCCCAGCAAGAATCTGTTTTTTGAATACTTTCAGTTATAATTTACAATACTACAATTTCATATCATAACATGAAATGACTCATTTGGATTTCACAAAGTGTCTTAAAGGGATGGTTCAGAGTAATTTCAACCTATGGGTCCTTTGCACCATGACATGGTGTTGAAATTACTCCGAACCATCCCTTTAAGTTGAACATTCTGTTTTATTTTAATTCTAACACCTCTATAACGATCAGAATAACTTATTTCATTATTTCATCCTACAGCTACCCAACGCTGGAACGATGTGCCCTGTTCGTAACCGATGTCCTATGTTTGTGTTCAGGGGACCAAATGCTCTAAAGCTTCTCAATAGTTACTTTGAACTACATTTACTTTTTTTCTGATCTTTATAAAATGTTATTCTGAAATCACATCTCTTCTCAACTTTAATCTCTTCTCAATATCTTCTCTAAAACACTCTTCTAATTAAAGCATTGATCAATCAAATAATGTGCATTGTGGACAATCAAAATCATGTATATAAAAATATAAGTACTGTGTAGCAAGGTTTGATGATGTTGTATTACAAATTTATAAAATGTTGCTACTAGGTTCCAATACCATAGTATATAAACCGATAACGTTCTGTACACTGTGTTTTACATTTTGAGGCATAGATAATGAGATTCAAAGAAGATTAAGTCAAGCAACCCAGGTGTCTGACATTAACCTTTTGTCTTTATGCACCTCCTGAACAGTGTCATTGTCCCAAGTTAAGCTATGATAATGTGAAGGTATGGGTGATACTGTCAGGCTGATTGGATTAGCATCTATGCATTTGAACACCCCGATGCGCAGCGAGTTCTCAATAAAGAGTAACTTCTGCTTGAAAGATATCCCAACTTCTCCTGCTCTGCTTCGACGAAGGAAAAGTTTCCAACAATGACATGGTTATTAGAATGGCATTAAATTATGTCATCATCAAGGGAGGGGTTTAGGCATGCTGCAGCTGCTTCATCATTGACAAAGAAGACATTTGCATGTTTGTTTCCTTCAATGGACTGCAAATATGGACCTCATTCAGGGCTCTTTTTGGTTTCTGTTTTATATATTCCGTTATTTCGTGTTAGAAACATCTGGAAACGAATCAGTGATTAAGTGAACTGTTTGAACGAATCAAACTGAATCATGAACAATTTCAGACCATTTTATAAACCTGTTTAATTAGATCAGTAGTGATTCATTCACTATTCTGGAATTAGAAATAGAAAACACAAAGGAGGACATGATCAGAAAAAAATCATGGGTTGAAATAAAGTAATTTCCAACACCAGAGAAGCATTTATCAGTAATGTATTACTGGGCCACAGTGTGTATTTCAAAAGGATAGTGATGCCTCTGGTCGGATATGGCAACGCAAAATTTTAAAACAATGAAAATCATTTTAATTCAGCAATCTGCATCAAAATGGCGTTTTCAAGGCGGCAAATTGGTTGAGACTTATTTTTATTTTATTCAACTAGTTTTAATGATGTACTTCATTTTATTTGTAGCCTACTTGGTCATCAGTTAGTTTTACCCATGCACAATTATTTAGCCAATTTGCTATTTTGTGAAATGTGGGCGATTTCAGTGAGCAAAAATATGAGTTAGTAGTAACGAGTTAGCTCAAAGAGGAAATATTAATAACTCATAATTATTAATTATGATTAATTATTAATATTTGGGTAACTTGATGTAGCTAATTTAATATTACAATCAATTAATCTGTTCGTCCAACGAACTCTTTTGATTATTCATTTATTCTAAGAAAAGCGTATCTTTCATGGCCACCGAAAAATAATTTCTTAGCATGTACAGCGCTTAGAGCATGTAACAAGATCAAGATCGTAAAATAGACTTTGTTGCAAGCAGAGAATCAGAACCAAATACGTATTGTGCACAAGTTTTATTAACTAAATCACAAACATAACGAAACTAAACAAACAAACATACATACATACATACTGTACATACAGTACATACATAGGTAAAATGGTAAGTGATTTGGAAGCAGGAAATGGATTTGTGACGTGAAGTAACAGCGGAGACAATAGCAAGTAAAACTGGTTCTTTATTGAACAATATTAGCAACCAGACTCAGAAAGTGTATGAAGATGATAGATCCGTCTGTCACGGTTCATGAATTCACTGTTTTCTTCGTGTCTCGTGTATTTGTTGTTCTGTGTGTGTGGGTGTGTGTGAGTGGGCGTGGCTGCTCATTTCAGCTGATCTGCGCTCCACCTGATCTCATTCCCCTCACCAGCTGCTGCCAATTCATTCAGCTATATAGACTCATCGCACTCTCCTTTCTTTGTCAGATCGTTGTTTTGGTGTCTTCAGTGTGTGTCGTCGTGTGCCATTCCAGTCCTGTTCCTGTTCCTGATCGTGTTCCTGTTCGGTGTTCTCGTGGTGTTCGTCGCGTTGGATGTTCACTTCTCTGGATTCACCGTCACCTGTCTTCACCATCACGCTGACCATCAAGTCCCTGCGCCACCAGCCCACCCGTGTATTTTGCCTTGTGTCTACTGACCCTCAATAAAAGAGTACTTGCATATTTGCTTCCGCTTCATGATTCATGACAGAACGATCTGACCAAGCGATGGGAGCAGCAAGTGGATCCTCTTCTCCTCTGGATGACTTCATCAGAGCCACCATTTCTCGGATAGAGGCCCAGGAGAGGACTTCTAATGAGTCGGGTCGGGCCATTCAAGCTCTCGTGGCGCAGGTGTCCGAGCTCACCCAGCAGATGCAACAACTACGAGCTCCCACTGCGCCACCACCCGCACCGCCCGCTCCCCCAGTACCACCACGAGCGTCTCCCAGTCAGAACCCCGCCTACCGGTTCCTGAGCCGTATAGTGGTGAGCCGAACTTTTGCAGAGCATTTCTAACACGCTGTTCAATGCATTTTTCTCTGCAGCCCAGAACATTTGCCACCGAACAGAGCAAAGTGGCGTTCGTGCTCACACTGCTGACTGGGAGGGCAGCTCTATGGGGGACGGCGGTGTGGGAGAATCAAGATCCGTGCTGTGCCTCGTTCCAGACACTCGCCGCCGAGATGAAGATGGTATTTGACCGCGCGGTCGCGGGAAGAGAAGCAGCACGAACCCTGGCGGACCTCAAGCAGGGAGGTAAATCTGTATCGGATTATGCCATTGAGTTCCGGACCTTGGCGGCTGAGTGTCAATGGAACGAGGAGGCGCAGTGGGACATGTTCCTGCATGGGCTGGCTGACCGCGTCCTGAAGGAGATCTACGCCTTGGATTTACCTGCTACACTCAATGGACTTATTGATCTGGCGCTTCGCGTGGATTCTCGTCTCTCCCGAGTGGAACGGATGAAGTTACCAGCTCGGGCTTCTGCAGTCACTGAGACCACGCAAGCCAGCGGCGGGGACGCGGTCAGCCCCGTCTACGATCACGAGCCCATGCAGGTCGGGCGAGCTCGGCTTTCCCGGGAGGAGAAGGAAAGGCGGAGATCCCAGGGCCTTTGCCTGTACTGTGGGACTGCTGGTCATTTCGCGTGCAACTGCCCGGTAAAAGGGCAAGCCCGGCAGTAAATCTGAGGCTACTGTCGGGTGGGATCTCCGCTGAGAAGACCTCATCAACATCTACGCTCCTCCCGGTAAGACTTAGATGGTCAGCCAACACTCACGACTGTCTAGCACTTTTGGATTCCGGGGCAGAAGGTAACTTCATGGACTACACATTCGCTCACAAGATCCACGTTCCCCTGTTACCCCTCACCCACTCCATTGCTGTTCACGCCCTCAACGGTCAAGCTCTTCCTACCATTTCATTCACCACTGGACCCATTACACTTACCGTATCCGGAAATCACACAGAGACTACCTCATTTTACATCCTGGACTCCCCCCTTGCACCTATTGTTCTCGGTCACCCCTGGCTCATCAAACATAACCCCAAGATAGACTGGCAGCAGAGATCAGTGTTGGCGTGGAGCAGTTTATGTCATGAGTCCTGTCTTGTGTCTGCTTGTCCGTCTGTTGTTGTTTCTGCGTTACAGGAGGAGGCAGTGGAATTGTCAAACGTGCCCACGGAGTATCTGGACCTGAAGGAAGTGTTCAGTAAGTCTCGGGCTGCTTCTCTCCCTCCGCAACGTCCCTATGACTGTGCGATAGATCTACTGCCAGGTACGTCTCCGCCTAAGGGCAAGCTTTACTCTCTGTCTGTCCCCGAGAGGGAGGCCATGGAGAAATATATTTCTGATTCTCTGGCATCCAAATTCATCCGACCTTCCTCTTCTCCAACGGGGGCGGGGTTCTTTTTTGTGGGGAAGAAGGACGGTTCTCTGCGACCTTGCATTGACTACCGAGGGTTGAATAACATCACGGTAAAGAATACTTACCCTTTGCCGTTGATGTCTTCAGCCTTCGAGAGGTTGCAGGGAGCGTCGGTCTTCACAAAGCTGGACTTACGTAATGCTTATCATTTGGTCCGCATCAGGAAGGGGGATGAATGGAAGACCGCTTTTAACACCCCCAGGGGGCACTTTGAATATTTGGTTATGCCTTTTGGGCTGTCCAATAGCCCAGCGGTCTTCCAGGCACTCGTCAATGACGTGCTGAGAGACATGGTCGATCAGTTCATTTATGTCTACCTGGATGACATATTGATTTTTTCTTCGTCTCTCCAGGAACACGTTCAGCACGTCAGACGAGTGCTTCAGAGGTTGCTAGAGAATGGTCTTTTTGTCAAGGCGGAGTAATGCGCTTTTCATGCACAGTCTGTTCCTTTCTTAGGGTACATTGTGTCGTCTGAGGGGATGCGTATGGATCCTGAGAAGGTTAAGGCTGTGGTGGATTGGCCAAGTCCAGATTCCCGTAAGGCCCTACAGAGGTTTCTGGGGTTCGCCAATTCCTACCGGCGGTTCATTCGCAATTTCAGCCAACTAGCCTCACCTCTGACCGCCTTGACCTCCCCCAGAACTACGTTCAGGTGGTCAGACGCAGCTGAGGCTGCGTTTGCCAAACTGAAAGGCCGCTTTGTTTCAGCCCCTATCCTAGTTACCCCTGATCCATCACGTCAGTTCGTGGTGGAGGTCGACGCGTCAGAGGTGGGGGTAGGTGTATAACGGTGGTGGCCGCCCTAACTTAAATAAATATTTTAAAGAAAAGACCTTCGGGCGCCAGACAGGACTAATCCTGTCAAAAATTAACTTAACCCAGGATAGCAGAAAAATAACCACCTGTTACACAACAAATTATAATAATAACCCCAGGAAAAAGGTCATTTCACAAGGAATATTTATTCTTCCATATGTTCAAAATCATAATTCACACAGAAAACGAAATGGGCAAAAAAAAAAAAAAAAAAAATAAGAAATGAAGTTCTCAGCGGTCTCTGGTCTGTGAGATCCGAGCCCCGTGCCGGAAACCAACCGCGTCACGCTAATCCACGTTCGCAGATTCGTGTCCACATTCATTCACAAAAAAGTCCATAAAAAAAGAAAAGAGAGAACAAAGAAAACATGGGAGAAACATCTCATTAAGTTTGTGGTATTTCACCAACATTAAATCACAGCAACAATAATTTTAACGGCCAACAACAATTATAAACAAAACACTAAGCACACAGAATGTGCGAATATGAAAGCTATGCGAGTGGGTGCGTGCGTGCGTGTGTTGCAGTGTGTGTAATGGCGGCGCAAAGGTACTGACCACGTTTGCAGGTATAGAAGGCACCAATGAGTATCGCGGGTCACCAGACACCAAGATAAGTGGATAAGCGGTTTTTGCCTTGTCTTCAGGACAGCTCATGACAATTGGTCTGGAAGTGCAATGCTTCAGTCACGCACCAGACATACACGTGAAACAGCTGATTGACACGCAGCCGTCTTTCCACCATAACCTCACTCATACGGGCAACCCTCATGTGCAAACAAACGGATGACGCTTCTGATTCAGGTACGACACGCTCCCTTTAAATACAACTCCCTTCCGTCGTTAATTGACTCACTCCACCCATAAACAAGCTAAAATGAAAGTGAAAGTAACCAATGTTGTGGGACAGATTCTCTTGTTTGCCACAGGTGCAGTGTTATCCCAACGTTCTTCTACAGACGACAGAATGCATCCGTGCACGTTTTTGTCTCATCGTTTGTCCCCTGCCGAACGTAATTATGATATTGGTAACAGAGAGTTGTTGGCAGTCAAGTTAGCATTGGAAGAGTGGCGTCACTGGTTAGAAGGGTCGGGGGTACCTTTTATCGTTTGGACCGATCATAAGAACCTGGAATACATTAGAACCGCTAAAAGATTGAACTCTAGGCAGGCTCGGTGGGCACTTTTTTTCGGACGTTTTGACTTTGCTCTCTCGTACCGCATTTTTGAACATTCCGATCGCCCGTCTACTCCCGAGTGCATTTTTCCGGAGACCCTAATTATCTCCACACTCTCATGGGAGGTCGAATCGAAGGTCAGGACGGCCTTAGAAGGGGTAACGCCTCCGCCCGGTTGTCCACCGAACCGTTTATTTGTGCCAGAGGAATTACGGTCCAACGTCATTCAGTGGGGTCATTGTTCCAATGTGGCTTGTCATCCAGGAGTCAGTCGCACTACGTCCTTAGTTAAGCAACGATTTTGGTGGCCACGCATGGCTCGTGACGTTCACTGTTTTGTTTTGGCTTGCTCAGTTTGTGCCACTGGTAAGACTTCCAATCGACCCCCAGATGGGCTCCTTCAACCGCTGCCAATCCCTTCGAGACCCTGGTCCCATATCGCACTAGATTTTGTTACCGCCCTCCCACCCTCTCAGGGTAACACGGTAGTTTTGACCGTGGTGGACCGGTTCTCGAAGGCGGTCCATTTCATTCCCTTGCCCAAATTACCCTCAGCCAAGGAGACAGCGTTAACCCTCTGAGGTCTGAGCTGTTTTCTGGGCCCTGGAGGTGTTCTGACATGCTCTGACATTTGTGGTTATTTCTGTTACTTGTGACATTTTCATGGCTAAAGTCTAATTACACTGTATTCAGCACAAACTCTGCTACAATAATATATCAGCAGAATGTATGTAAAAGTTTGTAGTTTTGAGATAATGACATTTATGCGTGGTTTGTGAAAATACAAAAATAAATTCTCACTGAAATAAGGTCATGAAACCCATACTGATTATTTCTTCACAAGACTTTTGAAAATTGTATCACGTAGCCTAGAATATTTGCTCTAAAACTATGTGAGAATCACCCTGACTGCTCATTCAGAGAAGACAATATATTGATTTAAAAATTTTACGACGTGTTTTGTGTTAGAAAGCAATATGCGAAGAGGCGGATCACCTCATTAATATGAAAGCTTTCCACACCTGAGAAAGACAAAGAACCTCCCTAATGGCCCTATTAGGAGCTTATCAGGGCCCATCATTCTGACCACCCTTGCACAAAGAATGAGGAGATTTAAAAAAGAATGGCTTTTAAAATTGTTTGGATTTATTTACAACACAACATAATCCAAAGATACACAACAAAAAAGCACTTATTGAAGAAAGAGACCTTTGTGCCATTCCTAAAAACATTGTACATACCTTTCATTTTCTAAGGTGTTTGATTTTCACTTTACCATGTTCATGTACAGAGACATGTACTGTGAATGTTGAAGTCAGCAGGACTCAGTGGCATCTGGGCCCTGAAAAAAAAAAAAAAAGTGAACATACTGATATCAAGAGAAAGGCCTGCACGATTTTGGGAATACATTTTAGATTTTTCTTGTTAAAATTGCTTTTTAAAATTCACAGAATACACACACACACTCACACAAATGTTTCCAACAATATATAATGAACACCAGGTTTGTTGTGCCTTGCAGGTATAGGCTATGCGCAGTGCTGCATAAAATAATAACAATATAGCAGCCTATATATATTTTCAAAAAGATTTCAGTAACAACTAAGCTAGAGAAAAATATATTGATTATCATGTTACTTCAAATGTTTCCATTCGTTATGATGATATGAAATGAGATAATAGTAAAAACATGAAGCCGTTTGGAGCGTTTTGCTTTTCCAAAATATGATACATTCAAACGCGATCGCGATCAAAAATATGATACATTAAAACGCGATCGCGATCAAAAATATGATACATTAAAACGCGATTGCGATCAAATATAAAACATTATGGTTAGGCCTACCATATACATAGCCTATCTACGTTTGAGCAGATATCCACAAACACAGTAACAGTAAACACGGGTCTAAATATTATAATATTCACCATATATCTAGCAACAGTTCAACTGCAATGTGAAATTTATGCAACAATAGCAAACTAATATGTAAGAATTACTTACCTTATCTTTCTTGTCTTCAAATATCGTTCTTCTTCTTCTTCTGATGTAAATCCAATGTAAGCTCAGGCACGTCTTTCAAACTCGACGAAAAGTGAAGTGAAGTGTTTTGTTGTTGAGGTAATGAGGGCGATCGCGTTCCATGTGGAGATTTGCATGTGAATATCTTTTGCGCGAGTGGGCGTGGCCGAATTAAAAATAATTAGGAA
Organism: Scardinius erythrophthalmus; assembly: GCF_964197995.2. Taxonomy (NCBI): domain Eukaryota; kingdom Metazoa; phylum Chordata; class Actinopteri; order Cypriniformes; family Leuciscidae; genus Scardinius; species Scardinius erythrophthalmus. The sequence goes on along the minus strand of NC_138227.1, from coordinate 24,804,229 downwards.
GCGTTTGAGAAGCTGGAAATCTTGTTGGTTTTATACAAATTACTTAAACAGAGAATATTTGTTTTCGTTTTGAATCCGATCATTTAAAAGTACACACTTAAATGTTTATAAAGGTGTATGGCTCATAAATGTGTGACAAGTATTCGCTGAGTTCTGTTTCAGTTTATAGACGTGCTCAAGAAAAAAAAGTTCACCGCGACGGAGAGGCAGAACGCACACACTGTTTATTTTCTTTATTTTACAAAAGCACAATGTTTTGATTTGATTGGAAGTGGACACATACAAAAGTAGAAATACCACAGATTCTTTTTTTATATTTATTTTTTCTGTATGACCATAAATGACGGAGAAATTTAAGTTTATAGTGCTACAATGTGGAGAAAATCCAGCAAAACGCGCCGGCGCGTTTGTCGACCTCAGAGGGTTAACAGTCGTTAACCACGTCTTTCAGTTACATGGCCTCCCGACAGACGTGGTTTCCGACAGAGGACCCCAATTTGTGTCCAAATTTTGGCAAGAATTTTGTAGATTACTGGGTGCGACGGTTAGTCTGTCCTCAGGGTTCCATCCCCAGAGCAATGGCCAAACTGAGAGAGCCAACCAGGATTTGGAGAGAACGTTGCGATGTCTGGTCTCCAAGAATCCTTCCTCATGGAGCCAACAACTGTCAATGGTGGAGTACGCCCACAATTCGTTACCAGTATCATCTACGGGCCTATCGCCGTTTGAGTGTAGTTTAGGTTACCAGCCACCAATTTTTCCTAGTCTGGAATCTGAAGTCGCGGTCCCCTCCGCTCACGCCTTTGTCCAGAGGTGTCGTCGCACTTGGACTAGAGCCCGTGAGACTCTTCTCCAAGCGGGAGCGCGCACCAAGGCTAAAGCCGATCGCCACCGGTCTAGGCCTCCCGTATACGTCGTTGGTCAAAAAGTGTGGCTTTCTACTAAGAACATTCCTCTCCGTTCCGTCTCTAATAAACTAGCTCCCAAATTTATTGGCCCATTCACTGTCACCAAGATCATTAGCCCGGTGGCAGTCCGCCTCAAACTCCCTCCAGTGTACAGGAGGATTCATTCCGTCTTCCATGTTTCCAAAATTAAGCCCGTGTTTCATTCTCAGTTTAATCCGCCTGTCCCGGTTCCTCCCCCGCCGCGTCTCGTAGAAGGGGAACCTACGTATTTGGTTAATCGTATTCTGGACTCAAGGCGGAGGGGACGCGGATTCCAGTACTTGGTGGACTGGGAAGGTTACGGTCCGGAGGAGAGAAGTTGGGTTCCTGCTAGAGACATCCTGGATCACTCTCTTATCGATGATTACAATCGACAGGTAAGGGAGTCTGGGGACGCCAGGAGGCGTTCCTAGGAGAGGGGGTACTGTCACGGTTCATGAATTCACTGTTTTCTTCGTGTCTCGTGTATTTGTTGTTCTGTGTGTGTGGGTGTGTGTGAGTGGGCGTGGCTGCTCATTTCAGCTGATCAGCGCTCCACCTGATCTCATTCCCCTCACCAGCTGCTGCCAATTCATTCAGCTATATAGACTCATCGCATTCTCCTTTCTTTGTCAGATCGTTGTTTTGGTGTCTTCAGTGTGTGTCGTCGTGTGCCATTCCAGTCCTGTTCCTGTTCCTGATCGTGTTCCTGTTCGGTGTTCTCGTGGTGTTCGTCGCGTTGGATGTTCACTTCTCTGGGTTCACCGTCACCTGTCTTCACCATCACGCTGACCATCAAGTCCCTGCGCCACCAGCCCACCCGTGTATTTTGCCTTGTGTCTACTGACCCTCAATAAAAGAGTACTTGCATATTTGCTTCCGCTTCATGATTCATGACACCGTCTCAGTCCAAAACAGGCAGGTCTCACGATCTCACTCAGCATCAGCGGGAGAACTCAGGAATGGGTGCGTTGGCAACGCAGGCTTGCATGGGCAACTCGAAGAACACGGTCAGATGAGTGAAGTGAATTCCCAGTGAAGACGAGACGTGAAGACACACTGCGACGAGGAATCTCCCAGACGAACCACAGGCTAGAGACACGAGGAATCGAGACGGAACAGGAACAGAAAGGGAAACATCCACAAAACAACGATCTGACAAACACAAGACGCATGAGGTGAGTATAAATAGGCACTGGAAATGAGAATCACCTTCCGCTGATTCTCCCGGAGGATAATCAGTGACCACGCCCACACACCACACACACACACACACACACACACACACATAACACACGCAAGGAAGAGTCAATGAATTCATCAACCGTGACAGTACCCCTCCCCCTAAGAACGCCTCTTGGAGTTCCCAGGAGATCCTACCTGTTGATTGTAATCATCAATAAGGGATTGGTCCAGGATGTCCCTAGCAGGAACCCAACTTCTCTCCTCCGGACCGTGACCTTTCCAGTCCACCAGATACTAAAATCCGCGTCCCCTCCATCTCGAGTCCACAATACGACTTACCGAATAAGTAGGTTCCCCATCTATGAGTCGCGGTAGTGGGGGAACCGGGGCCGGCAGATTAATGGGAGAATAAAATACGGGCTTTAATTTGGACACATGGAATACGGGATGAATTCTCCTGTACGTAGGATGAAGTTTGAGTCGGATTGTCGCCGGACTAATGATTTTGGTGACAGGAAACGGGCCAATGAATTTAGGAGCTAACTTATTCGAAACAAAGCGGAGAGAAATATTCTTGGTAGAAAGCCACACTTTGGAACCGCTGACGTATACGGGAGGTCTTGACCGGTGGTGATCGGCCTTAACCTTGGTGCGCGCCCCTACCTGGAGCAGAGTCTCACGGGCTCTGGTCCATGTACGGTGACACCTCTGGACGAAGGCGTGAGAGGAGGGGACCGCGACTTCGGATTCGAGGCTAGAAAAAAATGGTGGCTGGTACCCTAGACTACACTCAAACGGAGACAAGCCCGTAGATGACACTGGTAACGAGTTGTGTGCGTACTCCACCATAGAAAGTTGTTGGCACCAGGAGGAAGGATTCTTAGACACCACACATCGCAACATTCTCTCCAAATCTTGGTTGGCTCTCTCGGTCTGACCATTGCTCTGGGGGTGGTAACCCAAGAACAGACTGACAGTGGCCCCCAGTAATTTACAAAATTCCTGCCAAAATTTGGACACAAATTGGGACCCCCTGTCAGAGACCACGTCCATCAGGAGGCCATGTAAACGAAAGACGTGATCAATGACAGTCACCGCTGTCTCCTTGGCAGAAGGTAATTTAGGCAAGGGAATAAAATGAGCCGCCTTCGAGAACCGGTCCACTACGGTTAAAACAACCGTCTTGCCTTGAGAGGGTGGGAGGACGGTGATAAAATCTAGCGCAATATGGGACCAGGGTCTCGAAGGGACAGACAGCGGTTGGAGTAACCCATCTGGAGGTCGATTGGAAGTCTTACCAGTGGCGCAAACCGAGCAAGCCAAAACAAAATCTCGAATGTCGAGATGTTCTTTGATGATGTTTGATGTTCTTTGATGATAAGCTCAAGGCTATCAGAGGAGCGGCTAGTTGGCTGAAATTACGAATGAAACGTCGGTAAAAATTGGCAAGCCCCAGAAACCTCTGTAGGGCCTTACGGGAATCTGGACTTGGCCAATCCACCACAGCCTTAACCTTGTCAGGATCCATACACACTCCCTCAGACGAGATGATGTAACCTAAGAAAGGGACAGACTGTGCATGAAAAGCGCATTTCTCCGCCTTGACAAAAAGCCCATTCTCCAGCAACCTCTGAAGCACTCGTCTGACGTGCTGTTCCAGGTAGACATATATGAACTGGTCTACCATGTCTCTCAGCACGTCATTGACGAGTGCCTGGAAAACCGCTGAGGAGTTGGATTCATCTCCCTTCCTGATGCGGACCAAATGACAAGCATTACGTAAATCCAATTTTGTGAAGAGCGAGGCTCCCTGCAACCGCTAGAAGGCTGAAGACATCAACGGCAAAGGATAAGTATTCTTTACCGTGATGTTGTTCAGCCCTCGGTAATCAATGCACGGTCGCAGGGATTCTTCCTTCTTCCCCACAAAAAAGAACCCCGCACCCGCTGGAGAAGAGGAAGGTCGAATGAACCAGGATGCCAGAGAATCAGAAATGTATTTCTTCATGGCCTCCCTCTCGGGAGTGGAAAGAGAGTATAACTTGCCCTTAGGCGGAGACGTACCTGGCAGAAGATTTATGGAACAGTCATAGGGACGATGCGGAGGAAGAGAAGCAGCTCTGGACTTACTGAACACTTCCTTCAGGTCGAGGTACTCCGCGGGCACATTTGACAAATTCACCGACTCCTCCTGCAAAACAGAACTGGACAAAGACGAACCAGCAGACATAAGACAAGACGCATAGCATTCAGTGCTCCAGGCAGAAATGGAGTTATGTCCCCAGTCAACCCTGGGGTTATGCTGCACGAGCCAGGGATGACCGAGGACGATGGGGCTGTGAGGAGAGTCCAGAAGCAGAAATGACAGTTCTTCGGAGTGATTGCCAGAAGTGATGAGTGTTAACTGAATGGTGGTGTTAGATATCGTGGGTAACTCCTGACCATTGAGATTGACCTGACCATTGAGAATGACCAGTCCATAAAATTTCCGGAGTTGATAAGTGCTTGACACTGATGAGTGTGAGTTGCCCACTGCAATCTCACCGGAAGGAGAGTGGAAGAGGGTTTCTGGATGGAGACCCCGCCCGACAGAATCCTCTTCTCTACTGCCGGGCTCTCTCTTTTACGGGACAGTTATTGAGAAAGTGACCCTAGCCTCCACAATATAGACATAACCGTCTGGATCTCCTTCTCTCCCTCTCCTCCCGGGATAGCCGGGCTCGACCCACCTGCATGGGCTCGTGATCGTCGACGGGGCTGACTGCATCACGACCGCTGGGCTGAGGAACTCCCAAAACTCTGCGAGCCGGATTTGTATGAGTGCGCTGTTCCAGACGATGCAGGCGAGCGTCCACTCGCAGTCCCAAGTCAATCAATCCATTGAGACTTGTGGGTAGCTCCAGGGTGTAGATCTCACGTTGGATGCGGTCAGCCAGCCCATGCAGGAAGACGTCCCACTGCGCCTCCTCGTTCCAGTGGCACTCTGCGGCGAGGGTGCGAAACTCGATGGAATAGTCAGCGACGGGTCTTTCTCGCTGGACGATGTCCGTGAGCTGGCGAGCCGCCTCTCTCCCTGCGACTGCCCAGTCAAACACCCTCTTCATCTCCTCCGAGAGTGCCGCGAACGAGGAACAGCATGTTCGTTGGTTCTCCCACACCGCCGTCCCCCACAGAGCCGCACGCCCAGACAGCAATGTGAGCACGAAAGCCACCTTCGAATCTTCAGTGCAAAATATCTGAGGCTGAAGGGCAAAGAACATAGAGCACTTGGTCAATAAAGCTCTACAATAGTTAGGCTCACCCAAATATCTCTCAGGCGTCGGTAAACGGGGTTCAGTCTGACGATCGGATGCGGGAGGAATGGGGGGAACCGGCGGTGGGGTTGGCGCAGCGGGCATCGTCAGTTGTTGTATTTGCTAGGTGAGCCCGGACACCTGCGTTACCAACGCCTGAACCGCTCGTCCAGTAGCTGCGAGATGTTCCTCCTGCCGTTCCATACGAGCCGAGCTGTGAGTGAAGTAATCCGCGAGCTCGGGTGTGCTTGCTGCCTCCATAATGGTCAGATCATTCTGTGATGTGAAGTAACAGCGGAGACAATAGCAAGTAAAACTGGTTCTTTATTGAACAATATGAGCAACCAGACTCAGAAAGTGTATGAAGATGATAGATCCGTCTCCGTCCAAAACAGGCAGGTCTCACGATCTCACTCATCATCAGCGGGAGTCAGGAATGGGTGCGTTGGCAATGCAGGCTTGCATGTGCAACTCGAAGAACACAGTCAGATGAGTGAAGTGAATTCCCAGTGAAGACGAGACGTGAAGACAAACTGCGACGAGGAATCTCCCAGACGAACCACAGGCTGGAGACACGAGGAATCGAGACGGAACAGGAACAGAAAGGGAAACATCCACAAAACAACGATCTGACACACAAGACGCACGAGGTGAGTATAAATAGGCACTGGAAATGAGAATCACCTGCCGCTGATTCTCCCGGACGATAATCAGCGACCACGCCCACACACCACACACACACACACACACATAACACACGCAAGGAAGAGTCAATGAATTCATCAACCATGACAGGATTTAACTATAGAAGCAACAATCAGCTTATAATTTTCAGAGCACCTCATTAAATTGATACTTGCATGGTCTGTGCAGTGGACACAATTCTTGAAGTTTTTGAAAATTGAACTTCTTGGTTCTGTGAGTGTCAAATGTTTCAAAATTGCGATCGTTTTCTTCTCCGTTGGATGAAGAAGATATGATGAACTTGCATGGTTAGTTTGACTCTGTTCTCATTGCTGGAGGGCAGATTGTGCAGGCGGTGGTCATGGCCTGCCGGGACCCTTGGGCCCCAGTGGGGGGTCCCCACAGACATCGAAGAAGCAGCAGGAGAGAGCCAGCAGAAGAGAGAGGAGGGTCACTGTGAATTTGTCTCTAATAAAGCCTGAGAAAGGCCCCACCTCTCCGGGTTTGCTTGACCAATGAGAAGGTAGAATTTCCAAGCGGGAAGATTCCTCTGTGGTTGATTTATGAATCTTTGTTTTAAGCGTGCTCATTTGCATGAGCGGCTGGATTGGTTTCTGATGAAGATACTAAGAAAGATTCTTGTAATACTAATATGTTGCGCAACTATCGGCATATCATGTACACAATCATTTCGATCTTCAAAGTACCAATTTATAGAGACCAAACATGGTATAGGTGAGGTTACATTGACCGTTGGTTCTATCATAAAAATACACAGTATCAAAAATAATAATAGAATTAAAAACACTACACAAGACAGTAAATCATTCACACAATTTTCTGGGATGCATGTTCATTTATAGATCAGATTAATGCAGCAAAGTCTGTTTTAAAGTCTGTTTCTTTCTTCCCCACGTGACCATATTTATAACAGCAATAAAGCCAACTTATCTGATCGTGGTCATGGTAACGAAGACCTTCTTGTCCTTGTTGGGGGGATGGCACCACAGATCCCAGAGTGAGTTTTAAATATTATTTGTTAAACTTTAACAAATACTTGTGTCTGATTTTTTCAGTCGTTAAAAGTAAATGGAAGTGAATCAGTGAATCGATTCTTGGATCCAAAAACACATTCGATCATAAACCAAACACTTGGCGTCAGCATGCCAACATTACTGTTCAAAGTAAGCTCTACAGGTAATCGACAGTATGTCTCAGAGGAAAGAAGTAGAGTCAAAAGAAAGATACGAGACATGAAAGCACATTATAAACGTATTAACCAGTTTCCTCTATAAACAATCTTAATCCAAAAACACATGACTGAATGGAGTGAGGCACCTGATTCGTTTTCAATGGAATTCTCACTGTGTCGATTGACGCACGTGATGTCGTGAAGCACGTGTGAAATTAGTCCAATGGTGTGATGAGACGTCAGAAGTGGGTGATGTCACAAACCAGGAAACTATAAAGCATGTCCAAACAGTGCAACGCTATAGCTTTCTTCAGTAAGTGCAATATGTAAAATTGTGTCTTATTTGGTGTTGTCTGTCTACATACATATATGTATATATCTATATCAAGAGTATGGTGAGCAAATAGCAATTTACATTGTGTGTTAATCTCTGCCCACGTTTCATCACGGGTGGGATACATACGATCTTTGTGTTGTTTGTTTGGGAGCGGAGTAGCTTATACTTTATAGTTAATTAGTGGCACCTGTAATTGTACTCTCATTTCCCTAATGTCAATTATTCAAAAAACTGTGTAGTCCATATTTGTACAGATATCTCCTGTATCATCAGGCCTAAATGTCAGTCATCCACCCACTCTCAAGGAGGTATTCATCTCAAATTCTGGTATTCTATAATTTCCCCTGAAATGTTATGATTGAGAAACGTGTGATCCATAATACGCTCGTCTCATCATACCTAAAATATTGACATTCTCAGTCTAGCCATAAATGAAATGAATGTGCATCCTCTTTTTACAGCTTTTCTTGTGGCATTATCTCTGCAGTGCTTTCTGACTGGAGTGGGGGCCTTGTGTTTACAGAAGAAGCTCAAGATTTCCCTGTGCCTTGCCTAAGGCTGTTGATTTAAATCCAAAATACCATTCTTCAGATACTTCTGCCATTATATCATGCAGGCCGTCTGTGTCGTGCATCTGTTCAAGCAGGCTGGCAGAATAGTGTATACCACCACGCTGAGCTTACATAAAGGATTCTTCACATGCACAACCAGTCAACAACGACACATGAGCGCAGCTGTGTGATGAGAGAGAAGACCAGGTTCATTCACTTAGCTACTGTAAATGTAAACTTACTGCAGCATCACTCAGTGAAATTATTGAGTTGCATAGGATTTGCTTGGTATATGTGAACTGTTCTACAGTCATTTTTAATAATAAAAATAATTTAGTCTTTAATACGTGGAGCACCTAAGGAGATGTTTAGGATAATGTTCAAGCTGCTCATTTACATGCAATGAAAGTAAATGGTGACCAAGCTCCGAAACCGACAAAAACACAATGTAAAAGCAACATTAAGTAATTCATTTGATATGACTCATAAGCAGTATTCAAAGTCTTCAGAAGCCTTCATGTGAGGAAAATGCTATTCCATTGAAGAAAAAAAGTTGAATTAGTTGGGTTTGGGGTGACGTGAGTAGATGATGTAGTTTTTCAGTTCAGCAAAAGTACAAAAGTTTTGTGAAAGCTTGATGTTTAAAGATTTGACCTGGTAACCCAAAGGTTGTAGGTGCCAAGAGTTACGCCACTGTCCTTGAGCAAAATGCTTAACCCTTAGTTTTGTTTTCCAGGGCCTGTTCCTGTTCTAAGCATTCTGGTGGTTCCTTTAGATAAGAACAGTCTTCTCAATGACAAATTGCATTTTAAGTACATTAGTTCCCTAAGTCAAGCTGGCTGGAAATCTCCTCAGATGTGTTGAGGATGAGCTGTCACAGTTCAGTCCCTCCAGCACATCCATCATGGTATGTATCAGCTACTTTACATGTTGAAACGTTGCCCTGTTTGCTCAGAGCGTGCTCTGGAATTGTTGTCCTTTGAAGAGATCATGAATGTAATGTTAATTTTCATCACCATGTTAGAGTCTTTCACTGCCAATCGAGAGGAAGTTGGTTTCCATAACACTATATTCAGGATCTATGAATGAGCATGAATGATCAATGTATTTATTCAAATATTAAAGTACATAAAGTTACATGGGCAATAATCAAACTTATTTTGTAATATTTTGGTTATATTATAACATATATATTATAACATTTTATTGTTACTCTTACAAGTCAAAATGTGTCATTTCTGTACCACTAGAGGCACCAAATGAAATAGCAAAATGCACATCCTGTCCCTCTTTGTTTGTACAAACAGGTAGTTCCTCCCCAAACTCACAGCATTGGTTGAGCCATCAGTCAGAGCTTTTGAAACTGGTTTACACTCAAGTCAACTTCCAAACGGCTTATTAAAGGATGTCTTATAATAAGTCGACATTGCAGAAAGTATTATAACATACATTTTTTTATTACTTATAATTATAGTGTTCGTCACATAAAGCTTTTCACAACTTATTTTGTGTTACATTCCCATAATGTATAATGTAGAAGTGTTCAGATCTCGAGGTTCTCATCTTCGCATAATATATCCATTACTATGAACCACAGGGCTCTTTCTGCACCCGTCTGCTTTCAGCCTGCATTGTTGAATCTGTGGGCTAATGAGACCATGACCTCCTTTTGTTTGTATTCTGCTTGAATATTAAAGAGTTCAACATTTCAGTCTCTCTCCCAAAACATTGTATGTTGCAGAACTGTGAAAGGCTCACATTTGACCATCATTTCTGTATCCACAGGGACAATCAGATGAATCTGTCCCCTTGCCTAGAGTGCTTTGACCATGTGACAGCGGTCCCGAGTGAATTCCCTTTGACTTCTTATCTTCCATATGGCTTTCCCCTCCTCTCGTGTGCTCAAATTAATCCGGGATCGGTTTGATTGAAGGGGGTGGTCGCCTTGTTTCTGACACAATAACAACAGTCTAAACACTTCATTGTGACTAAAAGAGGAGAGATTTCTTCCAAGAGAAGACATTGATGACAAAATCAAACTGTCACTTTAGGAAATGGTGGTGAGTAACATGCATTATTATTATTGTTATACAGCAAGTGATAAGGGTTTGAGGAAGGATTGGTGATGTAAACAGCCGTATAATTTGGCACAGTAGGTTTTTCTTTGTTAGACTGGAGAAGCTGATAGGTTACTGAACAAATGGGGTTGTGGCAAATCTGAGTATAGTGAATATTTTATTTGGAATTTAACACTTTATCTGGTTAAATCCGGTTGATGTTTAGTGTATAGTGACAAATTTTGTTCCTTATACTTAGGGTTAATTAGCGTGCTTGACACTTTATAATATGCTTCTATGTGCTAACATTAGTTAACATTATTGTAAATTAACTATTTTTTTTTTATTTTTTTTTACACCAATGCTAATCTTGGTTAATGTTAATTTTGTAAATATACTCTATAGTTTCTGCATCATGACCCTCAATGGGATTAAATCACTTTTTTGAGATTCACAAAAATGATTGATACTTTCCCAAATATAATTGATTCGCTTCTTGAGTTTGACTTAGTGACTCAATAATCCAGTTGTGGAGGTTAACAACAAACTGGGAAGATTCTCATTTAATTAATGACAACTTAATTTCAACTCTGTAAATAGTGATCGATTGACAACTTTAAATAAGTGAGGAAACCCGCTGCCTTAAAATTAAGTAAACAAACTTCATGCATTGAAAGAATTAAGTTATGTGGAATTGTCAAGTTCACATAACTTAATTTTTTCCAATTATGCATGAAGTTTATTAACTTAATTTTAAGGTAACGGGTTTCCTCACTTTTTTTAAAAAGTGAGCTGATCACTTTTTACAGTGAATCTGTTCCTAAAAAAACAATAATAAACAAACAAAAAACAACATGTCTCAGATAAGACAAATTATTTTCATGTTATGGTCGATAATCAATAAATTTATTCAAAATAAAACACTAAAAACTAAAATCAGCAATTTTCACATGTTAAAATTCTATCTATATCAATAAAATATATATACTTTAACATTCAAAAGTTTGGGTTGGTATTTGTTAAGATTTTTCAAAAGAAGTGCTTTATGCCCACCAAGGCTGCATTTTTTTTTTTATATAATAGTGTGAAATATTATTACGTTTGAAAATAATTGTTTTCTGTTTTAAAATGAAAGCTGAATTTTCAGCATCATTACTCTCCAGAGTAATGTCATAAGATTCTTCAAAAACCATTCTAATGCAAAAGAAACATTTCTTATTACCTATTTTAAAAACAGATGCTGCATAATATTTAACTTGCTTCTGTGAATTCAGAGAGACAGGGTTTCTGATAATAAGTGCAAAAGGAAGTGCCAAGAAATTGATCATGCCTCCAGTATAGGCTACTGTATGTGTGCTCTACAAGATAAAAATTGTTTGTACTGAAAGTGAATCCTCCGAAGCGTGAAATGCACTGAGATGGTCTCAGGTGGAGACGTTGCTTCTCTCATTATAAAACGGCAAATTCAATGACCACGTTCACATTCACTTTCCCATGCTCCAGTTATTTAATCACAGAGAACTTGCCTCATAATGAAACCCTTCGTGATACAATCGATTTGCAAATCACATGAACAAAAGTAGCCTACATTTTATTTCTTTTTATTCTCAGCTAACATCTTGTTTTATGTGTTTGGTTTCAAACTGTTCGCTCATTAGGAGTGGTGAGTCACGCCGTTGCTTTGATACACATGAGAGAGAGGCAGCTGTCTTGTTCAGTTGGTGTGGATTGAACAATAACAGACAGGTGCTGGTACAACTGTGCTCCTGGCACTCATTGCCTGGCAGCTCCACCTCAGTCTCACACACGTTGCGTCTCAATGCCTCCCCCGCCAGTCCATTCTATGGCAGAATCAGCAAGTCTAGCTGTGCCGTTCATGCACTGTGTACTGCTGTTTTGTTGGCCTGGAAGATTACATTTAAAAAAAAAAGAAGAAGATGTTTCTATTGGGAAACACTCACAATTACATGATGGATTAAAGGAAAACTTCGCCCGAAAATAAAAAAATGTTGTTTACTCATCTTCATGTTGTTGCAAGAATTTTTAAAGAATGTGCATGCTTTTCTTTTCCATACTTAAAATATTTAGCAAAAACAAAAAGGGCAAATATTTAGTTGATCAACATATTACCCACCTAGTTTTACTCCCAAAATATTATTATTACAACAAAACTCTCTTGAATAAATATTTAATTAAAAGTAAGTTGCAGTTTAGTGATGGAGATCGAGTTGCGAAATCTGTAGTGCTCTGAACAATGAATTGATTGAATCTGGCCAACTCACTAATGAGTTTTTTTTTGTGAATCTGTTTTCATTTGTTCATGAAACAGACATCATAGCCATAAATACATTTTCCTTTTGTGTTCTAAAGAATAAAGAAAAAAAAAAATATTTTCAGTGAGAATTACAATTTTTCAGTGAACTATTCCTTTAAAGACTGTGACAAACTGATGCAATAATGTTTGAATTTATGTTTAGATTATAAATAGCTGGTATGAATACCCCTATTTATGTGCCCTCTTTTTCTAAATGTATTTACAAAGCCTTCAAAGTCACCTTGTCACCTTGAACCTCTCTAAATGTCCACGTGAAGTGGAAACAGCGACCTTTGGTTTCATGTTTATATGCCATTACCATTATTAGGATTTTGATTGCCGTTTTCTGATACACCTAAAAGGAATGTATTGATTAATTTATTGTAAAGTCACAGTTGCTGCACATATTGCAGACTGGCACAGATACAAATTAATTTGTAATAATTAGCCTTGAAAATGAATTCTACAATCTGGATAAAATTTGCAGAGAAATTCTCTTGAGTCATGCAGACTCCTCATTCAGATGTCTTTATGGTCACCACTGGACTGTTAAATGTGACTCAGCTGATCAGCAGCCAACCACTTCATGCTTTAATAAAGACTCATTGTGGGCTGAAAAGTGTGTTACAAGTGTGCACAGCTGTGAGCTGCGTGTGCCTGGGTCTCTGTTGAAACAAGCTTGGCCTTTGTGAACTCAGTAGAAGCAGAAGCTGAAGTTATCGGCTGCCTGTCTAATCAGACACCTCCTATGACCTCCTGCGCTACTGTTATTGAGTCATTAGGCCTCACTGCCATTCATAAATCCTCTCCCGTGGCCTCATGGGTTACTAAAGTGTCCATCATATAGACACTTCAGAATCTCGCCAGAATTAGTAGGTCATCCGGGTACTTTTTTTCTACTCTTTTATGAGTACTGTGAATTCGGACATAGCTCTTTTGTCGCATACTGTTTTTCGCTATATAGTAGGGAAGTATGCGATTTCGGATGCAGCCATTGTTTACAACAGGGGTGCCCAATCCTGTTCCTTGAGATCTACCTTCCTACAAAGTTCAGCTCCAACCCTGATCAAACACAACTGAACCGGCTAATTAAGATCTTCAGGAGCACTAAAAAGTAACTAATCGCGGTATATGGAAAGTAATGTCATGTTACTTTTGCATTACTTTTTCTCACCTGGGCTTGTTAGCTTTTTTTATTTTGGTTTATTTTTTATAGTTATATCTTTGGTAAATGTAAAGGCCCTTTCACACCAAAAGTGAAATGAATAAGCCTCAAGCTGAAGGAAATGCAAATTCACACCTGTTTAGTAGAGGGTCGCAGCTCAAACCTTTCAGCTGTATTGGATTGCCAACCTGATCTCACAGCAATTCGCACAAATTTTACGAGGTGGCTAATTCGTACGAATTCATATGACCTCACTCGTACGAATTCGTGACCTACACCTGACCCCGCCCCTAAACCCTAAACATGAGTAAGGCTCAGAATATTATTTGCATAATATTCTGAGTTTGTGTTTCACTGTTTTTATATATTTTGAGGAATCTGAATCTGTTCTTGTGCAAGTAAGATGAAAAGCTTGCTCACATTTAGTCTAGAACTACAGTAACCATGATGTTCACACAGCGCAAACAACGCCTCTGCACTTACTCATGATTTCTCTCAACATGGGGACAAGAGAGCTGCCAGTCAATAAATGGGAAAACAAAGTAACATTGCATTACTTATTTTAAAAAGTAACTGAGATATTTTGTTTAAAATTTGAAAGTAACGAGTTACTTTACTAGTTACTTGAAAAAGTAATCTGATTATGCAACTGGAGTTACTTGTAATGTGTTACCCCCAACACTGGTGGTCATATAAAGCATCTCTGTATGTCTGTAGCTATTTATATAAAACCAAAATACTCTCTAGAGTACACTCTAAAAAATAATTCAGTGGCTTAGTAAATATCACAGTAATAATTAACTTTATTAAATTAATAAAATCTCTGAATATCATTTACTTGCTCCAAGCCACAGAGTAAGGAAAATTCAGTGCCTCAGGGAAGAACTCAGGCTGCTAAAGAGGCAATACAAGTCAGTGGGGGAAGTCGAGAGAGCCGGCCCAAACGCTGGGTCCATGCGATGCGCTGATAACACCACCAGTCTTCATCAGACTTTGACCTGAAGGAGCCCCGCCTAAGGGAAGTGGAGGAAGTGGTGAGGAGAGTAAGATCGAGCTCAGCACCAGGTCCAAGTGGAGTGCCCTACAAGGTGTATAAGAACTGCACAAAGCTACTACATCGGCTTTGGAGGGCCCTGAAGGTGATCTGGAGGAGAGGGAAGATCGCCCAGCCATGGAGGTATGCTGAGGGAGTGTGCATACCCAAAGTGTGCAACACTGACCAGTTCTGGGTCATCTCCTTGCTCAGTGTGGAGAGTAAACTCTTCTTCAGCATCGTGGCCAAAAGGCTCTCCAACTTCCTATTGAGCAGTAAGTACATCGACACGTCTGTGCAAAAGGGAGGTATACCAGGAGTTCTTGGTTGTCTGGAACACACAGGTGTGGTAACCCAGCTCATCAGGGAAGCAAGAGAAGGCAGAGGGGATCTGGCTGTACTGTGGCTGGACCTCACAAACGCCTATGGCTCAATACCCCACAAGCTGGTGGAGGTCGCACTGGAGAAACACCATATACCACAGAAGGTGAAAGATGTCATCCTGGACTATGGCCAGCTAACATCTGACTGGCACCAGCTCCCTGGAAGATTCAAGGCCTGGGTCTACCAGCATGGAATCCTCCCAAGAATCCTCTGGCCTCTGCTTATCTTTGAGGTCCCCATGACAGTGGTGGAAGGTTTTGAGAAAAAGGTGAGCAGCTAACAGGGAGCCTAACAGCGATCCAATATGACTCTGTCAGCGGAAAGGAGAGGTACAGGCTGGTACAGGAGGAGGTGCGAGCTACAGTCAAGGAAGAGTGAACCAGCAGAGCAGTGGCCATGCGGTAGCAAGGGGATCAAGGACAGCGATACACCCAAGCTACAGCCAAAGCCATTCACTTCATCAAGGAAGGACAAAAGTCCAGAGAAAACATAGAAAAACTGCTCTGTAGGTTTGCTCTCCACAGCTGGCCGGATGACAGTTGACCTGGAAAGGCAGCTGAAAATCCCAGCACACATCACCCAGTCCAAATTGAGACCTGACATCATCTTGGTCTCTGAGGCCACAAAACATCTGATCTTGTTAGAGCTGACAGTGCCCTGGGAGGAGAGGATGGAGTAAGCTCAAGAGAGAAAGAGGGAGAAATACCAAGAACTGGTGGAGGATTGTTGGAGGAACGGTAGGAGGACCAGGTGTATGCCAGTAGAGGTGGGCAGTAGGGGATTTGCCAGTCACTCCCTGAGATATGCTGGGCATAACAGGTGCTAACCGAAGAAGAGCCATAGGCAACAACGTGGAGGAAGCAGAAAAAGCATCCAGGTGGCTCTGGTTAAAGAGAGGAGAGCAGTGGGGCAGTAGAATGCCACTTGGACACAGGCCGGGGTCTGATCAGCCTCGGTCGGGTCGCCTAGACTCCTGGAAACAACACTGATAATGTGTCCAAGGTCGTGCATCAGAAGATGTTTCTCTAAACTTGATGGTTTGAGTTGAACATACCAAAATAATTTGTCTAAATTTTACATTTATATTAATTCTTTTTTTTTAATAAAGAATTTAGATTTTGGTTAACCAATTATTTATTTAAAATACACTTAATATATTTGTGATATTTCTATCAAAATATTTGAGAATGGAGAATTAAACTGATCTGTTTCAAGAACCACAAATATTACTTAAAGGCGCCCCTGGAAAAACCAGCAATGCAAGTTTGAGAGGTGCCGTGCGCCCCCGACAAATCTCGCGAGAATCACGACTTGCTTTATGGCAACGACGTCACACACATCAACAATATATGAAGCACGAAGACACTTGCGCGCATTTCAGACGTGATTCTTGGAAGACTCGACGATGGAAAAACAAAGAAAGCGCGGTCGGAAGAGTGTAGGAAAAGGAAAAGAGAATCTGACCGCGTGAGGAACCGGACAAGAGTCCCACTCTGTCAGGCATTTACTCGTTGGCGCGAGCTAAAAAGCAGCACTGGATGCAACAGTGATGCTGACCTGGCGATCTTGTTGATGGACTAGTAAGTAAATCTCTTACTGAGGGATATCAGACGACGCTGTTGACGTTGATTCCTGCGATTATCATGAGAACAGCTGTCAATATCTCACATAATTATCAGGACATAAATAAGCCTAGAGGTTGTAAATAGTGTAAACAAGCACAATTTGCAAACTATTATGATAAATTGCAATAATCATGTCTAATGACATCATAATGGCCAATGTTATGAAATAATGCGACGTACATTTAACTTTATTGATGTCATCTGGCATTTTGTAATGTTTACATTACAATCAAAAAACACAAATTAAATTATACAGTAGGCCTAGACTATAGGCTATTTACTTGTGATTTAGCTGCAATCATGTAAAAACGTTATAAGCAAGCAAACGCGGTAGGCTACTTTATTATTATAAAGTAGTCTAACACTTGACATAAACTTATTATTATCCTATTACCATCATCAGTAGTTCAGTAGACTATGCAGTATGCAGTAGCCTAATATTTGTATGAAATCGTGAAACATTACCTGGTCAATATCTTCGGAGTCTGTCTGTGCCTGCTCCATGCCCGGCGCTTCTATCCTACCGAACAGGTACCGGTGTACAGGGTAGGTGTGGGTATTTACGACAGTGCAAGTATTCCACAGCGACTCTAGGGGTCGCTGTTTGACAAAAACACAATTTCTACATAGTGTGCCTTTAATTCAAATCAATATCATTAATATTTAACACACTCTAACTGTGCGTTCACACCAAACACAAGTAGCGCGTCTAGTTGGACGCTTGAACGTTTTGAATCCATTCGCGCGTCCAGAGCGAAATTGATGCGCGTAAAAAGCAAAAGTTTAAAGCGAAATTGACGCGTGTCTAAAGAATTTACTCAATTAAAACAATGGACCCCTCCCCCACGTGACAACAACTCAACGGTTGAGTGAGCGCGGGCTGTTTGAATTCTCTCCTGTTTCCAGAGCAGTTCTCTCTTCTCAGCGTCAATGAATTAGTGCATTTCCTCTGTGAAATTCAGGTTTGTGTATGTTTTATTTTATCTATAAAATCATTACTGTGCTTTAAATCATTATATTTTATGCAAACAACATAGGCCTACTAGTCTGGGATGCAGTGTGAGTCACCTAAACAAGTGTCACTTCGCGTGATTGAAACGCCTGATGCCTTGCATAAAACACACGACTTTATTCCTAAAGATAATAAATATAATTAATTTGGATTATAAAATGTTCTCACAACTGTTTGTTTATTGGCAGATTATGGAGTCAGTCGCGTCGCAGTCGCATCATCTTTCGGCTATGATTGCAGGACGGTGGTCTAAAGTTAGAAGTTCATCCGCAGAGCGCGAGTTCATCTCAGGCACGAGAACCAGCGCTGATACGGTGGAAATTGGATAACAGACTGGTTATTTACACTTGAATTACAACATTTTTAGTTTTTACTATACTGTTAGTAATAGTATGCTATTACTAACAGAATTTGCAGCTATTAGGCCTACTGCAAAATATGCTGTTTTGCTGTACTCATCGACGAGAAAGGACGATTTAACAAATTTACGGTTTACAGGAAATTAAAAGTTATTACTCATAAATAAAAACATTTATACTCAAATAATGTTTTTCCAATTATTTCTACTCAATTTTATTTGTTAATGTACCAAATGCACTTACTCAGATCTACTTAATTTTTTTTAAATTACATTTACTCAGTTCATATGTAATTATATGTATATATAATATATGTAATTGATAGGTATATGTAATTGATTTCATTGCGTTAAAATTGAATCAATATTTTTAAGTGTAAACACTTTTCTCCCAATTTTTTTAGTAAATGATAGTAAAAGGGTTTAGACATCTCCAAAGTGAATTTGGAGAACATTAAAGCCATTCTGTGTGAAATAAAGAAAGGTAATGGATTTCGATATTGCTGCCTAGTTGGAGACTGCTGTATGTCTGTAGCTTTTTATATACCATCAAAATGCTTTTTGAGAATAGAAACAGATGTTTCATACTCATTACCAGAATACATTTCCAAAACATTAAGAGGGAGTGCTGTGAATAAGCGATTATGGTTAATGCTCCTTTTGTGTTAATTTTAGCTTATTTGTTATTTTGCACTGGGAAATGAAAATCAGTGTTGGAATTAGATTTATTATGATAATGCGTTCATTGAGGACTGTAATTTAAAAATATTTTAAAAGAGAATAAGAATGTGATGATGAAATGTAACATTAAACTCTTCTTTTTAGGAAACGATCTGCTTGATTCTGTTGGCCATCACAGCCCATGTTCCCCACGTCTGCTGCTGCCTTTCAGTAGAAGGAATTTGCTCCCTGATTTTGCCCATCGCCTGAGCAAGTTAAGGCAGGTGAGGCTGGAGTGTGTTTTTAAGGTGAATTAATTTGCTCCTCATTCCATTGAATATTCCTGACATGCTGCGTTTTTCTCAGATGAACACCGCAGAGGTCACATAAACACACTTACCCACTCCTCACGCCATATCTAGCAATAGATAATCACAGGGAGACTCTAATTTACACTGCTGAAATAACAGGTTTCTGACAGGTTTCTGCTATCACGACTCTTGTGTTGATAATCAGAGTCACTACTTGAACGTCCGTCATCACACACCGTCATCTGCTCATAAAAGACATTTGCTGTGTACAACAAACAAACTTGCTCAAAGCAGTGTCGTGTGGTGGAAGTCTGAAAGGAGGAGGGAAAGTTTGCTCCGTTTCTTTGGGGTTTTTCAGTACAATCCAAATTCATGTTCGATTTAATGTTTACATGGTTTCCCAGTTAAATGCACCAAGTTTTTATTAGTATAAAAATACTTTAAATATATTTTCTAGATAATTATTAGTTGACATCAGGTTTATACCTTTTTAAATAGATTTCTCAAAAAGGCGATAGCTAAAAAACATTAAATAATAGATATCACCATACTTCCCCAGTTGATTACGTTAAGAATTGCAAAACAAATTTGTATTACAAGTTTTATGAAATGTTTAAATATGCAAATTATACATTATCTAATTAAATGTTTACTAATTTGCATACATTTCTAGATTAGAAATCTGAAAATTGGATGAAGCCAGGTTCAAACTCTCACTTCATTTTGTCTTAGAGTCAAAGGTTTTTACAGAAGGGATCTAATTTTATCGCTCCATAAATTAGAAAATATTGTCAACAGCTGGAAAAAATTATATATGAACAAACCCTTCTGCAAAAACCTGCAAAAAATGATATATGAACAAACCCCTCTGCAAAAACCTGCAATTAATATAGATAGGAATGATGTAACGTTTGGTGTATGTACAGTAAGTGCTACTGAAGTGTAGTTTTTTTGGTTCAGTGCATGAGAAACTCAATTTGAGAAAAAAAACTATAAAGATATGTATTGTAATTGAAATCTACAGATGCAAATACTGTAGATGTAGAACAAAACAATAAACACTTAAAAGTGTATTTTGATGTTTACTTTCCACTAGTCTGAAACAACAGGTTATGAAAGGCCAAATATCCCAATATGTCGAAATTGACCAGTGCATAGAAAACAAAAAAAAAAGGGAAATATTGTAGGTATGAGGGTCACAGTAAAAACAGCTTGCTCACATATCATAAGTCATTTCAAGTTGATTTCAGTTTGAACATAACTGATTTTTTTTCTGTCCATTTCTGTGGAACAGTTGTGAACATGATAGATGGGCCTTACTGTGTTGACAGCCAGTCACAGTGATGTGAATGTCATTCATTTTTGTTGTGTAATATTCATTTTATTTTTCCACTTGACTTTTTTGGGGCGGCACTGCTTCATTGCCTCCATAGAAAACGCCTCTGACACAAAGTCATAAAAGTACTAGTGGTCTGATCTATTCCTGCAGCGTTTGCTCTTTTAGTCCTTTTGTTCCGAGCCATTTTCCTGTTGCTTAGTTTAATACTGGTGATTTCAGCTGGTGCCAGAGGGGTGTCTAGAGGCCCCGGCGGTTCCCTGCTATTGGTTTTGCAATGAATCTGGAAATCTATAAACCCCAAAAGCACAAATGAGGGAAAATATCAACACTGAGGTTTCTTATAATCCTCTTGGGAAGTCACCAACCAATCATGTTGTCATGAAAATAGGAGCGAGTCCGCCGCACAGCCGGAGCAATGACACTCTGGTTATTCATAAATCTGTGGAATGTTGTCATCTATTGCCACATGGAATAAAATATGGGTGAGATGCTTAAAATATGGGACGCTGGAGATTTGATGGAATGTAAATGTAAACCAAAACCAGTATTTAAGACCTGAGATATTTCAAAAATGTTTCTGCAATAAACGTGTCATGCAGAAATACTGCTAATAGGAAAAACTACTGATAGATACAGTGGAGCTTTGTAAGATCAGCAAACTGGTATGCTTACTGGACGTTTTGTAGCATTAGTGTTATTGCTTGCTTCTTCAAGTGAACTAATCTTTTTACAAGTCAGCAACAAATGCTTGTAATACTAATAATTCACCAACATTGCTCATCAGGGAACACTTTGGGTCCACTGAGCAGATGGACTCAAACTGAGAGATGCCAGTTAAAGGCATGGGGTTGATCAGTCAGCATATTCTCCTGATGGGTCATCTGTAGTGCCAAATGCATCTGCTGTTGTTTCACTGATCTGCATCTCTTTTTAACTGGTTTCTCACAATTTTTTTTTGTTGCCCCCCCCCCCACTCACATTTTTTTGATTTAAGAAAAATAGTTATGTATTTTTTTTTTTTACTACACAGACACAGGGCTGCTTACTCTTTACAAGTAAAAAAAGTACTAAACTACACTAGTTAACATGAACTAACAATATTAACTAATTAATCTTGTTAATTTCAAGATTTACTGATACATGTTAATATTTTACACAAACTAACACTATTAACAAGGCAAAGACCGTGGTCTAAACCACATAGAAAGGGAACAAAGCCGCTGCGTGTAACCCTTACCATAAACATGGATTTTAGAAAGTGCACAAACCGTTCAGCACGTGACTTACCATAAACATGGATTTTTAGAAAAGGACACTTCCTGTGTTGTGAAGAACCAATCGTGATGTTGAATTTGCAACACAATCTTCTTGATAGTGTTGTAAAGTTTTTCTTTCTTCAAAGCAGAGACCAGGAGACAGTTGGGATCGCGTTCAACGGAAGTTATTCTTTATTGAGAACTCCTCTGTACGCGGCTGTAGAAACTTCCAACATGATCATTCTGGCTAACAAACTTTACATGGTTTCTTTATAGGTCTTTCAGTGGGCTGTCCTTAAAGGTGCTAAACATACACACAGCCTTAGAGGTAACCACTAAATCTAATCATCTAAAGACAATAGAGGCAATTGCCCCCAACTGAGATAATGGTACCCCCCCCAAATGGTATACACAACAAATGGTCACAAGACCTTAGACTAGGTAACATTCACACACAGTCCAACTCTTAGTTGGAAGATCAAAGACTATTACAATGTTTAGACAGCTGACTTAAAGCTGACTTCTGATCAGTAATTGATGCCATCATGTTCACCTTGAATGCCCAATACAGTGTAATTCACCTTAGTTTTTCATGTGATGTTATGTAAGGAAGTAAGATCAGCAGATCTTAAACATATTCTTAAATTTGGATTCTTCAATAGTTAGCAACTTGAACTTGCACGTTCTGATGAAACGGTTCAAGCCTCAAAGATCTAAAAACGGACGCAGTCCCTCATTTCTTCTTTTGTGACAGCAAATGCACCTACTCCTGTTTCACGGTAGTGGGAACCACGTCGTTAAAGCGAGGAGGGCAACATATTCGTTTTTTACTGTCTTTAGGACGCAAAGAGAGCTTTCACGCTGCCAAAGTCTCTTAAAAGGGGTACCAAAGTCTCTTAAAGGGGTAATCAATTAAAGTGTCCTGGGCGATAACAGAAAACATTCAACATTTCGCAGGAAACCACCCCCCAAATCACCAGAGGTGGCAGGGATGTTACAGTGGTTTCGTGAGGCTGTCAGGTAGGAGCTGATTGATGTATTTTACATCCCCCGTCCCGAAGGGCCACACCCCCACAGACCTGGGACAAAAAAAACTTTTGTCTCAGGTCTATTATGAGGCTGCTGAGCGCGACGAGCCGGTCCTCAGTCTTTACGAGGGGGAGCGCAAAGAGCACACTCCGCTTTTGAGCCCCCCTCTTGTTCTTGTTTTTTATTTTTTAAGCAAAAATCAGCCTGGTATGCTTTCAACACTGCCATAGATAGTGTGCAGAGCAGCACCAGTCTGGTCTGACCCCCACCAGCGTGGACGTTATTATACACGGCTTGGTGGGGAGTGCTGACTCCTTAAATGATGATGAGCCCCAGAGAAGAGATAGCCCACGAGCGTCTCTTCGGACTGGCACATCGTATAACCACATGCCCCTGCATCCACGATAGTCTAATAAGTTGATGTCGAGGGCACAAAGACACGCAAAGAATAAGGTTTTCCCAATGAATGATTTAACGTCATTTCTCATATTATCAGTCAAAAGTTTATTAGTTTGCCTGTTTATTTTTGTTGGTCATTTATATCATATATTATGTTCTATAATTCATTTTCAGTCCGTACAAAACCACTTTAATGTTTGTGTTGGATGTTTCTACATACAGTTTTTATACAGTTAGACAGTTGTGATTGTGATTTTTTTTTTAATTCATTGTCACCAAAATGGGACCATTCAAAGCCTTTATAAAGTCCCTCTTCCTCTGGAAACTGTCTTCTAATGGCTGACACAACACATGCAGGGAAGGGTCCAATACTAGCTTTGCCTTTGCCTGATACATGATGATAATCTGTACAATATTGTGATCAGAGCATAGCGTTACAAAGGCTATCGTATCGTCGCTAACGTGGATATATCTATAAGCTAACATTGGTCTCTCACCAAGACACCTACCCTGTTCTCCTCACACCACAACTCAATTTTTCTCCTCTGACCGTTGTTTTGTCTAATCCTGGCCTGTCCCTGCTCTCTTGGCTGCATAGCAGGCTCATAATTATATGGCTGAGGTTCGTCATACGAGTAAACATTTAGACTACAATTTCCTCAGTGTCCGAACTGTCATTGCGATCCATTGCTTTCCTATTGTTTACTTTGATCGCACCTCCTGTTATGTCACTTCCAGTGTTGCGGATTTCAGATGCGGAAGTAAAATTTTCTCACAAAAATGACTCCAGAAGCCTGAATAGTGTTTTATAAGTATATATTTATATTTAGGCTAAATCTAGTTCCTACATTATTTTTCTATACATTGGCTCACTGGGTACTCTAACCTGCAATATGCCCTTTAATTTCAATATTGCTTCAACATCGGTGATGTAGAAGCAATAAAAGTGTAAAGTTGATTCAACACTATTACCATTGATTATTTTGTTAATTTTAATATTGATTCAGCATCGTGTAAATGCTGATTCAATGATATTATCATTGATTTCTTGTTGATGAAATCTCAACATTGTTTCGCAAGTAACTGAGGGTGTAAAAGTGAGGTTGAAAAAATATCACTTTGTAATGTTGAATCAACTATATCACCATTGATTTTTGGTTGAAATCTCAACATTGCTTCAACATTAACTGAGGGTGCAAAAGTGATACTGAACCAACATCACTTTGTAACATTAATTCAATGCAATTAACTTTGACGCGTCAACATTGACTCAACATAGTTTCAATGAATGCTTGCTATGAGGGTATTCCAAGTAGTGGTTCTCTAAAAAGGACTGAAAGGGTGCAGTAATTTCCTCTTGTTGAAATGACATAGATCTTCAGTTTTGGAATCGCAATCAGTTTTGAAATCCTTTTAGCATTCTCTTATATATTCATCAGCAAATAGAGCATCACCTTTTTTGGTACCCAAGTCATGTACAACAACCCTTAACCATGTGTTTTAGAAACAACTGCTTGGAGAACGAAGTGAACTTTGATCCATTGCCTCTTCTTGAGCCTGACAGAAACACATAATGCAAAAAACCCAATGCTAATGAGTTAGTTGCCATTGAGGGCATTATAGATTTATAAGGATGGGTCAAGTGTCTTGGGGTGAAGATGGAACTGAAGTGTGTTGTGAGGAGATAATGCGGAACACCTGCCTTGGCTTTCTGGAATGTCGGGAATCTTTCAGAAAATTGAAACGGAATGGGAATATTGAGTCAAAGATAAAGGCATCACTGGAATGTTCTAACAAGTTGCGGTGTTGGGCTGTTTTTTTTTCTATTCATCTTTGTCTTTTGTGCTTTTTTAGAGGCAGTTTAATGTTACATAAGTGTCTGAATCTCAAGGTTTAGTGTGGGATGAGGCTGGTTAGAAGTGCTGGAGGTTAAATGCCATTTGAGCATGAAAATATTGGCCAAAACATTCCAATCCCTCACCTGTTTTCAGCATGACTGATGTTAGAGTATTGTTAAAGCCCATTGTTGGAGTTTTGCCAGACTGGCCCTTTCTTTACCCATTACTTAATGTAAATTCTCCAACACTCCAATGTTGCCCACTATATTCAGACATACCTTTCCATGTTTCCACTCATTTCTTTAGTCTCTCTGTTAACACTAGATGGGTGAAGCTTTATAATCTTCACTTAGAAAAGAGCAAACAATGGCACAATAGCACCATTTCCACATAAATCTGTGGAATGCCGCATAGCAAATGTTTTGACTTTTTTCGAGGTTAAAGTCTCTTTCTCATGCTTGTTGTGATCAGAACATTATTATTATATTCGACAGTCTAACATGTAAATCTGGATTTTAAATAGTACAATGTAACATTTCATGGGCATTTGTGGTCCATATTAACTTCCTGTCTAGTTTATTCTGATGCAGAGATTTCACCAACGACCAATAAGGCAACTCGGACGTACTTTGTGAAAAAGGAACAGGCCTGATCCGTGCTTTATGGAGGTATCAGGTATGTAAATATTTTTAGATTTAACGAGATGCTCCCTGCTTGAGGTGCTGTCATATTTTATGGCAGATTGTGGGGGTTGGCATATTGATCATGGTGGATGTGTCTGTATTGCTGACAACCGTAGATAAGACAGTATGTGAGGAATAATTCTCCATTAGGGCTTCATAAAAAAAACTATAATAAGTGTTTCCCCTAGGATTTTTTTCAGGCGGGGTGGTAGACCCCCTGAAACTAGTGTCGCAGAACAGGCTTTTTATGGATACGTGGTGTTGTCATAGACGCGGTGCGCAGTAGGCGGGTGTGCAAACACACCTGATGCACAATTAGGGCCCTAGGAAATCCGTTTTATTTTAAAATTAAACAAACTTTTTTGTCAAAAAACGTGCTGCACAATAACCTGTTAAAAATTAAAACATGGAAGAAAAATTTAGTACCCTGACCTCCTTTCCTTAGGAGCATGATGACATGACAGAGCATCCGCTTTGGTATTCTTTGAGCCTGGACGGTAGGAAAAGTTAAAGTGTGTGAAGAACAATGCACTTCTTGACTGTCTGAGGTTGAGTCTCTTAGCATCTCTGAGGTATTCTAGATTCTGGTGATCTGTGAGTACAATGAGCGGTTCTTGAGCCCCCTCCAACCAATGCTTCCATTCTTACAGGTTGAGCTTGACGGTGAGCCGTTCTCTGTTGCCGATGTCGTAATTTCCCTCCTCCGGGGATAATTGTTTTGGAAAAGAAGGCACATGGATGGAGTTGCTGGATTGCTCTGCTGCTTAGACAGCACCACTCTTACCCTGGTGACGTCAACTTCAACTATGCAGGGCTTGTTGGGGTCTAGATGGATCAAAAGGGGTGCACTGGTAAAAGCCTGTGTAGCTGCTGGTGTCCAGGGCTGAGACATAGGGCTATTCTTGAGGAGATAAGTCAGTGGACTGGTGATGGAGCTGAAGTTCTGGATGAAATGGTTGGAGGACCTTCGCTACGTGCTGGCGGTGTTCGGCTATACTCCGGGAATACACAATGTCATCCATGTAGACTAGTACGAATTGGTGGAGGAAGTCCCGGTGTGCACAAAGTATTGGAATATGGAGGGGGTGTTGACCAGACCATACGACATGACGAGATACTCATAGTGCCCTGTAGTAGTCACAAAGGTAGTCTTCCACACGCCCCCCTCACTTATCCGGATGAGACTGTAGGCACTGCGGAGGTCCAACTTGGTGAACACTGCTGCTCCACATAGTTGTTCCAGGGCCGTAGGGACGAGGGGAAGTGTCAGAACTAGACAGGGATGTTGTTCAAAGCTCTGTAGTCAGTAGAAGGCCACAAGCCTTCGTCCTTTTTAACCACAAAAAAGCTCGAAGCACCAGGGTATTAAAGGGATAGTTCACCCAAAAATTATTATTATAATTAGCCCATGATTTACTCACCCTGAAGCCATCGTAGGTGTATATGACATTCTTCTTTCAGATGAGTATAATCAGAGTTATGTTAAAACATTTCCTGGCTCTTCCAAGCTTGATAATGTAAGTGAATTGTTGTTTGACTTTGGAAGTACATTCAATCTATTCACGATTAAAGTGCTCGACACGGATCTGCAGGGGTTAATAAAGGCCTTCTGAAGTGAAGCGATTCAACTAAAATAACTATAGCTTCCGGCAGATGGCCGTACGCATTAATTTACGCCAAAAGAGTAACCCGTGAACTTGACGCACAACGTAATGACGAAAACAGTTGCCCAGCGCTGTTTGAACCGCAAGAGGCGTCAGTAGCCGTCATTACATTGTGCCGTCAAGTTCAAGGAATTTTTTAATATAACTCCAATTGTATTTGTCATATACACCTAGGATGGCTTCAGGGTGAGTAAATCATGGGCTAATTTTTCTGATGTCTGGGTAGGCAAGAATGAAGATCTGAGCGACTTTGACGAGGGCCAAATTGTTATGGCAAGGTGACTGGGACAGAGTACTTCTGAAACAGCAAGGTTTGTGGGTTGCTCCCGGTTTGGCTGAGAATTTACCAACTGTTGTCTGAGGAGGGACAAACCACACACCGAAAACAGGGTGTTGGGAGCCCAAGGCTCATCAATGCACAAGGGCAACAAAGGCTATCCCGTCTGGTCTTAGCCAGCAGAAGGTCTACTGTGGCATAAGCCACACAAAATTTTACGGATGGCTATGGGAGGAATGTGCTGCGGCATCACTGTGCATCACATTCTGCTGCAAATGAGGCTGTGTAGCCATGGACCAATCAGAGTGCCAATAATGACCAACAGTTTAAAGTTTATTAACTGACTTCATGTACATGCCCCCAACAATCAAAAAGTTTGCAAGCACAACCACCCTCAGCCAGGGGAGGGCACTGATGCTCCACTTTTTTTTAAACACATACGTAACGGATTATCATAAATACAATTTTCCTTAAAAAAACAATCTAATCCATAACGCCTTTATTCAAAGTCAGTATTCCCAAAGAATACATACATACTTTTATATTTCTTAACATTAGTACACCACAATGGGCATGTGTGGTATCTGGTGCCATTTGGTATTTTTACCAGGGTTTTAGAGTTGTTCAGAATGCTGAACAGACGCCGCTTCTGCGATGATTAAGAGACAAGCACAACAGAAGCACAAGTCTTTATGGCATTCAGTTGAGAGTGAGTTATTGCACTTCTACAGGAGAGAGAGAGAGAGTTTCTTGTCTTCCTTCTTGTCTCAGTAAGGGAGCCCTACAAATCTAACAGAGAGTGTCCAACAAACAGGGCTGCTTTTCAGTACTAGAGATCAGAAGAGGGCCTCTTTGGCTGAGCTACATGAAGAACCAGCTGTGTTTAAGCTGGACCTCCACAGCACAAAGAAGGGTCACCTCACCTCCAGGGCTTCACCGCTGCAAATAAAGACATCCATTCACACAGTGCTGCCAATCGCTCAGCCTGCCTTTGCTTTTCATCTGCTGCCCTTGTGGTGATCTCCATGTAGGACAGACTGGTGGTGACATAAGCCCTTTCTTTTTTAAGGTCTTGCTTTTTTCCTGCTCGAGTGCCTTTGAAGATTATGGAGTCTCAGAGTAAATTTTGGCAACTTCCACGGCAATGCTGAGCCAGCTTTGGCTGCCGTTCAGTGTTTCTTTATTTAATTTAATTTTGTTGGTAATTTAATTATAAGGGTTATTACCAGAATAATATCAAAAAAAGTTTTAAAAACTTCCGTTTGATGTAAATGCGCTTCAATAGTGGATATTTTGAGTCAAATTATGCTTTTGCTTAAAGAGCTTTGTTGTGAACAATCCCCTATGTATTAAACTTTGGCTGGCCTGGTAACTCACATTTTTCTGTTTGTGCTACGAACATGTAATGTTTTTTTTTTGAAGAAGAAGAAGAAGAAGGACTTTGCTAAACAGCAGACTTTTTTCTTGATAGATAAAATGTGCAAAAATAACCCCTAGACCAGGGGTATTCAATTAAAGTTTCAAGAGGTCCTTTCCAGCGGAGGTCTGGACAATACTTTTTTGGAACAGTTACACATTTCCATTGGGGCAGCCGTAGTACTTTGTAAAATAAAAAGATCTGAAGCACTCAAAAAAGTCATCAAAAATGAGAATATTGGGCCGCAAGAGCCAAAGCAGTGATGGTCTAATTTTTACCAATATTTACCAAAAAAGTTAATATTTCTCTCAGCTGGATATGAATATAAAAAGGTTAGATCAGATGTTTTATCAAGCTATTTTTTGTCTTTTACATTTTACCTACGTGTATGGCACACGTGTATAAAACGGTGTGCAGGGTTAAAGAGGTGGTATAATGCCCCTTTTTACAACATGTAAAATAAGTCTCTGTTGTCCCCTGTTATCGACTAAAATAACTAGCTTCCGGCAGATGGTGTGGTGAAGAGATGAGTCCCAGCAAAGTAATGAGTCCCAGCCAAGGACCAAAGCAATCCGATTGGTTCAAAGCACGTTTTATGGGTAATTGCTTTAGTGCCTGGTTACAAATCAGATATCACTTTATCTAAGTTGTTTAAACTACGTTATAACGACCATTAATGTCTTTTAACTTATATGTTTCTTATACTAGTATATAACCAAAGATATATATTGTGAAATTAAATATTTCCTGTTCTCAGTGTTTTTTTAGTTAGCTTAGATAGTAGCATAGCATTGAGCTATCCGAAAAGATTAGAGATAACGTTTTTTTTCACCATCAACTTCGATAGCAAATATGATACAAGCATAATTCTGTTTGAGAATTAATTATGACATGACATACTTGTACTTAAAAAAAAAAGTTATATTATGCCTTATTGCTTAATAACAATTAACAATGTCTGTGCAATTTTTTTCACTTAAACTATATAAATAATTAGGATAAAAATAAAAGATTATTACATGAATTAAAGTTTGATTGATAACATTAAGAATCGCGAGAACAGCTTTAGATCAGGTATGCTTCTTGGGTCCTAAGCTGGGACTCATCACTTCGCTGGGACTCATCTCTTCACCACAACGGCTGTACGCAAGTTGACCTACGCCAAAAGAGTAACATTTGACGATATATGACTTAGGAGTAGCGTAAGCTTTGACACCTCTCGCGGTTCAAACAAATAGGGCTGGGCAACCATGTTCGTCATTACGTTGTGCGTCAAGTTCAAGGGTTACTCTTTTTCCGCAAGTCGACGCGTACTGCCATCTGCCGAAAGCTAGTTATTTTAGTCGATAAAGTTTTAAAAATGTATATTTTTCTTACACAAATGCATCACTTCGCTTCAGAAGGCCCTTATTAACCCCCCAGAGCCATTTCGAAGAGTTTAATCATGGATGGATAGGCTCTGATGGACTTCCAAAATCATATACCCATTCACTCCCATTATAAGGTTTGGAAGAGGACATTTTTAATATAACTCCGATTGTATTAGTCTGAAATAAGAATGTCATATACACCTATGGTGGCTTCAGAGTGAGTAAATCATGCGCTAATTTTCATTTTTGGGTGAACTATCCCTTTAATGGCATCTTTTTATGATAGAAGGCCAGTATCACCGATATACCTACCGCTATTGATATCTCTATGAAACTGATTTTTTTCTTCTCAATTTTAGGCATTAATCACACAGGCATTACAGTATAATTGAAAACTGTAATTTTTTCAACATTTATTAGGCTTTATAATAATAATTAGGCTTTATAATAATATAGTTAATTATAATAAATGTCACATTTACCTGCCCTTCAATATATCAGGGCTTCTTTTTTTCCATTGGCCCAGACAGACCGGTTCAGATTTTTACTTGCCCTGTCAAAATGCACAAAAAGTTAATGTTTTTGTTTGTTTTTGATCCATGTAACCTTGCAAATATGGCTTTAATAAAATAAAATAAAATTTTATTTGATATTTATTAATGACCGACATCACAACAGCAGGTTCATTTTGCAGCTGTCTCTTTAAGACCTGCAGCTGCTGACACGCATCACATTTTCTAACAACTCTTTACATTCATTTAAGACTTCATTTAACACATTTAAAATGCGTGCGAGGATACTCATACTCGACAAAACGGCATTTTGGTATGATTTTGTGTGTTTTTGTCCATTCAAGCACTGTCTGTAGAGGCTTTCTGTGTGCACAAGTTGTGTGTGTGTCACACAGTCAGGAGATTCACAGACAAATGGTTTAAAAGTATTTGCATGAATAAAAGTATGACCGTGAAAAATGGATGCTGCGTTAATTGTTTAATATTTTTAATGGGTAAAACTGAAAAAAATTATTGCATGCATTAACGCTCTATTTTGGCAGCAGTTTTGATCTAGTCTATACATCTGAGCATTTTAACAATCAGTGTATAAAAGGGAACCCTGGAGTACGATGAGGAACTCCATGATAAATCAAACATCAAATCAAGCAAAATGATTTGAACAAAAAACAGTAAAGCAGGCATCAGGTGCCATGTTCGTTAATGCAGCATATTTTAAAAATTACATTGTGGAGAAAGCTGCTGAATAAATTAACCACATGTATATGGGATTAAATTTTGCGCAATTACATGCCTCAAACAAAGGACGTGTTAGTTGGTTAGTTTCTCCATCAATATAAGTATTCTAGCAACCACAAAATACCATAATAAAAGACATTGTGGCAGCGAGTTTTGCACTGGTGAACACCATTCACAATTTTTTTCTATTTTTCTTTTATGTCCTTTAAACACTTCTAATTTAAAGGTTTGGAATTTCTTCAGGTGTATCCAGTAACATTAACAATGTGTATTATAATTGATTATAGTCTGAGAGTTAGCCTATTTCATATTGTTTTAAACTTACAACAGAAACATTAAGATGAATTGCTACTGAGGCTTTTATTTTTGGACTAATGTGAAATAAGTACCTAGTTTGAGTAACATGAAAGCATTTGCTGATAGTCTGAAGTGGCTGCAGGCAGAATGGAAGAGTGTTTTGTGAATGAGTGAAGGGGATAGGGCTGCTTCTCTAGATGGGGGTCAGCAGGAGTCCAAGTTGATTTGTGATTATTGCTTCCTCTAAGGTGAACGTGACAAGTGGATGGATGTTTCTCAACCACAGAGGGAAATGCAGGTGTAATTTTGTAGAAGAGAACGTCAGCATTGGACCTTATCAGATATCAGATATATCAGATCAAAAGTAAACATAAGGGGAGCCTGCATCAGAAACCTGCATAATGCTATGGAGAATCAGAATCATGTCTGAATCAATTTTTTTTTAAATAAATGTTTGTTTATATACAGTATATATATATATATATATATATATATATATATATATATATAAAATAAACAAACATTTATTTATAAAAATTGGATTCAGACATGATTCTGAATGAAATGTAATTTTTTATAAATGTGTTTTAAAGGAGAACTCCGGTCAATTTTAACATTGAGCTCATTTTTTTGTACATTTGGAGTGCTGTCAGTACAGAGAACAACGACAAAAATCGGTGTTGCCTACACCGTGTTATCCTCTTTTTAAAATTTGCACCCTGTTGACTTCAATGGGGCAACTACTAAACCTGCTTTTAGCCTCTTAACATCCTTGATGTGTCATTACAAGTGCACAGGTCATGTGAGTGATTCCTTCGGGGTGAACGCGGGTTAATCTGACTGCAGTAGATGTGAAAGATAGGGATTAAAATTATGTTATTTAAGCCAGCGCAAATACCTGTGTTTACATCCTGTTTTCGGTCGAAGCCCATAGTAGTCGATTGTCGAGTTCACGCGCGTGATCATAGGTACTAAACCTATGCGCGTGAACTCGACAATCGATTACTGTGGCCTTCGACCGAAAACAGGA
This sequence comes from Scardinius erythrophthalmus, assembly GCF_964197995.2. NCBI lineage: Eukaryota > Metazoa > Chordata > Actinopteri > Cypriniformes > Leuciscidae > Scardinius > Scardinius erythrophthalmus. The sequence continues at coordinate 24,771,293 of NC_138227.1, read as the reverse complement.
TGTAAATACAGGTATGTGCGCTGGCTGAATAAACATCATTTTTATTCATATCTTTCACATCTACTGCAGTCAGATCCACTCGTGTTCACTCTGAAGGAATCACTCACATGACCTGTGCACTTGTAATGACACATCAAGGATGTTAAGAGCCTAAAAGCAGGTTTAAAACTTGCCCCATTGAAGTCAACAGGGTGCAAATTTTAAAAAGAGGATAACACGGTGTAGGCAACACCGATTTTTGTCGTTGTTCTCTGTACTGACAGCACTCCAAATGTACAAAAAAATGAGCTCAATGTTAAAATTGACCGGAGTTCTCCTTTAAGAGGATGACTGATTCCAATTTTTGTTTTTTTATTTTAATTTAAAAAATGTTTAATGTTTATATTTTTAGAAGTGCCGTTTTTCTAAATAGTTTTTTTTTTTTTTTTACTTGGGATTCCTTTTCCACCAAGAAACAAGCATTGTATCCATTAAACATTTGCTTGGTTATCTCTTAAATTTTGTTCCAGATCATTAGAGGTGATGCTATGGTTTCCTGGAAACTGAACTGAAGTACCTTCATACAAAAACCCTTTCTGATAAGCCATTGACATATGCCTTAGGATTTGGACACATAGCCACAGAACTTCCTGGGTGATCCAGACAGCTCTCCTGATGGGAAAAAGCTGTGGTGAAGTTAAATATCCCTTTCTTTCTTGGTCCGTCCATTTCTTTTGTTTTAGGAAGTATCCGTATGGCTTTCTGTTGATAATGGTGGTGTAACCTGGAATGCATCCAGCCCTGTTGAACTGGGGGTCAGAGCCATACACTGAGACATGGATCTGTTCTCCTTCACAATTAAAGCCAGTGCTGGCTATTTACATCCAAATATACTTTGTGCAGCGCCTTGTTTACACAACAGTATCTCCTCTCTTCCTCTCTCTCTTTCACCCTTTCCCCTTATTCGTAGCTCCTCCTCCAAACCATCATTCTAACAACTATACATTCTTTCTCCCCTTCCACTCTTACTCTGAATGTCTTAGTCACTGCATGCTGAGGCTTCCTGTTGCCTGTGGGGATTTTGGGGAATTTGTGATGACAGCACCTCTCCCTCTGCGGAGGAGTTGCCTTGAATATCTAAGGAGAAGCGCAAAAAGAGACGCTTTCGAATGCTGAGCGCGTCCGCACGCACGTTTCTTGGTTTTAATGAGACCTTAGACACTTTTCAAGCTCCTCATCATGAACTGTTGCCTGTTGGACTTCCCAGCACATTCTGAAGTACTCTAAGGTAAGATGGTCCTCAATCTGTTTTAATATGCAGAAGTCAGTCTGTATAGGGCAGAGGCTTTAGCTTTAATGCTGACCTGCTGGAGACTCTTCAGTGCAGGTGGATGATGGTTAAAGTTCATGACAGAGAATACTGATGAAATGCATACTTTGAAGTCACTTTGATGAAAGTGTCTTCCAAATGAACACATTTTAAGTTTCATTTGCTTCTAGATGTGAAAGTGAAATATCAGGGCTCATTGGGAAACATTGTTTCATATGATTTCCACAATTTTAGATCACATATTTAGATGTAGTTCACATATTCTGTGACGTGAAATGACATTCTGCATTTACTGCATCTAAAACTGTTTTAAATAAGTTAGTTATTGTATAAATATTTATGCGTGCAGCTTGAACAACGATGGAAAGACTACATAACAGAAGCCTGTTTCTTATGATTGCCATTTTTATATCTCCCAATGTGGATTTATATCTTGCAACATGACAGTTATATTGCGCAATTGTGTTTTTTCCTCTTAAATTTCAATTTATTTCTCATAAATAATTCAAACTTTATATCTCACAATTGCATCTTTATATCTCACAAAGTGACTTTGTCTTGCAATTTGATTTATATTCCTCCGTTGTGACTCTCTCCAATTGCAACTTTATTTCTCGTATACTTTATACTTTACCTCACAATTATATATTTATTTTTTTACTCCGAGGAGGAAACGGGACACATTTTAACACTGCAGGACCATTTAAAATAAACTGAAAGTAAAAAAAAAAAAGTGATTAAAAGTACTAAAAGAAAATGGTGATGAGTTACAGGACGTTATATATTATATAAACTTTCCCTTGTATGTTCATACAAATTTTAATCTCACTAAGAAATCTAAACTAAAATACATCAGGAACATAGCCTATGTAAGAAGCTGCAGGATTACTTCAACTTACACGTGTCAATAACTCTGTGTACGCTTTTTACTGGACCATTACAGTTCTGGTGAAATGTACACTGTGTAATGAATTAATAACGATCTCTGTAAAATGAATGGGAATGGCAGCGTTAACAGTCACTCACAGTGTGTAAAGTGAAAAGAAAACACTGTTCGCCCCTTTTCATGTCTTGCAACACTTTGCGCTCAACGAGAAACTTGTAGAACGCTTGAGTGACATTCACAGTGCAGAATCCTCTTTGGCTGTTTGGATCAAGTCTTTTATACAGCTGGGAATGAGGAGGCCTCCTTTTACTGTGGCTTTGGAGAAAAACGGGCTAAAGGAAAGGAGGTGAGAGGACTAGATCTAATCAGGGTTACTCTTGCAACACTGTTTCTCATGAGAGACAAAGTATTTGGGCAAGAATAAGTTAATTGCAACATTTAAATATGAATCCTGTCATATTGAGTGACTGATTATTTAAAATTATATTAAAGCCAGTATTCTCTAGGTTAGGTTTTAGTAGTTTTTAAGAAGATTTATTTTAAGATTTTAGGCTAAAATGAAATGCACGTGAAAGGAAAAATATAAACTTTAGGTTCTGTGACTGGTCACCAAAATTGTCACCATTTAGTCACCTTTTTGTTCATTTTAAATGGTCTGATTTGGCTGATTATTTTTTAGTCATCTTCCATAAAAATGGTGTTTTAAGTAGTTTTAAGTGGAGTACAGCGTTTTGCGGGATATCTTCCAAAGTGCTTATTGTCATGTATTCTTGTGCATAGTGATATTTGACATATAGTGCTGCATATTTCATAACCTCTGTTATATACCATGTGTGATTTCATATGAACTTGTTTGCATGTGTGTCACAGGGACATGGGAAGTCAGAGCTGAAGATGGCTGTGAGTCACTGACCTTGTCCGGTGTTTGGTCATAGTTCTATCAGCTTTTAAAGTTTAAATGTTTTGTTAAGGGCAGGTGTGTGTTTTCCTTTCTCTTGATGAAACTGGACCATGTTTTTGTGAGTGTGTGACATGATAAAGACAGAATGAGAGCAAAGCGCAAGGCAAAGTGTTAAATGAGTGAAGGCCACAGTCAGGGCTGCCAGCTGGCCCCATTCTCACATTTAACACCACAGCACATAGAGCTCTGATTTTCTATGCATGCTTGGAAGTACATATTCAGTCTTTCCATCTGTTGATGACCGCTGGAAAAAGTTTCATGCAGGAAGGTGCAGAAAAGTGTATCAGTTAGTGAAATATTTGTTTTTATACAGTATGTCCTCTGAGTTAGACAGCTAAAAAAAAAGTCAAGACTTGGAGATAGACCAATATTGTCTTTTTATGACTTATATGTATCATAATATAAATAATATATTATTATATAATACATAATACTATATATTATACTTAAGTATATATATATATATATATATATATATATATATATATATATATACACACAGTACATATATATATATATACACACAGTACAGAATATATAATATACATAATAAATACTTGTCAACTAAATGAACACAAAAATCATCTTCATCTATGTTTTGGGCATGTATATCAACCGCATATATAATATCTTTCATCTTTGAAAGATGAAAATAATTTTTGTGACCATTTATTAGATTTTAGTTTAAGTTTTTTTTAGTTTTTTTTACATTTGTTATATATATATATATATATATATATATATATATATATATATATATATATATATATATATATATATATATATTGACAGCAATAACTAGATTCATTTAAGTTGGTTAACTGTTAAATTAGTTGTTGGTTTTAATGCTAATATATTTATGGAAAGTTGTTTTGATTTCTAAATAGGCACAAACATGTCTTTGTTTTTGGGCAAGTCTCAGTTAGGAATGAATGGCTCTTATTTAAATATTTGAGTAGTTAGATTCTTTTTCTATCTAGTAAAATGTTGCCGGTTTTTGGTTAAAAGTGTAAAAAGTATCTTTTCAAAATTATACACATTATTTTATAATGGGTGGATGCGAGACTACATGGGATATTTGTAAATTTTTAAATTTCATTTTTCACATTAGATTACTACTTAAAGGTGCTACGTTTTTTAGGCTGAAACATTTTTTGTCACATACAGCAAACATCTCCTCACTATCCGCTTGCTGCCTGTCCCCTGAACACACTGTAGACAGCTCAGGCTCCACAAACGGCAACAAAAACAAACTAGGCCAGCCTGGACCACGAAACATAACAAACAGTGTTCTAGGGGGGTGGGTGGCGGGGGGTGGGGGATGGGGGGCGTTAGTGCGCGTGCACATGAAGGGTAGTGTGGGAGTGGAGGAGAGGGAAGCATGAAGAGAGGGAAGTTAGCTAGAGGAGAAATGTCCTAGAAATCGACAACAACTAATGTTAGAATTATATTCTCTTGAATTTTGATATGGCCGACACATGACCAAAGAGACGTGGCCTATCAGATGAAATTCGCATACTAAATTGATAAATCTGACAAAAACAAACCAATCACATCTTAATATAGCACAATTGATTGGCATGATTTAACCCTATCAGTCAATTGATAGGAACGTCCTGCCAAGAATAATCTTGGTCTTTCACAGTTCATTTAGGCTAAGGTGTCAGAAAGGAATGTTCTTTCTTTCTTAACCAATCAGACACATTTCCTGCGGTTTAATGTGTGTTTTTGTGCAGTGTGGTTGGAGGGTAATGAGGGGGTTAGCAGGGTTTCTAACCACAGCCTGGTCTGGGACATTTAGGTCGTCTGATGAATGGACGGGTACATTGTAAATCAGCCACTGGAGAGCGAAGAGCCAGATTCCTCATAGCACTGATGTCACCATCGTCGTGCCTTTAACAGATCCAGACTTGAACGCTCTCAGCCTGAGCCAGATGTTCAACCCCTCAGATCCCCTGTTATTCCCTCCTCTACTTGCGCAAGATTCCCTGTTATTCCCTCTCTGCTTCTCTGGGATTGCGTTATCCCTTCTCTGCGTCGGTGAGATTCTCTGCTATTCCCAGAGTGACTCCTTGGGATTCAGTCTTTTTCCATCTTTGAGATTCCTCTCTGGGTTTCCTAGTTAATATATTTCTACCTGTTTTACTCCCATTTCTCCTCATTGTACTGTATAGGCTATTTCCAGCTCCTTCTATAAAGATTAGAATAATTATCTGTGAAATACATGTGCATTTCCATAAAATCCCATAAGCAATGCTCCAATGTATCCTTATCGCATTTAAAGCAATATTCTGGGTGAAACTGTACATATTTGGTATACTGACGATTACCACAAAGAACATAAAAAAAGTAATTCAGACATTTATATCAAATGCTATTTTTTGTCTTTGTTGGACTACTTCCGATTTTCCATAATGTCCCATTATAAGGTGCAATGCTGAAATGCATTTTCCTAAATTTTCATGAGAAGAAAACGCAACTTGAACCCATCTAAGATGCATTTCTGTTGTATGATGGTCTAACTGGTCTCAGCCAGACTGACCAGCTAAAAAATGCCTAAAACCTGCAAGGAGATGCTACCTTTGGTTTAAAAAATATATATCAACAGGACTGAGAACTACTCCATCAGAAAAGTTAAACATGATTGCTTTGGAAAGGCATCTTTTTAAGTCTGCTAAATTAAATAATCACAGTTAAGTAAATGTACCTAGCTTAAAAATAAAATAAAAAATCATGCAGACATTCAAAGCAAACTCATTACAACTTATGTTCTTTCTTTTCAGGATGATTTGCACAAAGTGCTAATTTGTAAAGAGGAACCAGTTCAGTCCAAATGGTGGAGCATGGCAGTTTCTGGCATTATACAAAGGCACTTTTGGATATTCCTTATGGCTAGCTCTAAACTGTAGCTTGAAATATGGACAGTCGACCTATGATGACTTTAGAAGGACAGCGGTCATCAGCGTTGCAAGAGGCCCCCAAAATGACTTTCTCAGTAGAGCTTTCAATGGCAGACTCGACCGTGGATGGAAACCTGACATTAAAAGATAACTCAGATTCTCTATTATCTGTTATAGATGACCAAACACCACTTGAGTTGAAGAACAAAAGTTCATTAGAGAAGATCAATCAAATTGTGCCAGTGCTAATGAACAAGGATGGACCTTGTCTTCGAATCTCGAATCTTCTCACAAAAGAAAAGACAAAGAAATGCATTAAACATAAAGCCAATTCTGCTCCAATATCAAGCCCAAAACATGATATGAATGGCATTTTTCATGAATCTGACCTCCAACTATACAGTGAAGCAGGGATCAGCTGTTTTTTTACTTCCTCGGATAGGTCAGTGACCAACAACCTTGATGTAGATCCATCAAACACCTCGTCTACTAATCCTTTCTCTTGTTTGACTGTAAGGTCCATTTCAGATCCCGCTCACTCTTTTGCATCCTCTCCATTGGGACCGTCCCACCTTGAGCACCCACACTCTGCTCCTTTACCAGTCTCTAAGGGGGCCGATCTACCCCGAATTATCAAACACAAGCCCAGCTCCATTACCTTTGCAGATTATGACAGCTTTTTGGGTTTGATCCAGAACGCCCGAGCCAATGAGAGTTCAGATGCTTGTGAGACCTCTTCTGAAGATGAAGGCCGTGGCGATGAGGTGTTCCCAGAGTGCAAAGAGTTTCTCCCCGGCTCCAGACGAAATAGGGGTGGATTGGAGAAGCAAAAGAGAAAAGGAACCTGTGGACAAGCGAGTGGAGAAGAAAGTTCCAGCACCAACCTCCCACCGACCAGCACCAGCAGTTATGAGGCCGAAGAGGAGAGCAGCAGTGCTGAGGTGAGGATGCAGTGATAGTTTGATGTTTTATAGGCCTTTTTGAGATTTGTTCAAACTTAGCAATGTCTTTAAACAGGATATCTGGATTGGTTTTCAATGTCTGTAAAGATTTTATATTGCTCTCAGTTCAGCACTGTACTAATATTCCTCAAATGTTTTGGTTCAGGTTTGTTCTCAAACTATTTCATTCAATTATAAAGTTCTGGGATTAATTTAAGCTACATGTTTTAATGTATGTGAGTACATTCAACATTTTTTGGTGATCATTTCAGCTTTAGGTGTCATCCAGGTTTTTCTTGGTCATGGAAAATCTGAAAATATTAGGGAGTTTTTGTGATTGCCAGGTCTGTAAATGTCATAGCAGTTAATACAATCTTAAAAGTCATGAAAAAGTAGGCTAATAGATATTTCTGTGGTAAACATAGATTTTTCTCATTTGGATTTGGATATTTTAGTGGCTAGATTTTGGTCTTGCTTGCTCACAAGCCATAGATGATGTCTCACTTGACGTTAACAAATTGTTTTTTCAAGTCAATTATTTCCATTAAAGGAGCTGTATGTAGGATTGTGGCCAAAACTGGTACTGCAATCACTTTAAAAATACTGTAGAGAGGTGTATCCCCTCCCCCTCCCCCCTGACTCGAGGTTGCCAGATAAGCTGCAGGATTCAGCAGAAACGTAGGCTGCTTCAATGTTCATACAGGTCAACTTGCAGCATGTGTAACTTATAGGGTTGCCAACTTCAGAAAAGGAAAATACAGGACAATCGTGGTTATTTATAGGAAAATGAGGGACACTCAAAACTGTACATCATTTCAGTGTCTGCAGTTAAATATGTGTTTAAAAGGTTATCAGACATGAACACATTTGTATTGCTTTACCTATTTATGTATTTAATTCATACATAAAATACAAAAAGTCATACATAAAAAAATTCACATTACAAACAAACCATCATTCAAAATAGCAGCATTTATCTAAAATAGAAAGCTTTTTAACATTATATAGGCTTACAGTTCAAAAGTTTGGGAGATTATTTTTTTGGAAAAAAAATTTAAAGAAAGTATTTGCCTACTTTTATTCAGCAAGGATGCATTACATTAATCAAAAGTGACAGTAAAAACATTTATAATGTTACAAAAGCTTTCTATTTACTTTCTAAGGCTTTTTTTTTTTACATTAATAATAATCAGAAATGTTTTTGGAGCATATTATTCCTTCAGGTAGATTACATGTTTTCTTGCGTGGCTGGATGTTAGACTCATGGCATGAACAATAATCACGTTGTTTGCATTCGCCAAAATTGTTTTGCCGAAATCAAAACGTGGACAGTAAAAGGTTATTACCGTTAGCGCGAGACGAGTCCGGCTTGAAGCGGAAGCAACCAGACAGCAAAGGATTATGTTCGCAAATCAAACAATGATTTGTCTAAAAACAGTGATTAAAAAAACTGTGATTGGATGATGACAGGTGTCGGTGATCATTCTCAAGTGTCGTGGTCAGCACTGCTGCTGTTGCTATTGTATCAGTCAGTGGTTAGATCAGCTTGTCAAAAAACGGGACATGGGAGGTCACGCACGGGACAAATATATTAGGCCCAAAATACGGGACGTCCCACCTAATTCGGGACAGTTGGCAACCCTAGTAACTAAGTCCACGATATACTTTACGTGAAGAACGAATGACGAATCTTTTTTTTTCTGAGGTAAAGTTAGGCTTCTGTCTCTGTTGTTTTCCTCAGCGTCTCCGCATAATGACAGAGAAACGGGCTCCATATGCATTGCTAATACGTCCATGTGAGCTAATGTTACGTTACTTTGCACGAACATGCATAACTTTGTTCGACTGTCATGAATATATGAAATGTCCATTGACATCAAGTACAAGTTAGCCAAGCATAGATGAATCTTACCTGTCCAGGAGAAAATTAGCAACGTCGCGTCTGTGTTCAAATTCTTCTTCGTTTTCAGCCGTCTCCATCTTTCAAAAGCATCTCCAATACAAATTCTGTTTTTATTTCGGACTTTGTCACGACGAATTTCTGAATTATAACGAGGTCTTTTTGATTTAGTAACGTTAGACATTTTTATCCGACTAGAGTTAGGGTAGGTATACCCTAACAGGTAACAGAGCTGGCAACCCGGATCCCGAAACACTACTGACTTCGTGATTGGTCGATAGGTGGAGGGAGGCGCATCAGGCCAAAACACAAAATGACAACATCAACATCAGTTGAGGGCTGCAAGTCCACTTTTTAAATGACAATATCCTAGCCATACTACTGTTGTCAGTGATATAAGTATTTGAAATGAACATGATTTCTTAATGTCTGGTGACACATCAGGGCCATTTTATGATTAATTGAAATGGATTTCTTACATACAGCTCCTTTAAGTCAGTTAAACAGGATCACAGATCTGTCTGAAAGACTTGGAATTGGTCTGAAACTAAATTATTTTAAAACTCATTTTCCAGAAAAGTATTGGAGTACTTTTGCATGGAAAAGTACTGGAAATTCATTGGTCAAAAAGTGTGTAAACTTTGGCTAGCTATTTTTGGGTCTTGTGAACTTTATTATTTTTTTTCTTTAGAAAGTTAAGAATTTTAAGATACATTTTAAACATCTCTCATAGACATTGCTAGGATGTGCAGAATTCAGATTTTAACTGAAAGAGATGACATCATAGTATTTGCATACAAAATTGCGAAACTTGGTAAACTTTCTTGCATTTATTTTTCATAATGAACTGAGAAAGCACTGCTATATCCTTTAGGAAAATCTTGAATCTTTTACCACTTTTTTTGTATACAAAGTAATAAATAGAATGCTTGAATATATAGAATTAACCAGGAATGGCTGGTTATTTGTATTAGCTAAAACATTCGCTGTGTGAGGCCTGCAGTGTACTAGAGCTGTGAATGAACCACCAGCTCAACAACCACATATTGTCATGCTGATAGACCGTTCATGCCATAAAGGCCAAGCTTTCCTGAGCATTTGTCATAGCCTCTTTTTCATGGAATGCCAAGTCTGATGTCCTTCCTGTCGCCTGTCAGTGCAAATGTCTATTTAGCAGTGAACTTAGCCTTCTATTACTTACAGATCCATTTAGTTGGAGCCAGTCATGGATGATTTGCATCTTTCTCCTGAACTCCTGCCTGACCTCCCCATCCCAAGTTTATTGTTCTTTAAAGAGGTGTCACATGGACATACTGTACATGAAAACACAGCATATTCCCTACCATGCTTGGTTAAGAGCTCCTGTAAAAATGTCCCATACCATTCATACCAGAGATAACCAGAACAAAGTGTAAAGTTGAGCCGATCACACCCTCTTACTCTGTTCTTATCGCTATATAAACTCAGTCAACGTTGTTCAGTATAGATTCAGTTTGACATCTTTTGCTATTGTTCGTTCTCAACCACAGAGGGAAATGCAGGTGTAATTTTGTAGAAGAGAACATCAGCATTGGACCTTATCAGATAAAAGTAAATATAAGGGGAGCCTGCATCAGAAACCTGCATAATGCTATGGAGAATCAGAATCATGTCTGAATCCAATTTTTTTTAAATAAATGTTTGTTTATATATATATATATATAGATAATCATTTTATTCTGACATCTGCCTTTTTTATTATTCATTGTTTTTTATTTTTGTAATCTGCGTGAATTTTAGGTTTTGCAGCTACGTACAGATATTGTTACATTCAAGATGACTTTCAGTTTAGATTGTGGTAGGGCATTTTGTGCAGCAGTTCTTGAAAGGCTGTTTATAAATCTGTTTAGTGTTATTCTGAAAATAATTTCCATACAGGGAAAGAAGAAACGGGTATCTTTTCTTTATATATACTAAAAAGTATTACTTTAGAAGTAAATGTGAATAATAGTTTTATGAATAAAATGTAATTTAAATAATTTTATATTAAAAAAATAATTAAATATTAGATTAAGAAATTACATTTACATATACATGTATGTCTTTAGCAAATACAACAAAGAGCCAGTAAAACTCTCAATTTGTTTAAAATTATTTAATTACAAAAATTACTATATTTTTTAAAAAAAGTATATTTCTAAAGTACTTCTAAAATACTTATTTTTAGTACTGCACAAAAATGTCAAACCAAGACAGGCCAATTACATCTGGGGTTGTGATGGCTTACAGTAACTGCTCAGTGTCCATGGTGTAATTACAGTAGTTAGTAGAATTGTCAGAGGTTAAATGATTTTTCTAAAGCAGGTGTGTCCCTCTGTGCTGCACATGCTCAACTCTCCCCTCCTGTTACTCATTCTTTGTTCATGCATGATTCAAGATGAACGTGTGAAAGAATGCGGTGCCCCTCACCTGAGCGCCGACCTTGCTTCATTTGCACCTTCTCAAGAAATACCAGAATGAGCTGTCAGTGGATATGAACAGAAACAATCAAAGAAACGTTTTAAAATTTTTGTAAAAAATGTATATATATATATATATATATATATATATATATATATATATATATATATATATATATATATATATATATATATATATATATATATATATATATATATATATATATATATTTAAGTATTTCAAAAACTAAAGATGAGATACCTTGGTACAATCCATATAGAAATAAAAATGTTTAAATTTGAATATAGCACATAACTCTTGAGGTAAAGATGCATTTAGCCTCTTCACCATTTGGAGGCGCTCTCTACAAACCTTTACACATATTGTGTGGCCAATAGCACTGGAAGAGTTATTTATACCTGTTTATGTTGATTTTTCATGTGCTTATGGAATGTAATCGTGGAAAACTGCAGCGTCTTTAGCCGTCTGTGCATATATCCTTGTGAGGACAGACACTGAGTTAAATGACAATGAGTTACAGTGAACGGTTCCTGTAACAAAAAAGCATGAGGAATTTCTTCCTCTGTAGAGACTTATCTGACCTGGATTTGAAGCAGTTCAGCAAACGGATTATGGCTGGTGGCCTTTAAGGATGACATATTGCTACATTCTCTCGGTGGAGCTGGCTGGCACGCTCAGTGGGTGGTATGGCCATGGCAGGAAGCCCAGAGCAATGCCAAAGCCGGGCACTTGACTCCTCATTTCCATGTCAATGGGCCAGTGCTGAGATTTACAATGTGGCCAATTTGCGGCGGTGCAGTTATGGTCCTCGGCCATTCTGTCCACCGTGGAAGATAACAATGATGAGCTGATCTGGTGGGACTGACTCATACCGGCCTAGTTGCCATGACAAGTGTATTTTCTCACGACTGACAGGGCGGAAAGGAGTGTTGTAACTGATGCCGGGTTGTTGAATACCACGAATTCTGTGCAAGGAACACATTCCAAGGGCTGCCACTAGACCAATACCCAGTTTTTTTGTGGCAATCAATTTATTTATTTTTTTTTTATAGAAAAAAGGGGACGTTGGTAACACTATTTGTTATTAAAACTTTTTATTGTTATACACTTACAGTATTTGTTATTAGTTGACATTAATGTATTACGTATCACAAACTAACAATGTATAGTACCTTTACAGCATTTATTATACTAGATTAAAGGGTTAGTTCACCCAAAAATGAAAATTATGTCAATAATGACTCACCCTCATGTCGTTCCAAGCCCGTAAGACCTCGGTTCATCTTCGGAACACAGTTTAAGATATTTTAGATTTAGTCCGAGAGCTTTCTGTTCCTCCATTGAAAGTCAATGGTCCAGAAAGGCAATAAAGACATCATCAAAGTAGTCCATGTGACATCAGTGGCTCAATCTTACAGTTTTTCTCAGTCGCTTTGGTGCATTTCTCACATCACTATTTACATTTGCACAACAGTTAGTTCAACCTCCACAACATTTAGTCATTTGTGCACATCCTAGTAGCAGTTTCTCATTCCTTCCAACAAATTGCAAATGCTTTTGGACATGCATCAATTGCTTTCATACAACTCTCTGCTGTTTTATAACATTATCATTTGCTTATGTCATGTCAGTCAAAATTAACTATACTTGTGAATGCTGAATAGTCATTCCATATAAAACTAATAGTCCTCATTTCATTGCTTGAGTCATTACATACAAAAATATTGAACTAGTTGTCAAAATCTGTCATTTAAAAAAATAAAAATAAAAAAAAAATCCTGAAAAAGTCTCCTAAATTGAACAATTTGCAATTGAGCAAGAGATGATATTCGCTGGGATGTAGATGAAATTATGTGACCAGACAGAGAGGAACGTCTGGATGTGCATGAATGATTACAGTCCTATGTATGTTGTATGTTCAGTTCCAATACAGTATATAGGCCAACTGCAATATTGTGTACAGTTGTGCACAGCTCTACCCAAAGGGAGTTTATGTTTGTTGAAAATAATGGTGTATTTTTTCTTTTGCACAATGCTGTGAACAAATTAGAATTGCAAAGAGCATATGCAGTAAAAATGTGAAACATACATATTCAGTGTCTTGTACTCAGTTACCTCATACATACAGTAATGTGTAATTTTACTGTATTTTTTCAAATGGCTGTGCAAATAGTATTTAGTGCTGTATTGAGCATTTTCAGGTAGTGTCACCAAGATCTGACTTTTATCATTGGAAAACATTCACAGAGTAAACTGTCATAATGAAAACATGACAAAGCCATTTGACTATCTTGTTCATAAACAATGGTGTCAGGACTTTTCATTTTGATGACACTGACACTTTCATTGACATGAATACTTGCTTTTGAGGAATGAGCTATCCATTTTGAGCAAGTGACACGCTTTTGCAGGTTATCAACTAGGTTTTGCAGTTTGTACTAATTGTTTTGAGAACTGCATTAACTGTTGTGCAAATGTAAATAGTGTTATGAGAAATGCACCAAAGCGACTGAGAAAAACTGTAAGTTTATAAAGCGACGAGAATACTTTTTGTGCGCAAAAAGTAAACAAAAATAACAACTTTATTCCACTATTAATTTCCTTCTCTCTGGGCCTCGAGCTATTTCACGTAGTGTTTTTGCGCAGCGCGTCTGTGTTGTACGTCACACGTAGGCTCACTATTGGCCGACGCTGGTCATGTGTGATGCGTGTGACGTACAACACAGACGCGCTACGCAAAAACACTACGTGAACTCACTCGAGGCCCAGAGAGAAGGAAATGAATAGTGGAATAAAGTCGTTATTTTTGTTTACTTTTTGCGCACAAAAAGTATTCTCGTCGCTTGATAAACTTAAGACTGAGCCACTGATGTCACATGGACTACTTTGATGATGTCTGTATTGCCTTTCTGGACATGGACACTATGCCGTACATTGACTTTCAAAAGAAGAACAGAAAGCTCTCGGCCAAAACTAAAATATCTTAAACTGTGTTCCGAAGATGAACGGAGGTCTTACGGGCTTGGAACGACATGAGGGTGAGTCATTAATGACATAATTTTAATTTTTGGGTGAACTAACCCTTTAATATGAATTTGTGCATTATACTAATGCATTTTGATGTTTTAAGTTGCATACATTCCCCATTAGTTAATATAATGAACACACATGAATGAACATTAGTATTTTTTATTAATTAACATTGCTGTAAAAATGCTGTTCATTGTTAGTTTAGGGTACTTAAAGGGATGGTTCGGAGTAATTTCAACCTAGGGTCCTTTGCACCATGACCTCGAGCCAAACACCCCCCCAGAAGCTTTTTTTCCCTTGGTCGAACATTATTAAAGTTAGAGCTTATTTAGAGATATCAGCCGAATGGCTTAGTGCAGGCGCTAATGGATCCAAGGTTGCATCTCGTAAATTACCCCACTAATAATACCCGGAATGGTACCAAACTTCTACAGTAGTACAAATAGGTTCTGTACTCATAAAACGAGACATTGGAAAGTTAAGTAAATCAGGAGTTTATTTAAATAACACTTGCCTGATGGCTTATGCTACCGCTAACCCGGACGTCGAGGTCACTTCTGTGATTTGGGAAAAGCCCGTAAAAGTCCTGGCAGAAAGCGATGCTTAAGGATGTAGTGTAACTACGCCCAGTTCCAGGAATGCACTAATATTTTGTTGGTAGTACCAGTTATTAGTACAACAATTATTAGTTAACACTAAGTTGTCAACACTTCGGAAAAAATTATAAAAAATGCATCGCTTTCTGCCAGGACTTTTAATGGCTTTTCCCAAATCATGTTTGGCTCGAGGTCATGGTGCAAAGGGCCCTAGGTTGAAATTACTCCGAACCATCCCTTTAATGGATTAACGTTTTTGTGGTAACCATGATGCATTTTTTTTCAGTATTCTTTGATGAATAGACAGTTCAAAAGAACAACATTTACCCTCTTGAGTTTGACAAAACTAGATTTGAAATATCTTTTGTAACCTTATAAATGTCTTTACTGCCACTTTTGATCAATGTAATGCATCCTTGCTGAGTGAAATAATTCATTTCTTTCATAAAATCTGAGAGGTAATGTAAGTTGAAACTTATTTTAAAGTGTTGCCGTAAACTCAGAAATCAGACCTTAGCTTTAAAGTCTTAGTGACATTGTTTGTTTAGTCGAACAACATCCTCCTTTATTTTTTGAGAAGACACTAATTGTTTTCACTCAGGACTCATCTGGGGCCATATTTGAGCGTTATAAGCAGCAAATGCATCGTCTTTTGTCAAAGTCAAGAGGGTTAATCGTCCACTGCAGAAGGGCAAGACAGAGCGGCGCTAATGTCTTAAGAGGGAACAAGACAGCCTTCTCATTAGCAGTGTTACTAAGTAATGTGTTACAATATTGCGTTACTCCCTAAAAAAAGTAACTAATAAATGCAGCTTTGGAAAGCATAAGAGACTTCTTTCAAAAACATTAAAAAAACGTACTGACCCCACATTTTTGAACTGTAGTGCATTATTTAAAACTGTCCTAAGGCTGATTCTGTTGTGTCTCTTTGTCCGGTCTCTGAAGGAATGTCATCATCTTGAGTCTAATTTGTTAAGGGTCTTACCATGGCCACATTCCTTGAGATTTTATGTGCCTTTTATGCTGCCCCCCTTTTCAACTAAACCATGTATTTCTGCTGCCTGAGACAAGCCACGACAGTCGTCAATAGCATCATTGTGTGTGGATGAGAGGGAGCTGTAATCTCTGCCTTGGGGCTTCAGATCCCAAGAAAGACTTGAGCGTTTCCGCCTGCTGTGTCTCCCGTGCTGTGACGTTACTGTTAAATGTTCCTCACAGTTCATCCTTGCCTTCTTCCTGCTCCTCTGGCCCCTCCACTTCCTGTTGGTAAAGGGGCAACCCTGTTGATTTACGGCTTGGTGAGTGAGGTAGGTGAGGGTAATTTATAGCCCAGGAACCCTCTGCTGTGTCTGAGCTGGATGGGACAGTCTATTTATACTCTTTGGCAGGGGTGACTGGGGAGTAGTGAAAGTAGCTCTGGAGAGAAAGGAGAGGAATACCATACAGCTATGTTTGGACAACAATGGCAGCTGGGTTGCTCGCTAGTATTGGTTCAAATGTGGAACATTTGGCCCTCAGTGCTATTTACAGCACAAAGGAGACTGATGTCTCAGACACAACACCTTCTAAATCTATCTATCTATCTATCTATCTATCTATCTATCTATCTATCTATCTATCTATCTATCTATCTATCTATCTATCTATCTATCTATCTATCTATCTATCTATCTATCTATCTATCTATCTATCTATCTATCTATCTATCTATCTATCTATCTATCTATCTATCTATCTATCTATCTATCTATCCATCCATCTATCTGTTTGTCTACCTATCTATCTGTCTGTCTGTCTGTCTGTCCATTTAATTTGTTCCATCCATCCATCCATCCATCCATCCATCCATCCATCCATCCATCCATCCATCCATCCATCCATCCATCCATCCATCCATCCATCCATCCATCCATCCATCCATCCATCCATCCATCCATCCATCCATCCATCCATCCATCCATCCATCCATCCATCCATCCATCCATCCATCCATCCATCCATCCATCCATCCATCCATCCATCCATCCATCCGATTTCTCAAACTGAAATCTCAATAAATCTCAGTATTGACTCGAACATTTCTCATCAAAATTCAAGTCAGAATTTTAATTTTTTAGTTCTGTCCTCTTACCGGATTTCAACAGTAGTCTTATTTGTTTCTGACTTATTTGTCTCCGTAGGAGAAACACGCAAGACAGAAGATACTGAAACAAAACAACTGAAAACTCCATCAAGTCTAAGCATTACAGTTTTTCTCAGTCGCTTTGGTGCATTTCTCACATCACTATTTACATTTGCACAACAGATAATGCAGTTTTCAAAACAATTAGTACAAACTGCAAAACCTAGTTGATAACCTGCAAAAGCGTGTCACTTGCTCAAAATGGATAGCTCATTCCTCAAAAGCAAGTATTCATGTCAATGAAAGTGTCAGTGTCATCAAAATGAAAAGTCCTGACACCATTGTTTATGAACAAGATAGTCAAATGGCTTTGTCATGTTTTCATTATGACAGTTTACTCTGTAAATGTTTTCCAATGCAAAAAAGTCAGATCTTGGTGACACTACCTGGAAATGCTCAAGACAGCACTATATACTATTTGCACAGCCATTTGAAAAATACAGTAAAGTTACTCATTACTGTATTTAGTGAGGTAACTGAGTACAAGACACTGAATATGTATGTTTCACATTTTTACTGCATATGCTCTTTGCAATTCTAATTTGTTCACAGCATTGTGCAAAAGAAAAAATACACCATTATTTACAACAAACATAAACTCCCTTTGGGTAGAGCTGTGCACAACTGTAAACAATATTGCAGTACATATTGGAACTGAACATACAGCATACATAGTACTGTAATCATTCATGCACATCCAGACGTTCCTCATCAGTGAAAGCTGAGATTCACCTGAGAGAAATTGTTCAATTTAGGAGACATTTTCAGGAAAAAAAAGATAAAAAAAAAATGTGTAAAATTTGCTTGACAGATTTTGACGACTACTTCAACATTTTTGTATGTAATGACTCAAGCAACGAAATGAGGACTATTAGTTTTATATGGAATGACTATTCACCATTCACAAGTATAGTTAATTTTGACTGACATGACATAAGCAAATGATAATGTTATAAAACAGCAGAGAGTTGTATGAAAGCAATTGATGCATGTCCAAAAGCATTTGCAATTTGTTGGAAGGAATGAGAAACTGCTACTATGATGTGCACAAATGACTAAATGTTGTGGAGGTTGAACTAACTGTTGTGCAAATGTAAATAGTGATGTGAGAAATGCACCAAAGCGACTGAGAAAAACTGTAACATTTTTCTCTGGGAAAACACTTGTTGGCCCGGTTCTGTGTTTTCATCCACAGTATAGTTCAGTGTGACTTTGAAACCTCTGAAATCTGTGCTGGCTCATCAAGTTGGTTATTTTTGGCTCTGTACATCAAGGAAAAACAGACCCTTGACTGAATGGCCGAGTCTAATGTAATGACTCTGCCTAATCAGTTTTATCTCCAGTGCTTATTTTTCTGTGATGTCCCACACTGTCTCTTCTGTGTACATGCAGGAGTCTCCCCAGGTCCTGTCTCCATGGTCTGAATCTATGACCCAGCTAATACAGAGATTAGATCAGCTCAATCTGGATATAGAGGAAGCGCTCAGTGCTGGCTCCTCCCCCTCCGACACACCCAACACCGCCCGGAGACACACCGCTAATGACAGAGCATTCCAGCAGGTCACTCTTATTTTCTTTCTTATCAAATATAATGTAATAATAGTTTGTTGATTAGTCGGTATTTCTTGGTAAATATGTTTGTTTTCACTTTCACCTTTAAACAGGCAGAGTCTTTTCATCATCTGGATTTTATCTGAATATCAGTGTGATCTCTATTCTATTCGATTTGATTCGATTCTGTTCTATTTGATATTATTTGATTGATTCATACTTGTGTGTGTAGATAACTGATAAGAATTCAGTCAGAAGAGTATGTTGTCTGATATTGCTTGATGTGCCAGTGCATGGTGTCTGCCTGTGACATGGGTCACATAGAATGTTCTGCGAGCTGGCAGAGAGTAGACCAGACTGGTGACGCTGACACAGAGGTCCATTGTCTTGGGAGCTTGCCATGGGGAACTTTCAATGCAAGTAAAAAAAAAAAAAACTCATGCAAGCTTGCGACATAACTACCCTGTAGCAAGGGTTCACAGAAAGACAAAAGTGCCTTTTGGTTCCTCAAGACAACGATGTTTTGTGCTTGGGGTCTGTTGTTCTGTTTATATCACTATGTCCATTAGGGGTGGTTAGCAGAATGACATGATGGGTTTCAGAGCTCTCACAACAACCGTTCCTGGTTTTTAACAAGAGACAAGATTTCCCTTTGCATGCTGTTCCGGAACAACAAGTTATCTCAAGTTCTTCCATTTTCTATAGTTTTTGGGCTCTTTAAAATGTTCTGTTGAGTTTGTGTCTGCCTGTGTAAGTCTCGGATACTGACTGCTTCTCTATCCATCTCAAGAGATCATCCGTTCCAGACAAAGTGTGTCCCATCCCATGCTAAAAGTTGTTGTGCTGTCATTGCAGAGCGGAGCTGTGGGGGTGAACCAGTCCCTCAAGTGGAACAACATGGCCAGAAGATCCGACATGAGGGAACGGCACTGCCAAGAGAGACTTGTGGGAGCCACTTCCTCTCTGGGGAGATCACATGGTAAAAAGACAGAGGTGAGCATTTGAACTTACTCAACTCAAAAAGTTTTTAGGCACTCAAAAAAAAAAAAAGTTACACTTAAAAATATCTGAATGTCTATATGTAGCAAAATATTGAAGCCAACTGGCATCTAATTTAGCAGAACAGAGCAAACCATTAAAAGAAAAAAAAGTTTGTGGTTAGTGGTTGTCATATTGATGGAACTGATTTAGAACTCAGGAATCTTATATTTCTATTATCTGATTTGGCTTCATGTGATCAGTTGCTTAGCTTTTCTCTATGAAGTCTTTTTTTTTTTTTTTTTTTTTTTAAATAAAGACACTGTGTGTCTGTGACCAGGGCACATGTTCATTCCAAGAAGTTTCTGGGGTTGAAGTTTGATGGCCTAGGATTGCATTTCTAATGGATTTTCAGCATTAGTGGAACTGAATTAAATAGGTTTTCCCCTCGCTAATCCAAACAGGATTCCCCCTTAGTCTGGAGAATTGAATTAATGAATTCAGAGCGACACCAAAGGAAGTCTTTCAGTGGGCCATTTAAGGCCATCACATCTTGTTTGGATTCCAAACCAGTGTAGCTTAGCTTAACCGGTGATTTGAAAACCCCTAAACACGTTTAATGATGATATTTCTGATAGTTATTGCAATGTGCCTTGTGTTTTTCGGTTTTGATTCGTCAAGACCAATATGTTTGCTACATTTAATATATTTAAAGTACGCAGCTCGTCTGTTGTTAAGGTAAGGGTTTGTTTCCAGTTGTACATTTGTAACTGGACAAGGCATTTCTCAAACAGAAATTTCTGAGGTCTGTACGTGTCCTGCTGTTTAGTGCAAGCACAGAGAGATCTGACAACTGAGCAATTTACGAGTTTGGGGCTCGTGTGAAAGATACTGAAAGGAATGTTCTATCATTCTGGAAACAAATCCGACATGCAAAGGATGGAAAATAAGACTCTTCACGGACGATCACCGCAGCTGATTTACAGCTGTCTTAGTCCAGCTTCAGATCGACCGCAATTTATGGTGGACTTTGTGGACTTTTGTCTCAAGCCACCCTTGCCTATAGCGAAGACAGAGAAAACAAGCAATCGCCAGCTCTTCCTTTAAGCTCATCATGAATATTTTTCATTTCAAAGGCACGCACTCCCTTGCATTGTTCCCAAAACAATATCCGATGAGCAACAGTGGGTTTAAATGAGCACAATATCTGTGGGAATTCGGTCCTTTTCCGTCCGGCTGGAGAACTGGGCCAGATGTGTTTGTTTAATCTCCGCATAGCTGAAACAGCACTGGTACTTTCTGTGGTCCGTGCATGGGAACCCCGCTAAAGGCCTCTGGCATGGGGATCTGGGAGGTGAGCGTGTTTATTAGAGTGTGTGAGAGCGCTGGAGAGAGAGAGTTAAAGAGGGTAATTGGATTGGAGGGGGTAATAGAATGATTTGGCTTTGTGCACTCTGACAAAATGAAGTCTTGAGGTTCTTGGAGAAGATTAGGAGGTCAAAAGCTCCAGAGGCATGTGGAGGCCTTCAGTCCAGTGGAATGAATGTTGGCCACCCTCATGTAGATAACAAATCCACATTTTGAAAGCTCCCTTGGCATTTTACCAAATGTCTTCTAACATTAACACAATTTGTGATTCTCACCAAGCCTGTTATCCTCATTCAACTCTTGTTGTCTTTACCAAGTCATGAAGAAGGTGTCCTGCAGTCACACAGCTGACCGGCCTTGAAGGTCTACAGTTTTAATATCCATTGCTATCAGGGTTGGCTACCTTTTACCATAATTTGTGAGTTGGAATTTGATTAACAATATATAATAATAATAATATAATAATTATAACAATTCGTTACATTTATATAGCGCTTTTCTGGGTGCTCAAAGTGCTTTACAGCTTTATATATATATATAAAACAAATATTATAAATAATAATAGTTGATTATGTACTAATCATATTATTCAAGATTTCATGATTTTTTTTTTCTGTTCTTGCAAGGACGTACCTGTCAAACAATCTTCAGTTTTAATTCTATTTCATTTTATTAAAATTTAAATTCAATTCAAATTCAGGTCTGAAAGGCAAACAGCCCAAGTCTCCATCCAACTTCTCTCTACTCTCATGCTCACTGTGACGTACATCAACACAGACTTGTATTATTTCTGGCTAAAGTTTGGTTGGCAGCTTTTGAATTTTTTTTAACACCAGTTGTTGGAAGGGGAAAAGCTAGCCTGTCCGGTGAAAGACATATCAGCTACTTTGAAACTGTTCATGAATCAACACTGAGAGAATGTTTATGTTGATATAGTCAGTGTTACGAGGAAGCTGTACGTCATGAATATGACTCACAAGGATCCGGGCCAATGTAGCCCATCTATTTATTAGTGCAATAACATCAACCACTGTGAAAGAGGTTGTTTCAGTCAATCACGTCACTACTACACCACACCATACGGTTGACGCCATCATAAAATCTTTTAAAGAAAACATACGTCTCAGAATGCTTGTTAACTTGGAACCAGCGTTTATTTAAGATGTTGTAAGCCCCTGTTTTAATGTAACTTCCATACTGTAAAGAACCCACTCTGGAGGCTCAGCCATATTTTACATTACATTCACATTTATGCATTTAGCAGATGCTTTTATCCAAAGCGAAAAATGGAACAAAAGCAATTTGCTGACAGACTTTTTTCATCATTTTAAAGTGAGAGTTTACCCCGAAATTAAAACTGTCATCATTACTCACCTTCATGTCTTTCCAAACTCTGACTTTATTGCTTCTGAGATATTTTTGTTTGTTTATTTGTTTGTCCATACAATGGAAGTCAGTGGGGTCCAAATTTGTTTTCATCCCCTTAATTTGCTTAATTATGTGTTGGAGACTTGCTCAGAATTGATAAACATATGTGTGAACTCTCAAATGCTTTGGCAAAATGCTTCTCTACTGCCTCTAACCTATTCCTCACCCTCGATCTATTGTTGTAAAAGTTTGGAGGTGGTGGTGAGAGATGGGAAGCTGAGTCTTCTCCATCCATCTGTGTGGAGGGTCCACGTCGGCTCTCTAACTCCCTGCAGGGTCCTTGGTTGGGGCAGGAGAGGGGAGCCAAGCGGCTCAATAGGATGAAGATAGATTACGGGGCCAAGTGCAACTCAGGAGGCCAGGATTTGTTCTGCTCCAGCAGAGGTTAAATCTCAGTTTGGGACGTTGGGTGAGGAGCGACCCTGCAAAGTGTCAAAATACGGCTGAGTTGAGAGGTCAATGCTGTGAGCTTTTGCTCTTTTTCTTTTCCTCTCACTTTTGTTGGACTCTTTTAATTCCTCGTGAATCTGCATGAGCTGGGAGTTACATTTTTTTCACTATGAGAACTTTTCCACGTCTGACTTCAAGGTATATTTCACCTCAAAATGAAAATTGTTTTTTATTTGTTCTGTTGAAGTTTAGCAGAATATCCTAGCTTGGAACAACATGAGGGTGAGCTATTTCTTTAACTAGAAATGATATACTAGTTACTAGATATGTTGATAGAGTCGGAATCCATTTTAAACTGACTCTATCAACATATCTTTAGACATGTGACCTCACATACTCTCATTGAAAACAATCATAACATCCTTCTCAAAGATAAAGATTCCCAAAACATTTGCTCATCAGGGTTTGTGAATATAGCAGCATGTATGCCGTCAGTGTGCTAGTTCACATTTCCTGTGACAGAAAAGAGAATGCTTTATGTAAACACCATCCAATGACCTGTGATTCCTCTGAAGGTTCAACGGGCAGTCATTGAAGATTGAGGTTACAACTCCAATTGTTTAGTTGTAATATGTAATTACAAACATATATATATATATATATATATATATATGTTTGTGTGTGTGTGTATATTTATAATGGTATCTAATTTATTCATATTTAAAAAACATATAATGAAAACATTTAATGGCTATCAATAGAGAAAGATTCTTTTGGGACCAGATGGTGTAGTTTTGATTTTAGTTGCACTTCCTGTTGGCCAGACTTATACGTGTGTGGAACCTGTGCATGAAATGCACTTACATTTACCCACGTACACATCTTTGCAATGATGCATAGACCTTTCACCACCACTAGCCTTGAGAGGCATTCTGGCAAAGAGCCTAGAAGCAGAACAGCTCTCAAAGCGGGTTTTAACATATACAGCACTTTCAGAAGCAGCAACATGAGGTGCTTATTCAACTCCCCGTGTTTCCTTTAAAAGCAGGACTAATTCAGCAATAGGTTTGATCCTACATTATCCTTCCTTTTTAAGTCATCTTTCATTTCCTCAAGAACTCAACCCTGCTTCTTTTGTTTCCTTTGCAGAAAACAGGCACATGCTTGTGCAAAAGATGGGCTTTATTAAGCCGATATACTGTCCGCGTACACATTTACAGCATGCGCAGACTCCAAATTAAACACATACGCAACCTCAGATAAGTCTTGCCCGCAACATCACCCGTGACATACTCCTTCTTTTCTCCCGCTGCTTAGCTGTGCATTTCACCAAGGCAGTTTCTGTCATAACACACAACCAAGACCCCGTGTCATGCTAGCCGCATTTCTTTGACATTCTCTAGATGTCAACTTCAAAAAAATACCACCAACTCAGCCGCCCACCTCAGCTTGCAAGATGGATGGTCCACAGCCTGATAGCCCAAACAGACCGTCCATCAGAACAGCAACAAACGTATAAAAACAACAGGCCTGATTGGAAAAAAAGCTGAAACGTGGTGGATAACGCAGGAACTAGATGGAACATATTCCAGCGGGTTGAGCGAGGCTTAAGAGAAGACCTAAATATAGAAACGTTGTCCTGCTGCAGGGGGTTTCATGGAATGTAAGATGGATGAGGCTTTTCTCGCGGGACCACATCTGGCCCACCCGAGCCCTCTGGGGTCACTTTGAAGTGGATGCCGTCAGGGCTTTTTTTGTACTTTACAGCGCGTACTTTTTGTCTTATCCTTCTATTTTTTATTTTTCTCTTTGTCTTATATTCTCTGTCATTTTAAACCCCTAAATTGTTCTTAGCCTCTTTGTTTTCCACGTGCCACTTGGTTTATGACTTATAAATAAGGATATTGTGTGCACATTGCAAAGCATTTTAGAATGGTAATTTTGATCTTATTTACTTTCTTAATACAGATTCTTGGTGTTGTGTATTTTTTGTTTGTTTCTGTATTTTTTTTTTCATCTTCTCCAAAACACCTTTTCATGGTTTCATCTGATGGTTGACGTCACTAATCTTATTAACTATCATATACTGACCGCTTTTCCTGAATTAGTCCATTTTAGATGGAGACAATCTTTGAAAAGGGTTGCGCCATTGCATGTTGACTTTAAATGAGTCGGTTTTGGCCGGTCAGCATCAGCTCCACATGGAACATGTGTGTAATATCAAACATGTATTTTGAATCTCCAGTCCGATGAATATTATGATAGACGTTAGTCATCCATGCCAAATAAAACCACTAAAAATGAACTATAGGGGAATCCCAGACATACAAAAATACGAATTGAACTTCAGGGGTTGTTATTCAGTGAGATCCAAAATCTCCCAACAGCTCATAATTCAGATTCAGCCCAAATGATGTTTGTGCAAACTTTATGTATTGGTACCCTTGCCTCTGGAAATTATGGCGTCTATTTTCTTTTTGCTGTGTTTGGGATCTTGTATCTCATTCCAAGCCGATGCAGTGTAACTTGCACAGTTACTTTTCCTGAGTTTCCCCTCAGGCATTATTATTTTACATCTGTCTATCCATCCATTATTTCTGACTGAGAAATGATTATACTTGTAATCCTGACATCCTTCATCATTCACACTCAGGAATCCTACAGTTCCAAGAAAATTACATAGTATATCCCAGGAAGGCGCTCATTAATATATAGACCACGTGTCAAAACAACTTCCTTCTTCCTTCATTGTTCTTTTCATTCGCGTTGTGATCTGTTTTCTTGTATTTGATTGTGTTGTTTTCTTGTTATGTGAAGGTCTTGGCCTTGCATTTCTTGTTCATTTTGCTGTCAGGTTGAATGATTGATGTGTGGATATTTCAGCGTTGTACCTTTTGCATCCAGATCTTTTTTTGTAAGGCAGGCTCTTCCTAAAGCTGGTCATCATTCATTTGACGCTTAATTACATGTCATGTAACCATCATTTGTGTCAGTGACAATTACTACTTTGAAACACAGCAAGACTTTACTCCAGTGCAGACTCTTTCTTCCAAGAATTCATAGTAATCCTCAGCAAACTTGTTATGAAAGGCGACATTCCAGTAAGCAGCCCAGTAGTCTTGTCAGAAATAACATGTAATATACATACCTTGAAATGGTCTCGCTTTACAGTTTTTCACGCACTGTTTAAGCTGTTTTATGAGAGTAACACCCTCGGTTGTGCTTGCGTTTGAATGCCATAACTCTTTGAGATGTGTGGTGAAAATTCAACCCCTCATTGCAAAATCTCACAGCCTATAAGCAACCATGACATCATCCATCATTTCCCCTCTTTCCGCTGTGTTTTTCAGACCCAGATCTCATTAAACCGAGGCAGAGGGCCCCAGTGTACATTTACAGCTGAGGGAATACTCGAGCAATGATCAACAGACACTTCAAACAGCTTCTTAATGTGTTGAATTACATTCAAATTACTGGTGTTGTGTTGGTTGCTGTGATTCCAGACAACATATCTGCTTTCTTTCAATGTAAAACGGTCCTAACTTTTAGAGACCCTGCAAAACATCTTTTTTTTTATATATCATTGTTGTGTTTAGTAGAAATCTACTGCCTCTGCTACTGAAATTATCTATTCATCCGAGTCTTTTTACTCAGACAAGGAGGGAAAAAAGTTGGTGAGCGAATTTGAGTCAGTCTTGAAAAATTTGACAGTACCTATCGAGTCACAGGATTTTCATTTTGTGGACACCTCTAGATATATCTATATAAATTCAAATACAGCTATATGCAATATAGTGGCTTCAGCTGAACAACAGAATGCTAAATTGCTTTTGTTAATGTCTTTAATATCGCTCAATGTAAGTTAAATGTTAGTTATTATATTATGTATGTATACTAATAATTAATATTTAATTTATATTGAGAGATATTAGCAAAAACATTCAGCTTGACACTTAATTATAAAATATATTGTTGATATTTATTTTAGTGCTGTCAAATCGATTAATCGCACAACATAAAAGTTTGTAAATATATAATATGTATGTGTATATGTATGTATGTGTGTGTATATGTATATGTATGTGTACCGGTATGTATGTATGTATGTATATATATATACAGACTTTTATGTTAGGTGCGATTAATCACGATTAATCGATTTGACAGCACTAATTTATATTTAATTAATATTAATTGTAATTTTATTATCATATCATATATTTAGATTATTTTATCGGCCACACCCCCAAACATTTGATTAGCATGTATTGTCTTATAATAAACTTGCTAAATTAAATAGTGCTGGGTCTCAGGTGGAAAAGTTGCATTTTGAAAGTACCGTGATAAGTCCCTTTCACATGGTACATGTTACCTGAGCATAGTAGCAGAAAGGTGATACTAAAAAACAGGTTTCTCATGGATTACAGCTGGAATGTTGGACACGACATCTTTCTAAACAGGTAGAACTTTCTCTCTTGCCTGGGCAAGAGCACTGTAAATCATAGTGACCCAGGTCAGCGTAGCGTTCAGCAGATCCGTGGGAGGAAATTCAATGGTCAGGTGTTGATTTTATCCACAGTGGGAGAGGAGCAATACTTCAGGGCCTTTGTTTTGATATTCCATGAGACAGTTTTATATGATATGGTTACTGCTAAAATGTTATGAAAATATTAACTCAACCTTGATTCTTGTTTTAACAGATTTCATGTTTTGTTTTCAGATGTCCATCAAGAAGAGGCATGGCGGTGTGGGTGAGTACACATTTTCCTTTATTTCTCAAACTGCGCTGACAACAAGAAGTGTTTGGATGAAATGGGCAGAGTAATGAATTTATCAGACTGGGCTAAATGCATTTGATATTGTTCGCTCCTTGGCGATGTGAAAGGGTCTCTTTGAATGTAATTTCTGAAAGTTATAACTTGTTTCCAATGTTCTTAGATTACGATATTGTGGCTATGTGCACACTGTCAGTTTTTGGGATTGACATTTACTCACAGATGTGAGTCTCGAAATGTCCCGTTCACACCTTAACTTAAAGTAGTATTTCGATAAAACTGAGGCGTCTTATCACTTTTGACATGCCAAGAGTCCAATCGAGCTCCAAGTTCATCCATCAAATCTTCAATAACCGGCAACTTTTATATCTAGTGCATTTGAGTCGTGCTGCTCGTGTGTAGAACACAAAACTAACATGAGCAGCTCCAGTGGAAAATAGTGACTGGATCTAAAACCTTCAGATGACACACAGCTCATATCTACAGTTAGTCGCTGTAACCACACATGAAAACCCGCACCACACGGGTAAACACATGTTTGAGCAGCGCAGAATGGCTCTCTCGCACTGTATGATGTGACAGAAAACTATTTGTCCAGTCCGGTTCCGTTTACACAATGTGGGTTTTCCAAGAATGTGGTTGTGAGTCCTGAAAATGTACAGGTGTTAGTTTGGTTATAGAATGAGGTTGTCACTCCCGTAAATAACTGAACTGTGTGTGAATGTAACCGTATTAAGGACTCAAATACAGGACGGGCAACTGTGTAAACATGGCCTATGTCCTACATCTTTGCTCTAATCAGTAAAGAGACGTTCACTGATTAGAACGGCTCATTGTGAGGCTTTGTAATACTTTAACAGGGTGTATCTGGTTTTTAGTGAGAGGTTGTCTGAATTGCTCCTTAATGTAATTAAATGCAATCGTGAGACAGCTCAATCATTCTAGTCCTCTGTTCTCGAACTGCACCCAGAGCTTGTCCCCAGATTTGCCCAGAGTGTGACTAATTCAAGAATGAAACAAGATTCTTGTTGTGTTATCCTTGACTGGAATGGGCTTTCCTTTAATCTTGACTGATATCACAGTTTGAAATCTCTGAAATTGAATCTCACATTTCTAATATTCTCGGGACGTGTTTTGCTGTGGGAATTTGCGAACTGT
This sequence comes from Scardinius erythrophthalmus, assembly GCF_964197995.2. Lineage (NCBI taxonomy): Eukaryota > Metazoa > Chordata > Actinopteri > Cypriniformes > Leuciscidae > Scardinius > Scardinius erythrophthalmus. Next base: position 24,742,480 of record NC_138227.1, on the reverse strand, counting down.
ATTTACAAGTTAATTAAGCTATATTATATATTAAAGTTGTTATGGACTTTGAATTTACAGGATAGGAAGAAGAGCTTGGAATGTTGAGGAGAAATATGAAAAATTTGATCAAGGACATGACGCAAGCCAGACTTGAACTTGTATCGCCGTGAGCATGTGGCCTACTGTGCTACGGCCCTGATAAAACAGAAGGAAGGAAAGAAAGAAATACATAAAGAAATATGGAAGGAAGGAAGGAAGGAAGGGAGAAAAGAAAAATTAAAGGAAGGGAGGAAGAGGAAGAAACGAAAACAGAAGGAAGGTAAAAAGAAAGAGAAAATAAGGAATGAAGGAATACAGAAGGAAGGAAGGAAGGAAGGAAGGAAGGAAGGAAGGAAGGAAGGAAGGAAGGAAGGAAGGAAGGAAGGAAGGAAGGAAGGAAGGAAGGAAGGAAGGAAGGAAGGAAGGAAGGAAGGAAGGAAGGAAGGAAGGAAGGAAGGAAGGAAGGAAGGAAGGAAGGAAGGAAGGAAGGAAGGAAGGAAGGAAGGAAGGAAGGAAAAAAATGAAAGGAAGGGAGGAAGAGGAAGGAAGGAAGGAAAAAAATGAAAGGAAGGGAGGAAGAGGAAGGAAGGAAGGAAAACAGAAGGAAGGAAAGAAGAAAGGGAGAAAAGAAGGAAGGAAGGAATACAGAAGGAATGAAGGAATACAGAAGGATGTAAGGAAGGAAGGAAAGGAATACAGAAGGACGGAAAAAAAGGAATACGGAAGGAAAGGAATACAGAAGAAAGGGAATGAAGGAAAGAAGAAAGGGAGAAAAGAAGGAAGGAAGGAATACATAAGGAATGAAGGAATACAGAAGGATGTAAGGAAGGAAGGAAAGGAATACAGAAGGACAGAAAAAAGGAATACGGAAGGAAAGGAGTACAGAAGGACGGAAAAAAGGATTACGGAAGGAAAGGAATACAGAAGGAAGGGAATGAGGGAAAGAAGAAAGGGAGAAAAGAAGGAAGGAATACAGAAAGAAGTAAGTAATACAGAAGGAAGAAAGGAAAAGAATACAAAAGGAAGGAAGGGCAGAAAGGAATACAGAAGGAAGGAAGGAAGGAAGGAAGGAAAGAATAAAAGAAATACAAAAGAAAGAAATACAAAAGAAAGAAAGAAAGAAAGAAAGAAAGAAAGAAAGAAAGAAAGAAAGAAAGAAAGAAAGAAAGAAAGAAAGAAAGAAAGAAAGAAAGAAAGAAAGAAAAAGAATGACAAGGAAACAAAATGGAAAGAAAGAAAACAAGTGACAGGATATTCAGGAAAAAAATTGAATAATGGAAAGAAATACATAAAGAAGGAAGGAAAGAAAAAGAAAGATAAAACGACGGAAAAATGAAAAACAGGAGGAAGGAAGAAAAGAAAGGAGGGGAAAGAAGGAAAGTAAATAAGCACTTGTCTTGTGGTGCAGCTGTAGTGTGACAGACACAGACAGGTGCTCTTCTGTTACTGTGTGGAGAATGTGGGAGACGGAGACCCTCATTTACAGCCCTATTTCTGTGAGACCCAGTTAAAGTTAGGAGGGCGTAGCAGAGCATTGTTAATGTTACGCTGAGAAGAACTGGTTGACTTGGCTTAATGTGGCATTTTAATTTTAATTCCTTACTTTTCCAAATCAGTTTCAGCTTTAGTTTAAATGGTCTGTCCACTCTGGATTCCACCGTCACTTTTATTTAGTCTAACAACTAGCCATGTGTCCTCGATTGGATAGCCATGCTAACAGTAATAACAATGATGATGCTATAAAAGAGAAGCGTAGAGTTAAGGGCACATGTGGTGTAGTATTTCCCCTCTGGTATTTTACTGCAGGGTGATGATGTCACCGTGCTGCAGATCCAGATAATGGACTGCACACTTCGTTACAGTGACAGTCTCCAGAAAACACTGGAGCGTTTAATGATGACTTCTAAAATCAAAACATGTTATTTCATTCAGATCACTGTAAGGGCTGTTATTTAAAGCTCTGTGTTGTGTAATTGATTAGGGTTAAAGATTATGCTGTGGGGCAATAAGGAAGAAATAGGTTTTAGTGGCTATAAAATTCTGTCCTGCAACCTTTAAGAGGAAACCTAACCTGTCTTTTTTTGCCGTTTGATTCGGTTGATACCACACAAACCAAAATCGCATCAAAGCAGGATAGTTCATGTTTTAGATTAGCCGGATAGATAATGAGAGACTTTGGGAGATAGACAAAAAAAAAAAAAGAAGAAATGAGAGGTTGTTGGGTCACTGTTTGGGTGTCCTGCTCACATGTGAGCCACCTGTTCCACTATTTTCAAGTTTGTTAACTGAAGCCAGAATGTTCTCAATATAGCATTTTTTTTTAAAAGGCCATAGTTATTTACTTTACTGTTATTTTATTTTATTCCTACAGTTTTCATCTCAGAATAGATCTTCAGCCTCTTCTGACTGTGTTTCTGTATCATTTCTAAATGAGTGGAATTACATTAGTGCTATTTTAGTATCATTGATAAACTAATATATCCTGATATAGTTTTTGTTAATCTTTTGAATTTTAATATGGCCTGTTTTCACTTTATTTTGGTTAAAGTTTTAGAAATTTTGCTGTGTTTTGTCATTTTTTTGTAGCTTGTCTAGCATTTATTAACTTCTATTTTTTTAGCATACTTATTTGTTATTTTAGGACTTTAACTTTGGTAACTAGCTGAACTAGCTGAAATAAAATACATTTAAGTAGTTTTTTTTTTAATTCAGTTAAAATGTATGTCAAGTAACAGATTTTTTTTTAATAGTTTTAGTTTTAGTTAGCGATAATAACTCTGGATATAACAACTCTGAATAACATCGGATAATCAAATCATTAAAGATATTTTCTTAGATATGTTCTTAGCTAAAACTTCTCCAAATAGCCCTGTAATAAGCGGGATAATGTACATCCAGCCAGTTGTTATCGTAGAATAAACCCCGACAGGGTGATCAGGACTTTATTCTGCGAAAACAAACGGTGGGATGTACATTGTCCCGCTTATTACAGGGCTATTTGCCACATAAGTAAATAATTAGACATGAAATATTGATCTGAGTCAAAATATTTTATTAGCTCTTTAAACACAAAGCTTCCGCGGAGAGAGAGCAGTTGCTAGCGCAGCAAGATCAAGCTAAACAGACATTTAAGAGATACAGTACAGTCGTACCACATATTACACAGCATTTCACCACATAAATAATTATGGATAAGAGAGATTGATCTGAGATGATACTGTTTTAAAATCATACCTGTTTGTTATCGTCGCAAAATGGTTGCAGCTGCGTTTATACGAAACAAGAGAGCAAGCCTGTGATAGCCAGATGACATGTAAGGGTTAATGCCCGACGAGGTGTCCATTATTAGGTATTAATGGACGATGGCGAGGCGTGCGCGTTGGATGGTTGCCTCCGCCGAAGTCCATTAATACCTGACAATGGACACCTCGAAGGGCATTAACCCGCTTATACCATGGTCACTTACGAAAGAAAGAAATATTTAATCAATTAATAATACTTTAATGTGTTTTAGAGTAAAAATCGTGAGGGTTTTTATTTATTACAGTTTTTCTCAGTCGCTTTGGTGCATTTCTCACATCACTATTTACATTTGCACAACAGTTAGTTCAACCTCCACAACATTTAGTCATTTGTGCACATCCTAGTAGCAGTTTCTCATTCCTTCCAACAAATTGCAAATGCTTTTGGACATGCATCAGTTGCTTTCATACAACTCTCTGCTATTTGATAACATTATCATTTGCTTAAGTCATGTCAGTCAAAATTAACTATACTTGTGAATACTGAATAGTCATTCCATATAAAACTAATAGTCCTCATTTCATTGCTTGAGTCATTACATACAAAAATGTTGAACTAGTTGTCAAAATCTGTCATAAAAAAAAAAAAATCCTGAAAAAGTCTCCTAAATTGAACAATTTGCAATTGAGCAAGAGATGATATTCGCTGGGATGTAGATGAAATTATGTGACCAGACAGAGAGGAACGTCTGGATGTGCATGAATGATTACAGTCCTATGTATGTTGTATGTTCAGTTCCAATACAGTATATAGGCCTACTGCAATATTGTGTACAGTTGTGCACAGCTCTACCCAAAGGGAGTTTATGTTTGTTGTAAATAATGGTGTATTTTTTCTTTTGCACAATGCTGTGAAAAAATTAGAATTGCAAAGAGCATATGCAGTAAAAATGTGAAACATACATATTCAGTGTCTTGTACTCAGTTACCTCATAAATACAGTAATGTGTAACTTTACTGTATTTTTTTCAAATGGCTGTGCAAATAGTATTTAGTGCTGTATTGAGCATTTTCAGGTAGTGTCACCAAGATCTGACTTTCATCATTGGAAAACATTTATAGAGTAAACTGTCATAATGAAAACATGTCTAAGCCATTTGACTATCTTGTTCATAAACGATGGTGTCAGGACTTTTCATTTTGATGACACTGACACATTCATTGACATAAATACTTGCTTTTGAGGAATGGGCTATCCATTTTGAGCAAGTGACACGGTTTTGCAGGTTATCAACTAGGTTTTGCAGTTTGTACTAATTGTTTTGAGAACTGCATTAACTGTTGTGCAAATGTAAATAGTGTTATGAGAAATGCACCAAAACGACTGAGAAAAACTGTAAGTCGAGCGCACTATTTAATATCTCCCGTATACAGGCGTTGCCAAGCAACATGGCCACAGCGGCCCGACCGCAGCAGTTGATCAGTGAGTTTGAGCCAGCGCAATCATTTAGAACTGTCATCAGGCAAATTGACGGGACGCCTTTCCTAGGTGTGCATTATCACTTTTTAACGGACACCCTGCAGCCAATCAGAATCGAGTATTCACCCAGACCATGGTATAAAATTAAATAACTGTATAAATATTGATTTGAGTTTTAATATTTTATTAGCTCGCTAAATGCACTTCATATACCCCAGATGAGCCTGTTATCAGTTTTTGCCGGTTGCTATTGGTGTAATAACATAAACTTGACCTTAAAACTGTTTTTTAAATTTCTTTATCAAGCCAACATTTATGTTTTATTTTGGCAAAAGCATGTTTTACACACTTTCCTTTTTCACTTACATCTGAAGGTGCAGTGCAACAGTTTAAACAAAAACAATTTCCGAATGAGTTTGAATCCAAGAATTTTAACTTTGAGGCCACATAACCAAGTTCCTGTCTATAATGGTCACTTTGACACACCCACCACCGGCCCCGCAGGGTCCTATAAACAGAAGTAGCCCTGCGCCTCGTAAAAGGCCATTAGCTCTGATGCAGGCCAGCGCCAGACCCCTGTGAAGAACTCAAGAACCCTGTTCACTGTTCGGATTCCTTAACGATACATAAAATGCACATCCTCTCGTGCACCAGCCCCTCCCCCTCTGAAGGGTTCGATAGCTGTACTCAAAGAAACTGTTTTTATCCATGTCTAGACATGTCAGTTATTGATTGAGAGGCCTGTCTTATGACCAGATGTGAATATATAATCCATATCTTATGCTGTATGACTCCATGCAGGATCACCAGAGATGACATGACTTATACAGCAGATTCCTCAGTTCTCATGTTTAAGAAATGCAACAGCCAGACTTATGGAAAATTACTCAACCCCCCTGACCCGCTTCATTTTTTTCAGATGTTTGTCTTTCCTCAGATATAAACAGAAAGTTTGACCTCTTCTCCAAAATCACCACATTGCTTGCAATTATGTTGTAGAAGAAAGGATACACTAATCCTTCAACCGTTTACTATGTAGGGGTTAAATCCTGAAAAAATTCCCATATGCACTTTTTTTTTTTTTGCAAAAAAACAACAGCTCTGTTTTTTGTTTTGTTTTTTTGTAAGGAGACAGGATGGTGTTCATGTTTGTGTGTGTGATGAAACAGCTTTAACACTTTGGAATTAGACGTCCCTCATTTTGTTCCCTGTTCAGCGCTGTTTTAAGAGAATGCATGGTCTTTTTGTTATGGTAAACATCACCTTGTCAGACCTCCCGTCTCACAAAGAGAGACATGACTGAGAGGCTGAGTAAAAGGTGACCCAGAACTGTCAGCTAGAGGCCACTGGTGCTGAAGCCAGAACCTGGACAGACAGCTCTGAACACGGAGTTCCTTCTCTTAGCGAATGTCTTCTTAGCAAAAATCCAAAGCCATTCAGCCACTGAATGAAAACAAAGTGAGACTTAAGGATTTTGAAACATTCTTTTTCTACTTTGGACACTCTGTTCTCACATCAGCTTTAGGAGGTCGTGCTATTGTTCTGTAATTCAGTTTGTATCTATTCTATCTATCTGTCATTCTGTCCATCTGTCTGTCTGCCTGTCTGTCTGTTGTTCCATCCATCCATCCATCCATCCATCCATCCATCCATCCATCCATCCATCCATCCATCCATCCATCCATCCATCCATCCATCCATCCATCCATCCATCCATCCATCCATCCATCCATCCATCCATCCATCCATCCATCCATCCATCCATCCATCCATCCATCCATCCATCCATCCATCGTTCTATGTCTTTTCATCATTCTGTCTGTCTGTCATTCTATTTATCACTCTGCCATTCAATCTACCGTCTGTCTGTATGTCTGTATGTCCATCTGTCCGTCCGTCCATCCATCCATCCATCCATCCATCCATCGTTCTATATATCTTTCCATCATTCTGTCTGTCTATTTTATCATTCTATTTATCACTCTGCCATTCAATCTACCCATCCATCCATCCATCCATCCATCCATCTAAATGTAGACTGAATTTGTCTTCAGTTGATTAGATAAAACTGTAAAGCAATTTCATCTCTTCAGACAAAACAAAAAGCACTGCAATTATGTTACATTACACTGCAAAATCCGGGGCCATTGCATTAAAGTAAATAGAAAGACCCTGCACAAAAATGATCAATGCAACCATCACTGTAAGGAAATTATCAATCGGCCTCTTTGGATATGATATATGCTATGGTTATATACCTTATTGATTTTGCACTTCTGTTTTAGTTTTATCCCACATCAGTCACATTGTAATGATCAAATTCATTTCCAACTTCATTGGTAATATCGACCCCGCAGAGTTAATGTCGCTAATGTAATTTGTATTGACCGGATATGCCCAGAAGACTACGTGCACATTAATCACCTGTAGCTCCCTCTGCCCCATAATCCCATAAAACTTTCCTTTGTCTTATTGTCCTTTCCCTTTCTGTCTTTTCCTTTATATTCTGGTCATTTACCTTTCTTTTTCCTTTTCTTACTTTGGTTTTCTGTTCCTTTCCTTTAACCTTTTTTCCATTTTCCTCCTTTTCCTCACATTCTTTTTCCATTTCTTCTCCTTTTCTGCTTCATTTTCTTTTCTTTCCTTTCCTTTTTTTATTTTTCCTCTTTCTTTTCTCTTTTCCCCTTTCTTTTTTCCTTTTTCCTCCTCCTTTTTTTTCCCTTTCCGTTTTGCTTTTTTCCCGCCCTCCTTTTCTGCTGTGTTCTAAAATTGCCAGCAGTGGTTATGTAAACCTCCTTTACTGCAGATATGTGTTCAGGGTGAATCTTATGAATCTTGGCTCTCACCAGCTGCTCTACCAGACTGGCTCTCTTTTTCTCATCCAGGGTGGCTTGACTCTTAGTAGCCAGTGAGGGTGGCCCCTAACAGCTGCGGTCACTCACTCTGCAGTCGTGTCTGGCTGGCCTGTCTCAGTCTGTCTCTAAGGAGCCCTCCATACTTGAGGCCCTTTCAAGACAGAAACCAGGAGATCTGTGCCTGATTTACTGTGAGATGAAAGGGAGTGATGTCCTGGAAGGAGACTTGTTGGTCAATGCTTTTATATCTAGGCTATATATTTAATATTTGCTAAGGGTGTATATTTTCACACACAGCTTCCACTGTTGGAACCTATTGTATTTCAAATTAGGGTGGAACTGTAAAAACAACCCAGTGATAGACATTATTATTTTGACCTTGGTTTCCACCACATCTTTCAAAATACTAATGTTAAAAGAAATGAGTAGCTGGCTACAATTGCACATAGAAGCAAACCCAATAAATACTGTTAGATCATTATTTTCACTGTACGATGGATGAGATACTTTTGACAATAATAGTTTTATAGATTGTTGTTTGAACTAGACTACTATTTTTGATGGTGACACAAAGCAAGGTTATGTGGTTGTTTGAGTGGCGGCCAGAAATTTTTAGATTTTGGACAGATTTAGATTGGGCTCTTTGGGCTCAGGCAGTAGGCTATACAGTTTATAGTCCACCTGTTCTTAATGGAAACAGCGAGGGTTGTAAAGAGATAGGAGGAAACATACAGGCTCAGCATCCTTCACAAACTTATTTCAGCAAACTTAACAAAGTTATTTGTCTATTATCATTTTAGCTGCTATAGATTGAAGTTCACTAACCCCAAAATCCATTTGGACCATTTGGTCACTATGACTGAAGTGAGACAACCATACTTCTACTTCTGCTGAAGCCGTCAGCCTGCATTATTTCAACATAATGTTTAACAGCAGAATTCCTGGTGAAAAACTACATTGCCTATGATGCTGTACAGAAAACAACACCAATCAGAGAAAAATTGCTCTTTAGCTCAGCCCACTTTCATTAAGCTCTGCAAATGATGTAATTGAGTTGATCTCCCTATACGCTCTCAAAATGCTGAAATATTTGTATATATATAATATTAAACAGTGCAGTGCTTTAGGGTTCTCCGTCAGAACACTGTTTTGTTTTTCGCAAAAAGTACTCTAATCGCTTCATAACATTAAGGTTGAACCACTGTAGTCACATGGACTATTTTAACAATGTGTTTACAACCTTTCTGGGCGTTGAAAGTGGTAATGATGTTGCAGTCTATGGGGGGTCAGAGAGCTCTCGGATTCCATAAAAAATATCTTAATTTGTGTTCCCAAGATGAATAAAGGTCATAAGGATTTGGAACGACATGAGGGTGAGTAATTAATGACAGCATTTTCATTTCTGGGTAAACTATCCCTTTAAAAAAAAAAGTTGAAATAATGCAAATAGATGAATAACAAATGCATAGACTATCGATTTACAGCCTTGGGTAGTTACAGTAGGTGTGCATTTAACAGTCTGTAAGTTTTCGTTAAAAATAAATTCCTTATGGAGAAAATAAAATACTGTGAAAATTGTTTCAGTTGTGACCTTTTTTTTTCATTTGATTTAGTCTATTTAGTTATGTATCAAACACAATGTTATTTTCATTGATCGAGATCTGGCAGCAACACCACATTTTTCAGCTTGGGCGAGCCAAAGCTGCTGTGGATCCGCTTACCTGAAACCCTCTGTATCTGGCAGATTTGAAGAAAATGACAGTCGTAATTTATAATTTTAATGTTAATTCGAGTCCACGAATGGCTTGGGTATGCAGAGCATTTGCCGCTTATATGGACCGTACGCCCATATATATTGTTGTTACACATATAATGAGTAGTAGTAGTAGTTGTAGTAGTTTTATATTTCTCCATAGTTTTAATTTGATTATGCTGTTCGCAATTTTTCATGGAAGTTCTTTCCCTTACTAAAACCGTTCAGTACACAGCCTTGTAGCTTTTTTGCTTCAAATCAAAGTTTGCAGTGTTGCAATTCACCTCGTAGCTGATTCTTAAAAAAAAAAAAAAAAAAAAAAAAAAAAACTTCCGGAACCAGCACCTCTGAAAATGGGGGTGGGCACTGTTGCACTCGATTGTAATAGAAGCACCAATCATTTTTACATTTAAAAGCCTTTATCTCTGTTGGAGCCGATAGCCTCGTGGGCAGAGCTCAAGTCCCGGCTCATGGACCTTTCCTGATCCTGTCCCCCTCTCTCTCCCACTTCCTGTCTACGCTATGTTTTCCTATTACAATAAAGGCAAAATCTGCAAAAAAAGCAAAAGTTAGTTAGTATGGACTTTCTGTTCATATATGAGAGTATGCTATTATGTGATCTTTTTAGCCTCCCTCTGCTCCTGCATGGCCCAAATCAATGACATCATGAGTTAAATTTACAGGCAGGTCGTCATGTGGCCTGGCAGGCTGTACTGTAAAGAGAGCCGCTGCCATTGGGAGAGCATGAAATATTCCACATGTGGAAAGAAAGAAAATGGCCTGTGGCTTCTTGTGGACTTGTGCACTGGTAGTTTGGAATTCTGTAATGCTGAATTGCTTTTTGGTCTCAATTAAGTTTTATAAGTCCTGCGATTGTTTTTGTGTAAGGATTGATGGATTATCTGGTTTGCCTTTGTGTTTAAAAAGCAATTTGCACAATGTAACATTTGAATTCCTTACTGCATCATCGCAGGTTCTTGCGCTAAGGAATCTTTCTCAATAATTCCCCTATAATTTGATTAACTCATGCTTGCCAGAGTGTGTTTTCCTCTCAATAGAGATGTCGTAGAGGGATTGAACGGCCACTAATTTGGATCAGGCCCCATTGTACAAGACTTGTCACCTCTGCAGTCCCCATCAATTAAATGCAGTGCTCTGCAAATCCCAGGATAAATAAATGTCCAAGAACAATCTAAGCAGCTGGAACATTTTCGAGCTTTGTTTTGTAACTTAAAATGAAGTGAAGCGATGTAACTGTGTGTGTCTCTGTGTGTGTGTGTGGGAACTGAATTCTTGTCAGAATTAAAATCCACCTCCAATACAGCGAGGAATCTCCAAAACAAGATATTTAGAGTAATTAGCTAGGAACAGAAGCAATATTTCAATGGAAGTAAAATGTGTGTTGATGTGCATATATGGGTTTTTTAATATATATATTTTTGAACTCTATTATGTTCACAAAGATTTATTTGATCAGAATACAGTAAAAACAAAAATATTGTGAAATAATAATTATTTTAATATATTTTCATATGTAATTTATTACTGTAATGGCAAAGCTGAATTTTCAGCATCATTACTCCAGTCTTCAGTGTCACATGATCCTTCAAAAATCATTCTAATATGCTGATTTGCTGCTCAAGAAACATGTATTATTTCTACTTAATAAAGAATGGAAACCGAGATATACTGTAGTTTCTATTTTCAGAATTCATTGATAAACAGAATGTTAGAAGATAGAAATATTTTGCAACATTGTTAGTCTTTGCTTTCATTTTTAATCAATTTAATATGTTCTTGCTGAACAAAATATCAGATTCTTTCAAAGAAAAAAAAAAAGTACAAATACATGTTTGACCACCATAAATTATAACCACTTTGTTCTGTAATTTAGCAAAGAAATTTTGAAATTCTGATGTTTAATTCCAAACTCTTAAAATGTGAAGAAAATATAAAAGTGAAGTCATTGTGTTAGTACTTTTGTAAATTGTTGGCCTTTGTGGTGTAGTAGTAGTAGTAGTATATTGCAGTTTTATATTAAGGCTATTTTTGCTTAATTATCCAAACACTTCATGTTTGGCTCATGCTTGTACAAGGAAAGCCGCTGTGTCCTGCAGGATAGTGGGGCATTCTTGTGGTTAAGTACTTATTAAACAATTTAGCCCTGCAATCAAAGAGGCAACAAACAGTAAAGAATCAACAGATGTTCTACTCTTGGTTTTGTGCCAAACATCTCGCAGGGATCGCCTTCTATTTTCTATTTCTATTCATTTATTGCATTGTAAGTGAACAGCCTGATATTTAGAAGATTTGGTTGCCTGTTGTGCTTTGCTAGTTAGAAAATTTTCTTTCTGACAGATTTGATATATTCTATGTTTAAATGCATTCTAATCTAAGTTTAAATGTAATCTAGGATTAATTTCCAATCTTGCTTTGCCAAAAGATACTTCTCGGCTGTATTTAGTTTGCTGCAAAGATGTAAGATGGTATGAGTAGAACATTTGATTCGCTTGTTTGTTGTTTTATCTTGTATCGGGTACAGATGTCATTGGATTTTTGTGATCCTAATCAAATGAAATGTTGATGGTAATCGCTTGAAAAAATTATTCGTTAAATTTAATAAAAAAATTTATAGTAAGTGGTTGCTCACAATTGATTTTAGCTACATTTAAACAAATGTATTAAGTTGAACTTATTCAATTTTAGTTCAACTTAATGCATTTGTTTAAATGTAGCTTAAATCAATTGTGTGCAACCACTTACCATAATTTTTTTTATTAAATTCAACAAATCATTTTTTTCAGTATTGACAGTTTGAGTCATTTCCATTAGAATTTGAATTTGAACATGCAGAAGCACATACAGTTATAGTGGACAAATCACAGATTGTGTACATGCAAATTGGGTAAGAGGGCACTGTGTGTGTGTGTGTGTGTGTGTGTGTGTGTGTGTGTGTGTGTGTGTGTGTGTGTGTGTGTGTGTGTGTGTGTGTGTGTGTGTGTGTGTGTGTGTGTGTGTGTGTGTGTGTGTGTGTGTGTGTGTGTGTGTGTGTGTGTGTGTGTGTGTGTGTGTGTGTGTGTGTGTGTGTTATAATCTGCTCTCTGCTAATAAAAGCCAGGTGGTGCGTGTGTGTCTGTGTGACTGTAAATGTTTTCCCATGGACTTCTGTGGTTGGTTGAGGCCTAACAGATTCTGACTTGACAGCATTACATGCTTTGTCATTCTGCTAGTTTGTAACAGTGAAACAATAGCATTCACAGACCCCCTCTGGCCCCTTCATGACATCTGTGTGTAAATCTTTGGGTTCTGGTCTACATTATTTAACTAAGCAGTATAGCATGATCTGATCACAAGTGACTTAAATAACACAATGGCTGTTGATTTTGCTACTATTTGTTTATTGATGATTCAGTTGTTTGATTTTTTTTGTTCCTTCTGTTCATTTATTTACAATTGGCTTGCAAATATTATACTATCTGTTTCTGTTCATTGATTCATTCATTGATCCAGTTGTTTGTTTGTTCATTCAGCCGTTCGCTCATTTTGTTCAGTCACAAGTGACTAGCAAATGTTATAGTCACTGTTGATTGATTCTGTTACTTTTGTATTGATTGTACTTTCAGTTTATTTGTTCTGTTTGTTCAGACACAAGTTAATATAGCCAATTTTATAGTATGGATTCTGTTACTATTTATTGATTCATTTGATTCATTAATTTACCCGGTTGTTCATTTATTGATTCAGTAGTTTGTTCAGTCAAAAAAAATAAATAAATAAAATGAACTTACTTTTTTAGGGAGTAACACAATATTGTAATGCATTACTTCTCAAAGTAACTTTGAAAAGATTGATTCAGTTGTTAAGTTCATTAATTCTGTTCATTAAGAAATGGTTAGCAAACATTATCGAGAATATTAATTCTGTTATTGTTCATTGATCATTCATTTATTCAATTGGTTTGTTCCTTAAGTTACTCATTTTGGTCATTTCGGTACAAGTGGCTATAGCAAATATTTTAATTGCTGTTTATTCAGTTATACTTTTCATTAATTTATTGATTCAGTTGTTTGTTTGTTCAGTTCATTCATTATTTTTGTTCAGTCACAAGTAACTAGCAAATATTATAGTGGCCATTGGTTCTACTATTCATTCATTTGGTTGTTTGTTAGTTAGTTAGTTAGTTTGTTCTCTTCGTTCAGTCACAAGTGACTAGCAAATAGTATAGTAGTTGTTCTGATCTATTACTGTTCATTGGTTCACTCATTGATTCAGTTGTTTGTTCATTCAGTTTATTCATCATGTTCATTCAGTCACAAGTTACTAGCAAATATTACAGTAGTTGTTGATTCTGTTATAATTTATTGATTTACTCATTGATTCAGTTGTTTGTTTGTTCGATCAGTTGATTAATACGATGTTGTCATAACTTATTGATCATATAATTTTTACAGTGTAGTTACTTGTTTAGGGAGTGACGCAATATTGTAATGCATTATAAGTAACTTTCCCCAACACTGGTTATCTTGACAAAAAAATCTTTGGCTATTTCAAATTTTTAGTATGAAAAACATGTAAAAATGCCTTGCCTTTTATTTATTTCATAAATAATAACTTCTGCCAACTACTTAATACGTCACTCTATAAAGGAATGCATTGCATATATGTACTGTGTACTGCGGAAATAGGAAGAGTAGCATTTATGTATTTTTGTAACAGCGATTTAAGAATATACATCTAACATCATGATTCTTAAGTGATGACCTGATGATGTTTTACAGAATGAATCACATTCACTCAGTGAACTATTACTTCAAGCCCTTTCCTCCCCCTCTAGCCCCTAATCTAAAATCAGATATACATTACATTTGTGATTTTCTTTGGAAAACTGCAGCCCTGGCTTGGGAATATTTGCTCGGGAAATTTATGGTGCATGCATAAGATGGGCGAGTGTGAGTGGGAGAAAATGGTGGTTGGGGGAGAATTCCACGCCTTGAATGCATTAGGCTGGGAAGCGTGATCCCCCTGGAGGATTCCTGGAGCCTGGCTTCAGACCTCACGGCCAAGTGAGTGGGCCATTTGGAGCCCAAATTTTTTTTCTTTTAAAAATCAGCTTCTCAACATCTGGGCCTTTTCTCATTGCAGCTCAGTGGTCAGTCTGGAGCTCAAGTCACTGGGCTTGTAGCCAAACAAACAAGAGGTGCAAGAGAAGATCACATGCGGTTTCATGTTTAATTCATAGTGCAGATTAAATTAAACCACTTGGGGTGAATACATATTTTATTTAGATGTGTGGGAACCAACACAAGGCATGAGGTTAGTGACGATTAATTGTGCTCAAGTCTTTCAGTCCAACTTCTTTTCAGCTAGTTTGAAGTACCTTGAAGCGGAAGTTGCGATAGTCTTTTCTTCCCTGTTGTGACGTACAGTATATCCGAGTGAAATGGCTTCTCGAACAAGAACAAATGTTGGGCGGGACATTATTTTGTCCATCTGGAATTGATTGGATCATTGGATGGTTGTGATTTGCTGTGATGTCATGTGAGTGACAGGTTGTCCCGCCCTCGCTCCAGTGAACGCATCATCAGAGAAGAGATGTCACTGCAAGTGGGAGGGGAAGTTATTTGTATTAAAGATTATGAGGGCAAATTAATTTTTTTCAAATGATGTGCATGAATGAATTATTTATAATAAACACTACAATATTCCCAATGCCCATTTTGATTTCATGGTGACTTTGAAGAGGAACAAAGTGCATTGTATTTACACATGCAGCCTAAAGGGTCGGTTTAGAAAGAAGATAGGAGCTTGATGGGGTCTTGCCAAAACAAGCAACCCCAGTGGGTTTGTGTGGACAGCCATTCACATTCTGACGACCACTTCCTCCCCTTACATCACTGCTTCCTGTGTGTATCCTCCAATAGTCTAGCCATAATAATCTTATACTTGATATCAACAATCTTATGATGCTGAAAACGTCACAGCAAAAGGAATGATAGCACGGAGCCACGAGCGCAGGGCTTCCTGTCAGAGGCTTTGATCACGAACGTGACCCCAATGAACCCATTACTGAGCACAGGACCAGACTAAAGGCTTGCGTTAAATAGGCTCAAATATTTTTAAACGAGGAATTTCGGTAACTGAAAGTTCATGTGGTTTCAATTGCGTACCTCGACGCTGGTGAGAATGCAGAGACACCAGCTTGGCTACTGTGCAAACGCTCTGCCTGGCAGAAGTCCACCGAGTCATCTGTACGACATTCATTTTCTCCCTGGCAAACGTTGAGGGTTTGCGCTGCAATTCTGTGAAACTAATTATTTAGTTACTTCAATGTAAGCACTCATAGATCCACATCTGGGCTGACAGATTTCTTTCACAATATCCATTTCGGTTTTAATCTCGAAGATCAGTTTATTTAATGAGACACTTGGAGCGGTTATGAACGTATCAAGTTGGATATATTCTAAGTTATGGTTTAATGCTTTCTGGTTATTTCACTGTAGATTGCTTGAAATGAAACGTGACCGCGCAGACAGCGGACGACACGTTCGGCATCTACTGCTTTGACGGAGAGTCATCAAGGTTGTGCTGACTGCTAGTTTGGTATTTTGCTCCCTGGACTGGGTTTATAATGGAAAGCCTGCCCTGTACTGAAGTTTAAAGTGATGGGTCTTTCGAAGAGATCAGCTGCTGACAGACAGGAGATCAAGGGCTCAGAACAGCCAGCTGGAGCTGTGATGGAGTGAGACAGTTGCTGAGGCGGACAGACACTTACTTTGCAGTATTAAGCGGTCTGTGTGTTAGACAAATGCATCTGAGAATAGAAAGCTGTCATTTAGGTGGTCTTCATTTTAGCTTATTTTTTTAACCACTCAAGTCTAGATATTGAAGTGTCTATCTATTTGTCTGGTTATATTTATTTTTTATAAACTATTACTTTATATAGCTATATACATTTTTACATATACTACACTATGTGCTATATATATATGATTTATTTATAAATAAATTACAGAAATATAGTGCATAATAAAATTGGCTTTTCCACTCAAGTTATCATATTGGCACAATTCAAATTTGGTCGACCTCTGAGCACACCAATTCCTAGTCTTTTCTTTAAGTGGTCAGACGGTCGTATCGCCAAGCCAGGCATTCCACTGCAGATCCCGCAAGAGTGGAAATGTTTGGCCCTAACCTTTGACCTTTGACACGTAAGCTGAGGCACAGCAGATGACCCCCTCATGTTCTCCTGGTTGGTCTTTCCCATCAGATGACTCCATTAGTGAATAAAGCTCTGGCGCATTAACACTCACCTAAAAAAACGGCCACACACCTACCTGTTCCCAACCTAGACACACGACTGGCTGGTTAACACTGTCCTCTCTGATCTCAAAAGACAACAAATACTGCATTTCTTTATGTTAGAACCTCATTCATTTCATAACAAATCCTGGATCCAGGAAGAATAGACTCTGATAGTATCTGTCATTTATGTGAAAGGTATTCGTTTCTCTTTTTGCCGTCGCCTAACTTTTCCATTCCAGACCTCTCAGCTTGGATCAACCCTTCACATTAGACAGAAAACCTGTCTCACAAAGCAATCTCCTCTCTGTTATGATGATAATGCCATGCTGAGTCCAAAATGGAATCCATAGAGGCCCATAATTAAATGAGCCGTCAGTGTTCATGGTATGTCTACCCTTCCTCAGCATGACCTTTTTCCTCAATATGTACCTTCATTTTTGTACACTTAGTATGTACTATTTTCAATCTAATAACTTGTTGTTACGTTACGTTGCGTTACATTACATTACATTACATTACATTTAATATTATATTTTAGTTTAGTGAGCAGAGTTTTGTGCTTTTTGAGTATTTGAAAAGTCACTGTCAGAATAGGCCTATAGTATAATGTTATTGTTTATATTTAATATGTATTTATTAATATTTTTGTTCCCAAATGCATTGCATGTGATATTTATTCAAATTCTACATTGTAAAAAAAAGATATGATCAATAGGTTATGACAACATGTTTTTGCATTGATTTAACTCATCAAAATAAGATTCATACCATATTCAACTCATTTTTAAGTCAAATTAATGTGATTTAAATTGAAATGACTTAAAAATCTTAGTTGATTGTAGGCTACTTAAAAATTGAAGGCAGCCATTTTGTTTTACAGTGTAATTCAAATATTCCCAGACGTACAATATATACAATATTTATTCAGATTTTACAAATACAGCATTTTCTTAATACCGTTTTTTCCTGGGAAAAAATAACTAAAATTAGGACCTAATATGGAATGCATGAGTTTTTGGTGAGGCTTGATTAAGTCCTCAGTATAGTGATGAAGTCCTCAGTGAAAAGAAGCAGTGAGAGAGATGAAGGAGAGAGAGAGAGAGAGCGAGGGAGAGAGAGTGTGTGTGTGAGAGAGAGAGTGATCATATGTTACAAGCTGAAGGAGAAACTTCAAACAAACCCACATCTGCTCTGCAACACACGGCGACTCCAGACAGCGGCTGCGCGTCTTTTACCAGCGCGCGCCTTAAACTGGATTATTTGGGAGATTATTGCCACATTTTTCGATTCGCTATGCATTTATTTTTCGGAAAAGTTTCCCGTCGCGGTTTGTGTCTGCGGGACAGGTGAAGAAGAGTAGCCTACAAGGAGTCTCGCTATCTTTGAGACACTATAACGGGAGTTCGCGCGCGAGCCACTGATTGATTATTATTATGAGCGCGGATTGACGATGACAGCGAAACGAAAGTCTCTCACATTGACACTCAGGCGATCTTTCAGTGAGCATCTCAGAGAATCCACGACCAAAGCTTGGGATTTATTGTGGAAAAGTGTCAGAGAGAGACGACTTGCAGGTTAGTGACACTGAAAGTTCACGTTGTAACGTTCATGTGAAATGACAGTGATATGACGTGCACAACATGGGTTTAGACATAGTTTGCATTAATTTACTTTATTCTGATTATAGAGCACATATGTTGAAGTTTAAAATTGCTTAACCTTACTATTTTAGTTAGCGTTAGTGGTTTGGAGATACATCGGGCAAGTTGTAGTGATGTAGCCTAAATAAATATTTCTCATAGTAGCCTAGGTGTAATTTTGAAAGTGAATGTCTGTATCAGGCATTTACATATAGCCTAGGCTACTTCATTTAACTTCATTCATTCATAAAGTTCATTTAACATTGTGCACGTTGTCATAATAGAACCTGCTTATAGAGCAAATTATAGGATTTTCACTTTCAGCGAAATTTAAACAATTATAACACACACACACACTGATTTGTCAAACAATTCATGGAAGGTAACTATCATAAAAGTGCGTAAATGGTTTACGTTTATAATAATTTGAAGCATACATCAACATGCCACGACCTGAAAATAGCCTTATATATATATATATGCTGCTACTTAAACTACTAGTATAGGCTCCAGCAACTTCATTTCATACACAACGAATGAGGATAATCATAATCTATCGAACTACTGGCAGTACTTTAGCATTTAATCTTTTTGCATTTGTTAAAAGTAGAAATTTACTGGCAGACGTGTTAAACATTTTTAGAAACTACTTGACTCTTAACGACAATGTTTGACCACTAGATGTCAGTCAATGCAACCTGGTGCTTTAGTGGAAAACACTTGTAATCACCTCTCATATTGGAGTTTCACTTTTCTGTATGGTGGCCCATCTGTTTGTTTTATTGGACAGTAATTAAAACTCTGCTGTTATTAGATTTAAATCTTTAACAGCTTGTCTTTGTCTTGTTTATTTGGGCATGTGATCGGGCTGCCATGGGGATGGCGATGAAATGTGGAGGGATTGTTGGCATGCTTATCACGTTCATTTCCATATATGTATTTCAGTGATGTGATGCCCTACGTAGGTGGCAGTCATGCGCACGATCTGGCCTGGCTGTTTATTCACATGCCAAACAATGAGGAGCCCTTTGAGGCATGACAGTGGAAAGATCATTGTGGCTCCCAAGAGGGGTATATTTCAGTCTGACTTGAGCCTCTATTAAAAGTTCAACCATGACGGACATTGTGGCAGATAGAGCTCCCCCTTTCAGTTCTGGCCTTCAAAACAAAGTCTATTGTTATAAGCTTTAGACTAATTGAAATTGAGTAAATGGCAATTTTTACAAAAGAGTTTGTAATGCTCACTAAAGCGGCATTTATTTCACTATAAATACAGTCAAAACAGCAATATTGTAAAATATTATTACAGTTTAAAATAACTTTTCTAATTAAATATATATTTTAAATGTCATTTATTCCTGTGATAGTAAAGCTGAATTTTCAGCATCATCACTCCAGTTCTTCAGTGTCGCATGATCCTTCAGAAATAATTTTAATATGTGACCCTGGACCACAAAACCAGTCACATGGGTACATTTTTTTTTTATACATAAGCTGAATAAATAGGGTATATATAAATAACACATTTTGTGATCCAGGGTCACATATGATGATTTGCTGCACAAGAAACATTTCTTGATGTTGATCAAACCATGATTCTTTGATGAATAGCATGTTCAAGAGAGCAACATTTATTGTAAATATTATTTTTTTTTACATTATAAATGCATTTGTTGTCACTTTTCATCATTTTAATGCATCCTTGCTGAAAAAAAGTATTAATAAGTAATAAAAGAAAACTTATATCCCCATACTTTTGAATGGTAATGCAACTGGAACAAACATTACAGACACAAGATTTTGATTCTGTTCAAATAATAGCTTATTTTGGCCAAGAACCACATATTTAGACAGGAAGAGATTCTGACAGACAGGAAAAGCGACCAATTACAGGGATTTGTGTTCATTGATTTGTGATTATTGTGGTGTAATCTATTTTAGATCAATTCAATATATTATGAATTGATCTAAAATAGATTATACCACAATAACAAGCTAGTATGAAAAAAAAATGGTTAAAATAATAACACGTCAGGTTCCAAAGCCTGAAAATATTTGTAATATTTCCCTCCGAAAGTAATACTGATCATGTCACATGTCAACTTTTTTTTAAAGAATTGATGTTAGCTGTACAAAATTTGGCATATCTAGTGATTATTTCTGAAAAGTGCTCGCCATTCCAATCTGATTTTTTTTTTTTTTACTTTCTAGCAGACCCATAACAAACTTAAAAAAATTCAGTTTAGTTAGAACCTGTAATTTCACCCAGCATTTCACATTTTTGTGTACAGTGCATATCATAAAATCAGTGGGCTGTCAGTGAGTGTGGCATTCAAGACTAAAGCATGGCAGCCCGCATACTGTAGAATGAGGGATTTGTGTATCATTGTATGATTGCATTATGGCCTCGATTTCAACACTTTTGTTTCATAGGCTTAAGGCACCAATCAAATCTCCTGACAATCCATTTGCAAAAGAGCCACTTAAAAACGGGAAAGACGGATTACAACAACATTTAGCTCGTTTTGCACACGTCCAGTATTTGTTACCATATAAAGTTATGCTTAAAAAAGGACCAGATTCCTCATAAATATGATGCAGCTTTGACATTTTCAATGGGAGATTCAATCAAACCAGAATTCAGAGGAGACAGCAGAAACATTTCGTTGTCTGCCGTCTCTCCCTGCCTGGAGCGAATCGCAAGCACCTGCTGGTTTTATCTGGCAACCGCCCACATTCAGCGGCCCTTCCCAGAAACCCACAGAGTAAATATTATGCCGATAACTTTTCTTTCCACTGGCTGTGTTGATATCTTCGCTCTCTGTATGCCTAAGTTGTGGAGTCAGCATCCCAGACCGGAGTTTCTCAGCCAGGACGTTTTATTCGGAATCCGCTGTCATTCTGACAGGTCTCTCTTGTGGATAATCCTCATCTGACCTGATTGTGGAAGCCACAAAACTGTTTATTTTTGTTTTTCCATCAAAATGTAGCTATTAATTCATGAAGGTGTACAACCTACAATCTGCTTTCTTGGCAGATGCTTCTGGCTTCTGCCTTGGCTAGTGGAAAAATACACAAATTTAGTACCAAGATGACCGTGAAGTAGCGCTGTCTGTATAACATCCAAAAAAACATCCACCGCGCTGTTAAAAGATCTGAGGTTAAGATTTCTTTCATGCTGTCGCCATTGAGTTCAAAACGTGTTAAGACAGATAGGTTGAATCTGGAGCAGTGGCTTCTCTTTCTTTGTTGGCTGAGGAATAACGTTGCACCTCATGTACAAGAGTTGAGGGAAGCTTTGAACTGCTGCCGATGAGGAACTTGGTTTTGCTTCATTACAATTTTTTATGAATGATTTTTTGTCATCAGAAGAAAAAAAAAAAAAAACCTTGTCTTATTTATTAATTTCTGTCAGGACTACTATCATCACATGACTGACAATTAACGCCCCCCACGTGAGTAAGTGTTTTGAAAACTATATCTATAAAAACGTCATATACAGACAGAGCATTATGGAATTGTTTACTTGCAGTTTATGATGCATCTGCTGTCAGATCCAGTTGGCTGCTTCCTCTTTCAACAAAAGTTTATTATTGCACTATTACACTGTGCCCAAAACGATTTTCAGTCAAATGCTCAGAACAAACAAAGCGAACATTCGCGTCAAAGTGAACTTTCTTTCACTCTTTCATTTGTCCTGTTGTCAGCAGACTCAAGTATGTCAGAAATTGTCAGAAAAATGCTCGTTTTATGTTTTTATTTTTCTCCTTTAATGAGGAGGACTTTTTAAGCTATGAAACTTGCAGGATGTTTTAATGGTACAAAGACCTTAAATTGCCATAACTCCTTTAACACTTAAAGTTGTCAACCACTGCCAGCGTTTTTGATGCAAAAATGTAATGCCCCCCCCCGCCCGCCCCACAATATTTTGTTGTATGAATATCTGAACATGCAATACTCTATAACAAAAGAAAGAACATAGCCTTTTTTTTTCTTTTTAATAAAAAAATAAAAAAAATTATTATAGCTTCTTCAACGCATTCTTTTATATCAACATTTGAATGTGAGTATTTGAAAGCTGAGAAAATCGACTTTAAAAAAAAGTCTACCATGTGCATAAGCAATGCTTTTATTGCTTGTTTCCGCTACTTTTTTTTTGCCTGTGTGAAGATTATTTCTGAGATTCTACTCTTTCAAAAAATGCTACTGCCCCCTCTGTATAACAGCGAAAACATGGAAAGCTGTAAAATTCCGTCAATGGCAGGGACAGAGTTAATTCTCAAAATGCAATAACTGAAAATGGTTTTGCATTCAAATTATTATAGTAATTGTGTAACGGTCACCAGCTGGAGTGCCTTTGAGAGCCACCAGAGGGCACTCCACACCAGACTATCATTATTCACTCACAACTACATTTCCCATAATTCACTGCCCGGACTCATCCCTGATTATCACATTCACCTGTGTCTCATTATATTGTTTAGTTCACCCCATATAAGCCTGGTTCACCTCATCATTCCCTGCGAAGTCTTGTACGTTATTCCACTGCATTTCTGAGCGTTTCCTTTGTTGTCGTTGTTCCTGGTTCTTGATCTCTGCCTGTGTCCTGGTTTTCCTGTTTCTGCCTCACCCTCTGGATTTGTCTGTTTGTTGGATTGCCTGCCTGACCTTTGCCTGGATTTTATTACGATTCTGAATAACGCTTTAAATAAACTGCATTTGGATCCTCAACCTTCGTGTCTCGGAGCAGTTCGTAACAAATTTCTACATCAAGATTATTTCAAAAAAAATTTTTTGGATATGTAGTTTAAGAATAGTTTATTTTAAACAAATAATAGCTGGCCTAATAAGCCTTTACTACAACCGTTCTAAGGTGTCCCTTCAAATGAGAGAGAGAGAGAGAGAGAGAGAGAGAGAGAGAGAGAGAGAGAGAGAGAGAGAGAGAGAGCATGTGGAATGTGCATTCTTTGGCGAGTGGTGAGGAGGGTCTGTTCTCTCCTCCACTTTTGCATACATTTATTCTGAGAGCTGTCAGACATTCATCCCTGGCTCCAGTATAGAGATGATGAGAGACTTGGCAGTGGCAAGTTTGGCTCTGAATATTGAGCTAAATCTGGCAAAGCAAAGCACTCAGTTCTGCATGACAATGATGTTTGATCTGTTTTCAATAACACATCTTCTCCTACATCAAGCTGAAATATGCTGGAGGAGAGACAAACTAAAGGGCAATCTTAGTTAATAAAGGAATAAAGTCTAGATTTTTTTATCAGTCAATAGTAGCTTTAGACGTATACACAAAAACCTGTCCTTGTTCTCGCTCTCTAAAAATAAGCTACTGATAATTGAATTGACTGATCTACACCAGTTGTAGCTTTTTTAAATAGTTTTTTGAAAGTTTTATGTCAGAGTGCTTCACCAATCAATGAGTACTTGTGAGCCAATTCCATGCAAAACCATTAAATGCGAGAGGACATTGCATGTCTATATACATGTAGACCAATTAAAGTGACTGAAATTATGATATAATAGCTGATTTTGTGCTCATTGTGCTGTAAAATGGGGTCAGTGAAGTACATAGTATACTTGTTACCACCCATTTACTCCAAATAAACCAAACCTGTGCCAAAACTGGAGTAAGCTGTCACTGAATGAAGGATTACTAAACACAAGCAATGAAATATTTGAAGCAGTTAACCGTTAATCATTTATACTGTGGCCAAAAACAGTACATTTGAATGGAATATTATTTTTGCCGGCCTGTTTCACACTGTCCTGAAGTGATTTGTGTAGAGTCATTTTATTTATATCACTGCATTTATTTTTTATGATTATTAATGTTCTTTTTTAATTATATATTTGATTTTCATTGTGCTGTTACATTCAGGATAACATTAATCATGTGTGGTTCTGTGTGGAAAACGAATCGCATCATTAGAGTTGGTCCATCACTCAAGCTCCTGCTCAGGGAGTTACACCTGTAGTGAAAAGAGCACCTTTGTACATTATTAGATAGCAGGAGTGCGAACTGTACCTTGTTTATAAGCTCAAGCTTTGGGTCAACACATGAGATCATTTTTAATGAAGCGACACAACCAGCGCAGAACGTCTTAAAACCGTTACAGAGTAGAAAACATGAAAACTTTCCTGTGGCGAGGGGCGTTGGAGTGAGGGATAGGGGTAGTTTATGTATAAATAACTGCAGGATTGCAGGCGCTGGTTGAATTGCGGTCTTTGTGTGGTTTCGAGTACGGTTAGTGTGTGCCAGTCTGGGAGGGGGCACAGAATGTGTTTAACTTGGTGTCGTGCCCATTTGTACCATTTGTTTATGTGCTCGCTTACACATAGACAAGGAGCGAGAGGCATATAACGCATGCTTACTGTAACTGTATGCTGTTCTCTAGTGCCTTAAGAGTGATGGAGTTTAGTCAACAGAGGGTGGAACTATTTTCAGTCTGAAGTGGAGTCTATTTTCAGTCTGAAGACTCTGGTTGTTCCATGCAGCAATGGAACAGATGCTCTTGCAAATCTTCCGTTCATTCATTTTCATAATTCAAAGAATTCTGAAATTTTTCCTTTAGTTTTTCATTTGCACATATTTGTATTTATCTAGTATGCTTTAGTATAGCTAAACTGTGAGTGCCTTACTTTTTTATGAATTACATTAATGTACACTACATTTATGTTCAAGTACATTAGATTTATGTACAGTACACATGTGACATGTTTAACAGATAGCAATCATGCAATTTTGGATGTTATTTGTTTTATTGGTGCACAAAACTCATGTAGATCTCATTTGTCTTTCATTGAAGCATCAGCATTCATGAAATATCTGTTAATGCAGAAAGCATTAGAGATCAACCGCTTTTTCTTGCTCGATTATGACTGATGCAGCTGATTTGACTGATTATGACTGATACAACTTAACTGATTATTAACTAATAATAATAACTTATATGCAATGCATACATTTTTTATTTCTACTTTTGACACAATGATTACTAAAAGTATTTAAATAAAATTACAAAAAGTTATGCAATTATCATATGATACATTAATGTATTTTTATTGTTATTATAAATATTAATTTATTCCTTTTTTTATAATTTTATTTTTAATAATGCAAGTGGAGCTAAGTGTGTTAACATTATTAATGACTCACTTTTTTTTTGGCACCACGTTTTAAGAAATGTGGCAGGAAATTCAGGCCAGGTGATAAGTGCACGTTATTACATCACAAAGAAAGGTCTTTGTGTTTGACCTACAGTTAAGACGTTTCCTTTTTAACTGATTTTAATGTGTGAAATGGCCTTTTTAGCATGAATTAGAGCAAATAGGGGGTTGGGGATCGAGTTTACCAACAAGATACCTTTTTATTTATTTATCTATAGCTACTTATGTGTCTTTTTATTGAATATTGCAGAATTTATTATAAATGATAAATTATCTGTGCACATCATTATTTTCTTTTAATTCATGTGCCCTTGTAATCTTTAATCAAAATAGCTTCCCCTCCTTCTTGCAGTGACATCTCTTCTCTTCAAAGCAGTAGAAACCCACAATGGTCCAATCATAGACAAAATCAAGTCCCGTCCTACATTCTTTCTTGTTCGAGAAGCCGTTTCTTTTGGATATACGTCACAAAAACGT
Organism: Scardinius erythrophthalmus; assembly: GCF_964197995.2. Classification (NCBI taxonomy): domain Eukaryota; kingdom Metazoa; phylum Chordata; class Actinopteri; order Cypriniformes; family Leuciscidae; genus Scardinius; species Scardinius erythrophthalmus. The sequence continues at coordinate 24,716,537 of NC_138227.1, read as the reverse complement.
TTAAGTTAATGGTCTTTAATACCAAGCTTTTCTTTCTTTCTGCCACTTTTCCTTTCTCTTTCCCCAACTAACAAACCCCTCCTGTGCAAACTTGGCTCCTGAGTGGTGCTTCACAGCAGCAGGCTTGTTCTTTTTGGTCTGGGTGTTTCTCTTAGCCACGCTGTTTTTCTTTTCCCCCTCCCACGGCCCCCTGCTCTCCAGCTTTCTCCACTCGCTCAGTTCACAAGCATTCCTCTGGTATTTATATTTCCCTCCTGAACCGAGCAGCGCTCGCACAGACCTTGAATTCAGCTCAGTCACAAGGCTTTCCCCCTCCGTCCTAGCTTCTCACTGGCTCACCTCTAGCCATGTGACTCGAACAGGGGGCGGGCCCGACTGCTGGCTCTCCTCTCAGGTTCCTAGTGCTCTATGGACTCGCATCTCGCACGTGCTGGTTTGTTGGTAGACAGACAGTTGGTTGACTGTTTCAGGTGTTTGTTTTCAGGGTGAGGGGGGCCGGACATTTTACATTGTGTGAACATGTACAGGCAGTTGCCACGCACCGAGAGCAGCGAATGCCTGGGCAACATGACCCCAGAGACGCAGGATATTTACCTGAGGATGGACCACCTCAGACGGCGCTCCGGGTACAGGCTGGGCAGGATCATTGCCCGCCAGCAGCTGCTGAAGAGGATAGCGGCAGGTACGACCAGGTGGAACAACATGGCATGCTATATGAGATTTTATGAGTCAAAGTCAAGTTTCTGAGGCGTATCTTTACATTGTGCTTGATAACCTTTTGAAAACCTAAAGACATATCCAGTCTTTGTTGAGGTATTATACCCATTACTTTGTCTTTCACTTGAACTTTTAACTGGGAACGGTCTCAAACTATGGGTCGGACAGTGTCAGGACTCAGATTTCACACACACATTTCTGTGACTGATTTATCTCTAGTTAGACATTCAGAAACTAATGAACTTAGTTACACGTAACAATCCCTAGCTTGACCTTTGAACCTTCATTTAACTCAAAACCTTATGTAGTTCATTTTTTCATTGCACTTTATTCATGTTGCATTATATTGAGGTAGAAAAGAAAGTATGTTTAATGGGGACACTCTTATTTGTCATCATCACACCTCCAACTTTTGTTTTCAGCTGAAGACAATGGTGAGCTGTTCAGGCATTTGACATCTTAACTCCTCCCCTTTGCTTTGTGTTCATCAACAAGAGTTTACCTGAGGCGTCTGCAGACATTACAGGGTGATTGAGACCCTGACAGACCATTCACTCTTTTGAAGGGCTGCCCTCATTTAACATATTCTTGAAGATAACACCTGTTTCTTTCTTTTTATACCAGGAATTTTACATTTCATCTAAGTGGAAAAACTGTATGAGACTTAATGACATTCTCAGTTATGTTTTGTTTAAGCATTAGCTGTTATGTCTTTCCTAAAGTTCCTCAGGAGAGATAAAAATAGACACAAATGGGATAATTATTAACATACGGGAATAGTTTAGAGCTTTTTGAAATTGTGGTTTTGGTTTTGTAATGATTTGATGAGAAATACTTGAGTTCATACTGAAAGCTCAGACATTTGATTGTAGTGTTTGGTGTCTTGGCTAATCTGAGCACTCTTTTAGAGATATATTTTGAAACGCTAGAGGAGACTTTTTTGTAGGAAACAAATTTAAGAAGCAGAACATTTACTAGTGTTTTTTATTTATTTTAGAACAAACTGTTAGGAGCAGAGCACTTCAGCAAAAGTCTCAGTTCGCTCTCCTTTTAGCCTCATTGCTTTCAAGGAGAAACATTATATACAGATATAGATATATAGATGTATTAAAGCAATCTCATTTGTGAGTTTAGAGTTATTGAATTTTATTCCATAGCTCACATAATTTGGTTTCGGAAGAATTCGATCTTATGAGCTCATATTGAAATATCAGACTTTTGATGCATGGCAGCCTTTGGTGTTTTGGCTCATCTGACCACAATTTCAGACTTTTTTGAGATCTCTTTTGAAACTCTAGATGAGACATGTGAGATTACCATAGTTTTTTGTAGGAAAAAAAATTGAGAAGCAGAATGCAAAATCATCAGTTTACTCTCTTTTTTATGTCATTTCTTTCGAGGAGAAACAAATGAGACATTAAAGAGATCTCGTTTGTGATGTCTTTCCTATTTTTTATGTCACTTGCGTGGACATTCTTTAACTGACCTCGGAGTTGTTTTCTAGAATGTTCTCAGGTTACCAGACGCAGAATGTTCTCTGAATGGAGATGTTCTCAGAAATGCAGGTATACGTCTCACGTTTAGATCTTGATGGGCTGCGATAAGGTGTTACGGCAGGGCGTGTTGGGTCTTGTCCTCTTGAATTTGTGGTGTCTGGTTTGTCATCAGGGGTATCTAGTTTTGGAGGAACACAAGACAGACAACTGCTGTAATACCTTCCTTATTTGTGGTATTATGGTGGTGTCAAATCCTGATGGATCTGCTGCATGCTTGTGGAGAAGGTAAAGGACAAATCCATTCCAAACAGGAAGTCCATTCACAAGTTTTATAGACAATCAACCTATATATATTGTAGAAAGTTCTTGTTTATGTCAGTCACGTGCAACCAGTAAAACATCTGATGTATTGTTTGTTTACACAGTAAAGGTTTTTCCTTCCTAAAGGATGTTTCCCGTATGTTGGTATAGTGCTGAAAAGTGTGAGTTCAACCTAAGCTCTAAGGAGGGTTGGAGGCAAAAGGCTCCAATTCCACCTACTCTGTTTTGTTGACATAGACACTGAGGGGGCCAAACTAAGAAAGATACAAATACCCAAAGTTTACTTTATTTGTGTATTTGTGTATCGTCTCCATAAACGCTACTTTTCAGGAAATGGAGAAAACACTATTTTTTTTAAAAATAATTAAACTGAATTGTCAAAGTTGATATTGTGGCTTTATATGTGGTCAGACACTTGCATGCGTCATTATATTATAAAATTTTTACCCAAATCAAATGGAGTTACAAGGTTTTTGACCAATGAATTTCTGAGAATATCTGACACATGTGTTTTGTCCTTTTGGCAGTAAGTGCATTGCATTACGTTTTCATCAACTTACGCACAGGCTTTTATGTACATATATATATACTAGTGTTTCTTGAGAAAAGAAAACAGCCAGTTCTTTATTTACCCTTGCATTGCAAACAAGCAGAGTTGCTCAAGAATCATTCAAATATGCTGATTTGATGCTCAAGAAATTATTACAGCTCCTCTCTCCCCAGTCTGGCCCGAACACGTAATTTATTTCATATTTCTTTGAAGCCCCTCCTTCCGCAATACGAAAAGTGCTGTGATTGGTCAGTGGGCCCAGTGTGTTGTGATTGGCAGTGCTTAGCGCATGTTCAGGAAATGTCCCGCCCCTCCATAACTGCGAGTTCTTCTCGTGTAAATATTGAGGATGGCGTAAATTTCAAACCAGTTCAAGCCAGATTCAGACCCTGACAATGTTAACAATAGGATCGTCCAGAACGGACTTCATGCACAGACTTTGCAAGCACGGATTCTCCATAAAATGTGCAGCACACAGATTAACGTTGGGTTATAATGTTCAGGAACAGTGAAAATAAATGTCATCAGCCTTAGGAAGGTCAGAAAAATGAGTTTTGGAAATGTGTTACAGAAAATACAGCAGCTATGTTAGATATTTTAATTTAATTTGTGAAATAAACCTCAGTGGAAAACATGCTGATGGAGTTGTGAAGTATGATTGATTTCCACAAATTTGTTTTCCTTTTTATTTAGTGAATTAAAGTTTTTTTTTTATTTTATTTTTTTTATTATCACTCAGGAATGTCCACAAACATCCTCATGTGGCATTACACATGCTTTAAAATGTTTTAATATAAATATGTATTTAAATATTGATATTTAATATACAGTAAATATATATATTATTTTTGTCAGCCTTTTTGCTGCTGATGTTTACTTCGTACTGCTAAATATCTTCGTCTTAACACTCTTACACTCACATAAAATTAAATTTGTCTAACAGTTTTCACAATGTTGGTTGATTTTTATTCGATTGTGTACAAAATCATCTTTAAATAGATCATAAATGTTCAATTTATTGCCAGGTATGGGCCTATAAGAGCTTTTTATGGCTTTTTAAAAATAAGTCCATTCCTCCAACATTTTTTAAAGGCTATTTATATATATATATATATATATATATATATATATATATATATATATATATATATATATATATATATATATATATATATATATATATATATATATATTTATTTATTTAAATTTTTTTTTTAAATGAAGCTTGAGAGATTGTGTGTGATTATTTAAGTTCTGTTGTCGTGGCAACCGTAGACAGGAAGTTGAGCTCTAGTTTCTCCCACTCAGATATAGCATTCCAACCTAGAAGACACCATTAGTATCCTATACTTATCTTGTTTCTTATCTTTAAGACTCTACTCTGATGGACTTAGTCTCCATAAAGAGTTTTTTTTTCCTTTTGGTGTTTGAGGTAGCTCTGAAATGAAGCTCTAGATACTTTAGTGATGTTTATAGTAATGGAGCTGCTTTGATTCCTGTGGTGCACTGGTGCTTTGAGTTCTAGATGCCCATCTGGACACCAGACACTCTGCACATCTGTTACAGCTGCACACACAATATTCAAAAATTCCCATCCTAACACATAAACACCCATTCATACATGGAGACAAACACACAGAGACACATTTTGTCAAAGCATAAAATCAATGAGCTATTCATATCTCTGGAAAAAATGTTTAATGATAGTTTCTGATTTTCCTCCCTGGGTTGAGCTAGCAGATATTTCCAAAATAGTTTTATTTGAATGTAATTCGATTGAATATAGATGCCAGAAAATAAAATTTGGAAGAACGTTTGATTTGCCAATAGCTAATGAGAATGCCAAGGGCTGCTGACAGTAATAAAAATCACTCTCATGACATTGAAACATCATTTTGATCAATTTGGCAGTACAGTATAAAAATGGATCACCTGGTGCCCATTAAATTTAAATATCTGGTCATCAAACAGGAATGAGAGAGGCACTAAGCAACAATGTGTCATCTAAGATAGTGTAAAACTCAACAAAGGTGTACTGTAACCAAGCCTAATTGTCATACTTAATTTATAGTATCCAGTGCAGGGGTCAGGAGTCAGGACAAAGGTCTGTGTCATACCCGACCTCTCCCACACAGCTCGTAACGACTCTCCCTGTAAAGATCATTACCACACTGTTGTATTGCTGTCACCTCCCATCCTCTCCCAGAGGAATTTTAATTATGGTGTTTACAGGTGATGCTCACTTTTATTTTTCTTACCACATCTCCTCTGACTGTTTTAATGTATTGATGGGAATTTGATAATTTAATGGTTATTTGTGTTGCAAAACTACACATTTGTCTGTCTATCTATCTATCTATCTATCTATCTATCGATCGATCGATCGATCGATCGATCTATCACCAGATGTTTTTAGTTATACATGCAACATTTATGGGCACCTAGAAGTTATTTTTTTGTTATACCATGGTCTGGGTGAATACTCGATTCTGATTGGCTGCAGGGTGTCCGTTAAAAAGTGATAATGTACACCTAGGAAAGACGTCCCGTCAATTTGCCTGATGACAGTTCTAAATGATTGCGCTGGCTCAAACTCACTGATCAACTGCTGCGGTCGGGCCGCTGTGGCCACGTTGCTTGGCAACGCCTGTATACGGGAGATATTAAATAGTGCGCTTGACTTAATAATAAAAACCCTCACAATTTTTACTCTAAAACACATTAAAGTATTATTAATTGATTAAATATTTCTTTCTTTCGTAAGTGACCATGGTATAAGCGGGTTAATGCCCTTCGAGGTGTCCATTGTCAGGTATTAATGGACTTCGGCGTAGTCAATGGACAATGGACTCCGCTGCGCGTCGGACAGTTCACGCCTCGCCGTCGTCCATTAATACCTGATAATGGACACCTCGTCGGGCATTAACCCTTACTTATTTGCTGTTGACATTGTATTTCATTTATCTATGGAAAACTGTCTTTACATTCTTCGCTGTGTGGGTGAGCAGGTCAGTTGAGAAGGACTTTGAGAATGCTTCCACTAGAGCTGCATGATGGGAAGGTTTTGAGAAGCACGACGCTGGACCCCCATGTCCCCGTTGTCTGCTTTTGGAAGTATAAGTGGGGGAGAGGCCCGAGCCACTCGAGCCAAAAGCAGCAAAAGCACTTCACCTTTTCTCTCGCTCCTTCACTGGATATATATCCGATTCTTTGAAAGCGTAGTGCCTCTCTGGATGGCCAAATGCTGGCATGCTTAAGTGGTAGATATCGGATTCGTTGAAATGGTCTTCTCTGAAGAGCTCAATTGCAATGCTGCCCCATCAGGCCCAAAACTCTCTCTGATGAAGGATTCTTTGTAGTCTACTTTATTCAACAGTGACAGTGGCTTGTCCGTTGCTCAAGGGGATCTGATTCAAACATTTGATCTGGAACATCATCATATTGTGATATCCTGAGAGTTCAAAACCAAAAGGGGCCTTAGAAACCACAAGATAATTAGTGTTGATTTCCAGGCTGAGTGCTCATTAGTTGCAGGGGACAAATGATTCCCAGATATCTTAAAAAGCTTGTAAAGTAAACAGGCTCCTTAGGTTTAGTTCTTAGACGTGGCTTTGGTCCAGTGTGGATGGAATCTGGTGGGTTTCCTTTCAGAATTTAGTCTCCTCAGAGTTCCTCAGATGTGTTAGAGACGTTCGTCGACGGTAGACGAGGCATGGTGAAAATGTGTGTACTGAGGATGCATAAATGTTTCCAGTGGCAAACCGTCAGTGGCTGTGATGGTAAACCCATTTATCCTGAAAGTGAATGAGTCCAGTCCTATCCATTACTTAAGAAGTTCTCAGCATGTAACTGCTTTATTATATCTTCTTTACATTATTGTATTTCATACACGATGGATGCTTTGTGTTGCTGTTGTTAAACCCAGCTCGTGAATGTGTATCTGCACAGCTGGTAAGGGTTATCTGTGTCACACGAGGGTAAATCATTGACAACCTTCACTAATGTGTGCCAGAGTCTGAATGCAGTGACCATGGATGACGTGACATATTAACAGACCTGTGGGTCGTGACTTTCTCTGCATTTCTAAATATAACCCTGGCGCTGACAAAGTCTGAGAGAGATGAATAAATCACCAATGACTGAGAATTATTTCAGTGGCTGTTCAAGGATAGAATAAAGAATGTAGTAAGGTAATTTAGTTTTTTTTTCCCTTTCAGTGAATAGTGCTTTGTTGGCTTTTTCAAATATTCTGCTGGCATGTTTTAATATATGATGGCAATTAAGTTAGACGGCAAGAAGTCATGGAATCACAGGGCCTGTCTTCTGTCTTTATACTTATTGTTAGAGAAAATGTTCTTTTAAATATTTTAAGACTATTTTTGTTCCAGTTGCATTAGCTTAGACAGTGTTTTTAGATGAAGAGAGACCCCTGCTGATGCAAATGTGAATCACAGACCTCAATGCTTTATCATTTTATAACCATTTTAATTCAAATGAATCTATACAGAACTAGAAAGCTTATATGGATAGTTTGGCTTTTAAGTGTTTTTTTTATTATATATAATACGTAATATATAATAATACCATGCGCAAAGGCAATACCATGTGAACATGATAGCACAATAATATTTTTTGAAATACCTGGAAGTGCCATAAACACCATTTTACTTCAATATGCTATTCATTACCTTCTGGTACCGCCACATACATTTTTGTAAGAAGCATTTTTCTTTGATATATACAGACACTCTTGAGTGAAATTACAGAGATTGTAGTTTCTTTTAAACCTGCTTTGCAGCAAGAGCAGGACATGTGTGCTGATAATTGCAACATCCTACAGCTGTGAGACATTGGCACGGAAAGCCAAATTGCAGTGTTGTGAGAATGTTTATACTGTATCACAAAGCAACGGGAATTACAGGATACACTCTGTGTTCATGACATGGAAAATAGTTGTGAAACGGTATTTTTAAAATCACCTATTGATTTTAGGTGCAAAGATTTGACATGTCATTATAACAGTGTCTGAGGTGTTTTTCACACGCTGAACACGTATGTACAGGCTGTCATTGTGCTTCACATATTCACACATGTCCTGATGTGGGGAAGAACTAAATAGAGGAAGTGACTGAGAAGCAGATAAATAATTAGTCCACTTATTTTTGGTAAACTGTTATGACAAAAACTCCCCAAAAAGCAGCACCATCTTTTCCTCATTATAACAAATTGGAACAACAAGAGCTGTCAAGCTTAATAAAGGGCAAAAAAGCAAAATAAAAGATGTCATAGGTTAGATTTGGGTAGAAAAATACTGAATTTTATGCAGATATTCATTGAATATATTGACATATGCCCTAATTCTGTGTCTTGTTCATGAGAGGTCAGAATAATAGTAATGAATCAACCGAATCAAATGATTAATTGACAAGATTTTTAAGACCAGTATTCTCTTAAAAATGTCTTTGTTTATGTTCTATGACAAAAAACGGAACGACATGAGTAAATGTTGACCTGATTTTCATTTTCGGATGAACTATCACTGCTCATGAGAATTCAAGATAGAAGTAGTAATGAATCTGAACTGAATCAAATGATTCATTGAAAAGATCAGACTCAAAAGAATGATTCTGAGACCAGTACACTCTTCAGTTGTCTTAATGTTCTATGGAAAAAAGAAAGAGGGATGTGCTTGGAACGACATTAGGGTGAGTAAATGTTGACCTGATTTTCGTTTCGTATGAACTATTATTTTTCGTGAGTGGATTGTTTTGATATTGTCTGGTAGATGCATAGTTTTCTCCTCCTTCGTCCAGACTCGTTCATCTCTCTTGTGATGGTTCAAGAATGATTTGTTTGTCTTAACATGGTTTTCGAAGGTTCACCCAACAGATCTTCCTGTAAGTCTTTGAGTATCGCTGAGTGGATGACGGCAGCAAGCTTTGATGACCAAATTCTGCTGAAATGCACATTAATGTTAATTCTCTGAAAATATACACAAAATAAAACCGCAGAGCTCCTGAAATGGCTGTCGAAACACTTTAGCATGTGGGAAAATGGCTGTAGGCCAGCGCCTGGAAGTGTTTATCTGGCACACAAGAGATGGTCTGCTAGATGTATTTTTTCAGGGAGCTCATCTGATTGATTTTTCTTTGTCTTGTTTAGGGGATCTTGTGTCTGGAGGGAAGGTCCTGAGGTATTCTTGTGGTTCAGGTTGAGCTGCCTTTCCTTGTATAGCTGCTCACTTGAGAGGTTTTAATGGAAGACATGTGTGGCGGAGAGACATATTGACCCCTGAGGTCAGAACGCGAACACCTGCTCTATGGCTCTGGATTATAGTTTCTTAACACTTTTGGCCACAGCTTAGAAAATCTTTTGGTCAGTACCTCCTTTTAACATTTCAATATGTTTTGACTGTCAAGAAACATTAACTAAGCTTTTGATGAAAAAGAAAGGCTGCAAAAATCCTTGCTGCACTTTTCCTGTCACCTCACTTTGGTTAAAGTCCTAAAAAACCTGTTTACGAAGTGTCACATTTACATTTCCCAGATGTTTGGTAACATTCAGAGCACTGAATATTACTCGCCAATCCTTATTTAGCCCTCTGTTTTGGGGAGTTTAGAGTCACTGCTCTGTGGTTAGGAAAGTTGATCAAGTATGAATGTCTCGGTTTTACTTGAAACTAGAGGAGCGTCGGTTTTTGCCGTAAAGACCTGGCATTCTCCATTGCAGTAGCTTTTCGGCTTGCTCCACAGCGGCCGCAATGTCAAAAATGTACTATCAATTTACAGCTATGGGGCCGGTGAATTTAAGACCCGTTATGCAGGACGTCATGGGCTTATTTGGTATACGGCTACACTTTAATCCTCCCATATATTTCCTTTTTTTCCCTTTTGTGGAGGAACGTTCTGTTGTGTATCATATTTTACACAAATGTGCAGTGTGACAAACAACCCAAAGCGATTTTCCGTGGTTAGAGCGATCCAAATATTTACCAGAAGAGGCTCTTCCACCACGTGCAGGACTCCCGAAATGGACATATCATTTTAAGCTGTCATTCTTTGTTAGGATTCAAACAATGTTGGCTGCATTTAGGTTCACATTGATGTCAGTATTCACAAGATCATTATGAATAATGGACACAATGTAAAATATCATTAAACGTTGATAGTGATTTGATAGCCTTCATCTCTTTTATGTGCAGTTTTAATCCTAATGGGATTCTGTCATCATTTACTCACTGTAAAAAAATTATTTTGAAGTATCTTCACCCAGTTCTTTCCATTTAAGATAAAATGACCACATATTTTAGCCTCCAAAAATGACAAAAAACCAAGAAAATAGTCTATACAGAACACCAAAACGTATGCTAGGTACATTGAATTGAATCACTATAGTAAAAGATGGTATATTTTTATGTTGAGTGACCTCAAATAAGGCTTACCCTGACTGAGGTTTGTGGATGAAAGCGGACAATCAGGGGGTGTCCTTGAATGGATCAGGCGAGTGTGTTACCACAGCTGCCCCAGTCTTGTTTGAATTCATTTCAGGACAAAAACACACAGAGTGACTTGTGACCCAATGAGCTTTTATCAGCAGTCAACAAGTGTTTTTCACTCTCAAAATCAATAAGCTCTCACTGTGTGCCTTTGAAAGTAGACCCACACTCCTGTTTTTTTTTTTCGTCAAAAGGGGTTGCACGCCCTGATTTTGCTAAGTTAGACGAAATCCTGGGTCAACATAGTTTGCTGATCCTGGAACAACATTCCTGTCCAAAAATGTAATCCTAACCATATCCCTAAATCTAACCCTACCCATAAGCTATCCCAAAAATCAAAGGGAAATGATAGGTGAATAACACTGATGTAGAAGAACCAAACCCTGGTTGTAAGCTTAAACTTAACATAAACTAAAAATATATCCCTCAAATCTGATTGGTTGATTGGAATGTTGTTCCAAGATCAACAAAGATGTTGATCCATGTACATTTTGCACCTGATGAATCGGGTTCTTCGAAAGGGGTTAGCCAAGCAGATACTTAGGAAATCAGAATCAGAAATGGCACTTTTTGGCTTAAAGTACGAGTTAGACGTGTTGCATCAACATCATGCCATGGAGGATAGTCATGAAAATAGCACGAGTACACTAACTGTCTGTGACTTTACCTACTGTTTTCATCATAAAATTATACTTGTTTAAAACCCATGACATGGTCGGGAAATGAGTATTATGAGCGTGATGTCCTCTCAAAAAACCCCGACTGACCTAATCCTTGTTGTTTTTGCCAACCATGAAGGCAGCAGTTCTTCCTAATGTTTAGTCAGAAAGAAGAATTTATTACATCTTATCTGGAGGGCTGCTTTTGTGCGTTACTTCCCAGCGATTGTAATTTCCTTTGGCCCACAGCCCAGCTGTGAACCTCTATCAGCAAAACTCCTGCCACAGAGGAGTGGACGTGTGAAGTTGTGAGATTACTGAGTGGCACTTCTCTTTAATTCCTGACTATTGTATGTAGGATGTTGCCCAACAGGGGTTCCTGAAGCACTGGTGCTAGTGTTAATTAAAACCTAGGCAGTGAGATAATAGAGGAGTTTTCCTACACCGTTGCCACCATGACCCACGGCTTTCCCCTGTAAAGCCACGTTTTGCTTCGCCAGCAGTTCCGACCTCTGAGTTGAATAGGGCTCTCAATAGCGGTGGGCGCTGTCTGTAAGTCTTCAAGCATCAAGCTGAGCACAAACAAGTTTTCATTTGATCACCTTCTCACACACACACACACACACACACACACACACACACACACACACACACACACACACACACACACACACACACACACACACACACACACACACACACACACACACACACACACACACACACACACACGCACACACACACACACACACACACACACACACACAAACAAACAAACAAACAAACAAAGCACACTTTTGTCCATTAACACTATATCAGACATCACAGGAGAATTCTGAAAATAATTAACATTTCTGCTGCATATCAAATTATGTTTGACTTGCATTTAATAGCAGTCTGGCAGGTAATTGATAGTAAAAATGTAATTTCATTTTTTTTGGAACAAATTGTCTTGTTAAGGCTAATACAGTAATATAGGTAAAATTTTGCTTATTGTATATTCAGAAAAGTAAACATTTTCACAGAAATTTTAATTTACTTTGAATTGTAATAAAAGCTTTGATTGTGCATGTGGAAAAAAAAATTCAGTTTACTCTAGATATTTAACAGATATTTTTCATATGATATCTCATTCCAAGCATGCTTTTCATTGTTTCCTTTGTAACCAAGTACAGTAACTGTATATATATATATATATATATATATATATATATATATTTTTTTTTTTTTAACGTTTGGAAACATTACTATTTTTTATGTTTTTGGAAGAAGTCTCTTATGCTCATCAAATTTATTTGTCAAAATACAGTAATATAGTGAAATATTATTACTATAAGCATAACTTATGGTTTTCTATTTGAATATACTTTGAAATATAATTTATTTCTATGCATATAAGATAATTGCATTTTTTTAAACCATGATAATTCATATTTTTATGATGGATTTCCATATTGAAAGACTGGATCTGTGACAAAGGTAAAACTAAATCTATCCATAAAAGTCATTTGAAAAGTAGCCAAAATAAATAATAAAAGCATTGTCGAAAATGGCAGTGGACCACAACCATCCGTATAAATGTTTTAATTCTTTGCTATCTCGCCTAGCACTGGCATTTCCTCAGAAAAATAGGTACATGACGCTCCTGCATTGGTCAGATGTGTTTAGGTAAGATGATGCTGGGTGAGATGAATCATTACCAGTTTATATGTGTTTTGGTGATGCATGAGCGCTTCTTTGACGTCTATAGACTCATCTGACGTAGACACACATACAGTGAATGGTGTTTTAAGAACCCAGTGTCCCAAAATGTTTGACCATACATGGCAATCAATCACGTTACGCTCAACCGCAGACATGTTTATACATTTGCTGCCCTTTACACTATACACATTGTGAGGTCGTAATATAATCCCCATACGAACAATAGGGAGATGGTAATCTGAGCCGGATTTATGTCTGTTTTGGCATGACACACCGCATCACTAGCCAGACAGAGCGTATACAGATTTTGGGCACGTCTGCATGTCCCCATACTCTTCGCGTCTCTTTTCATGCACATGAGCCGCATTACCACGTGTAAATATTTAGCTCTTGCTCAAGGACATTACTTTTAGATCAGGATGTGGGGTTGTGAAGTACCACTGATGGTAAAAGCTTTCGGAAATTGAACACAGGCTTAAAATCTATTCATGTTTGAGCATAAAATGTCATTTTCCCCCAGTTTCACAGACAAGACTTAAGTCTAGTATCAGACTAAAATGCGTGTTTGAGCTGTTTTAACTGAAAGCAACTTGCACTGACATATCTAGAAATATGTCACTGCCATTGTTTTGTCTCAAGATGCACATCAGTGATGTTTTTTTTTAAGGCACGTTTATAAAAGCTACTTAAATGTCCTGATTGAACTAAGGCCTAATCCTGGCTTAATCTAAACCCTGTCTGTGAAACCAGGCCTACATGTAATGTTATGACAAGAATAGTGGCCAATAGTGACCCTTCTTTTAGGATATATACTGTATACATATATATATATATATATATATAGTTGGTCAGTGTATATCTTTAAATGTTTGACCCAATGATTTTGATGCATAGTTTTTCCATTGTCTTACCAGATGTTAGGATGTTTTACCATGACACATCCAGCACAGAGGTTTCCACAGACAACAGTCTCATGTTTGTCTGTCATTTAGTATAGAAGATAGTTTCCTTTTACAAGGAAGCTTGTCTATTCTGACACAGTGAAATCAGAAGTCGAAAAAAGCATTTGTTTGAGTTCCAAGAGGTGTCTGTCAGTCCTGCGTCCCCTCAGGGGCGTATGACTCAGCCGGTGGAACTTTGATTCTATGCCATGAATTACCTCCAGGTGTTTTCCAATGAGAGCATCAGGCTTTACTGTAAGAGATTGTGAGCCTGTATCATGGCTGTTTTCAGTCACTCGACAGCCCCGTCTGGCTGATTCATAACGTTTCACAGCCGTTCCTTGTATTGCTGTTCCTGGGTTTAATGGTGTTGTTGCCTGAAGCCTTTTAGACTGACCTTCTAAGACTGATGTTATGGAGAGCTAGTACTCTGATAAGATTAAATATCCAAATAAGATCCTACAGAGTTTATTATGTACATTTGATATATTGTTTATTTTATACATTATATATTGTCATATAAAATATAAATATAAAATATATAATTTGTTTGAAATAATTTATTCAAAAATGTAAAATTATAAAAATTTTATTAAATTATTTAGTATGTTAACATTATTTACACTGTATACCTTTAAATTTATTTAATGTTTTTAGTATGTTAAATATTTAAAAGTATCGATGCACAATATATGTACCATATTGGTTATCAACATAACCATTATGGTATGATAATAATAATTATATGCACCTCATATGCAAATCTATATGTATTTAACAAAATAAATACTGTTTCAACATTTGTTTGTAATGCATTGCAACAATGATATAGCCCAAAACCATTATTAAAAAAGCTCGATCAGACAACAAAGATGCTCTTTTGAGTTTGGTGGAATGCTTTCTGGCATTATGTTGGCGACAGTCTTTTGTCTTCTTTCTTTATTGTTTGATCCCACTGCAGTAGCTACAGCCCACAAGGGCCTTCCCATAATGCTTTGGGTCACATTTCTGATGTATGTTACAATCGGTGGGCAGCAAACACTCAGCTGACACTAGATAACGTGTTGAAATGTGCCATATTTTCCCCAGTGAATCTCTTTTAATGTTCGCTTCTTTTGATTTTACATTCTCTTTCGCTTTTCCGTCATCCAGAGGAGCATTACAGGAATTTGGATCATTTTGGTTTCCCCCAGTTTGTCCCATTTTCCCAGCAACAGGGAGGTTCCAAAAGGGAGCGATGCCACCGAAGATCCATTTTTGGGTTCCCCAAAGAACAGTTCTTAAAAGAAACATTTCTTAGAGTGAAGAACATTTAAAAAAAATCTGAATATAAAGAACCTTTTTGTGTAATGGAAAGGTTCCATGAATGTTGAAGGTTCTACTTGAATCTGTAGATTCTAAGAAAGAACCTTTTAAGAGGGAAGAGGGCGACTGTTTCACCCTGCTTGCTTGTGCAGTCAGGAAGATTTTGCCAACATCAAAGTCGCCCCCCAAGCTATAAAACTCAAAGTTAAGGGATGTGAGACATCCTGCAGTCTTTACTACATGAGCTAGATTGTAGGTTTGGGAGACCGATTGGATCAGCGGGGGTTGATTACGTCATAAGACGGCAAGAAAAGAAAGTCCCGCATTGCCAGTGTCCTGCCACTTAGAGGGCGACCGAAAGGGCAGTGCCAAGAGAAGGAATGAGTTGTGATGGTTTAAGTGGAAGAGAGAAGAGGAATGGAGGGGGGTAGATATACTGGAAGGGGGCTTGGACTTGAGGACCAATGAGAGTAAATCAAAGACAGAGGGAGTGAAAAATAAAGGGGAGGGAAATAGGAAGTGAGAGAGAGAGAGAGAGAGAAACACAAAAGCTGAGAAGAGAGAAGCAGAAGAGGAGAGAGTTAAGAGCACACAGGAAAGATGTTTTGGGAAGAAGCAATTCTGGTTTAAACTTTACAGGACTGTTCTTTTTAACAGGATGAAAGTCTCTCGTAAGTACATGTACAACTTTATAAAATTTAATTGATCTGTTCTTCCACTGCGTTTAATTTATTTATGGCTTATTTCAAATGTTTGTAAGTTACATGGCATTTGAATAACTCCCAGAATCCACACATCTGTGAAGCTAAACATTGTGACAGATGTCTAGATGACTTTTTTTCAAGAAAATACAATTTCAGTCTTTCTACTTAAAAAGTTCATTTTTAATTTTGTTACTTGCCATTTCTTTGTAATTATTTGTGGAATTTACTTGTAATTTCCAAGTGAAAAGGGTTTAGAACAAAAATCCTACACCAAATTCTTGTTCAGTGTATTCAATTCCTAACGGGATTTGTGACAGCTTGCCAAAGTGCCAGCGTGTGCCATGACTGACCTTGAGTGAACACCGTATCCCGCCTTCTTTTACATAAGGTTATTCAATGAGGAAAGGAAGGTGTCTGTGTTTCTCACATATTAAATGGCACTCTTTTAGCATTGTGTCGGTGGTATGCTGTGTTACGAAGTTATTGTTGTGGCAGTCATTGTACTCTGCACGCAGTTTGGTCGCATTTAAAAGCGAGAGTTTCCCCCGCTGGTGGCGTGCCAGTAGCTGAGCTCTTTATCCTTCCGATTCTTTGAAAAAAGACAATGACGGAAAAGAAATCGTAGCTTTCGTGATAGTGTTACGGAATACTGTGCGACGTGGAATTCCCGGCTTAGGTTTCTGGCTGTTACCGTATTGGCTGCAGCTGTGGGACGTTGATAAGGATGCCGCTACACTTTCAGTGTTACCGTACAGTGCAGGAGGTGCTATGTGTCACCCACAGCACTCCTGGGAATTGACGCTTAGTCACAAAGGAGGTTTCCTCACCTTCTGTTGAACCAATTGAATGGCGCTCAGTTTTCAGTTACAGGCATGTTGATGTTTTATATAACAGTGATATTTGTTTTTAAATAGATACCAATTTTTCTATTAGAGAGGATTATTTTGTGTTCCATCCACTATTGTGAACAAACTTTGTTTAATCTTTAAAGGGAATTTGTTCATTAAATGTTACATACTTTTTTGTTTTGTTACTGTTTTTCGGGAACACATATTCACTATTATACTACAGGGCCGTTGAATGCTTGAATCTGATTGGTTGACGAACGTTCTAAGGTGTGCATTATTTTCAGGGAAACGCTCGGCTAAAGTAGTTCCAGGCAGGTCTTGACTGCATTACAGTTCCATATCACTTCGCGTAGTTAACTGTAATAACGGAAAATAGGATACAATTCATAACAAGAAAAAACATTTAGCCCCATGCGCTTGATCTGCAATTTTCAATGTCTAGCTTCACAATCAATGGAAACATGCAGTTTAATTTTAATAAATAAAGTATATTCCTATCTATAATCAATAGAAAATTAAACTGACTCCGCTTCGCGTCGTGACCGCATTACCACCTCGGGTGTGCATTATTTTTCTAATAATTCAACGGCCTGTCGTCAATTATTCCTTACTTAACTATGACTTTTGCCTCAATAAACTCCTAATTACTGCTTCTTAATAGTTAGTAAAGTAGTCGTTATGTTTAGGTATTGGGTAGGATTAAGGGATGTAGAATATGGTCATGCAGAATAAGGCTTTAATATGTGCTAATAAATACTAATAAACAGCCAATATCCTAGTAATATGCATTCTAATAAGCACCTAGTTAGTAGTGAAAATTGAACCCTAAAATAAAGTGTTACCTGTTTTTCTATACTCCAATGTTTTACACAAGAAATGTCATTTAAATTCACTTGGGATATCCAGAGCAGTTTTGGTTGTTTTGATTATAATAGATGAATGAATGGTGGAGTTTGAGTTCTGTTCTTATTTTTTATTTTTTTTTTATGTACCATGTTAGAAGTTTCCCTCTATTTGTTTTTAATAATTTTAATGCATATATGCAAAAATAGGATCTATTTCAATTAAACGCTTTGTATTTGTCAAAGAATCCAGATTTTTTTTTTTAAATCTCAGTTTCCACAAAAATATCAAGCAACACATTGATTATAATAAGAAATGTTTTTTGAGCAGCTTATCAGCATATTAGAATGATTTCTGAAGGATCGTGTGACTGAAGACTGGAGATATAATGCTGAAAATTCATCTTTACCATCACAGGAATAAATACATTTCAATAGAAAACTGTTATTTTAAAGTTATTTAGTAAAATTTCTAAAATATTTAAATATTTTATTTATATTAAATATCGGCCTCATTGGTCAACCTTGTCTAAGTATTTGTATCAACGATTAAGTCAATCCCTAAACTGTTTTGTGACATATTTAGAGAGGACTTGAGGTAATTTCATGTCATATCGTGGGCTTTTGAACCTCAAGGACATTTTATCTGCTAATATTTGCCAGTAGCTTTGCTTGTTACATGCATTAGTTTACTTCAGTCAGATAAATCCCTCAGAGGTTACTGCTATAGGCTCTGAGTTTCGTGACGTGCTTATAAAGAAAAATCTTATATCAGTTGACGTGTGCAGCATTTAGTCTTTCCCACAGGAGCTGCTGAAGTGAACAAACCGTATTGTTCGGTAAATGAGGTGACACAAAAGAAATGTAATCTTAGTGGGGTGGAGGCAGCGTAGGAATTCTCACCACGGTTCTACATATTACTGTCAATATGATGAATGGAAACCCAGGCGACTGACTCTCTGACGCAGCTCGGAGGGCAGGCATATGGGCTTCACCCACCCACAGGAGACCCTTTGGGGCGTGATTTGGATTGTCAAGTGGTTTGGCATGAGATTCAGGCCTTTTTTTCTTTATTGAGCTGTTGAGAGTTGTATAAGTTGAAGGTCACCTTAGAGAGTCACTCCTGTACTGCTGAATCAGGTGAGAATGGCTGTTAAAGAGACGTTGTTTAAGATTCAAGAATCAGTAGAAAAGTTTCTGTTAGATCCTAAGGTTTTAAGATACATTGGATGATATACAGTTTTATTGATTGACAAATTAACTAAACAGGATCTACCTACTTCATATATTGTCAATGGGTGTTTGTGCATGTATAGTCTGCATTTGTTTAAACTTGCCGGTCTGTGTCTTGGTTCCTCCCATGGTTTCTTCCTCATCTTATCTAAACATCTTAGGGAATTTTTGGCTTGATCCCTGTGGATTGTAAGGCAGTGTTTTGTATTGTGAAAAGCACTAAACAAATACATTGTAATTGAACCAAATGTGACTTTCAGTCATTTTTATATGGTATTAAAGTATATAGCAGATGTCTATAATTATGATTTGTTGACAGTGAACTTGAGTAACTTGATAGCTGGTTGAAAAGCGATGAAATCTTAAACAAAAGAACCCATGTGCTTATGTTCTGATATTGTTTTGTAAATATCGGATTTAGCTGTTTCAAGCCCAAACACTGACTTACATTTCTCTTTCTAGCTGTCAGTATTAAATTGTGTGTATTTTACGCATATTTTGTGAGATCATCTTATGAACAGCTTATGTCACTGACTGTTGTCATCTTTGTCTCAGATATTTCTCCTTCTACAAAAAATAAAAACAGCACACATGAGACAATTATTGACACATGCAGTAAAAGTATAGATATGTAAAACTAATGTGGATGGTATAGATCATATAATGTGGCATTGAAAGATTTTGATGAGAAAAGTTGGAGTTGATATTGAAATCTCTTTATTGCAGACTTTCTGAGCATGTGAGTTTATTGGGGTGTTTTTTCTCAAGATAAAATGATCTCCAATCACTCTTTATTTATCTCATTGCTGCTATTTATTTGTGATTTTCCTTCCCGTTTTTATTTTTTAACACTCTTGAGGGTCTTTGACCTTTTTGGTCAACCCTAAAAAAATTGTTTTGTTCAGTGGACCCACAAATCAATATATTTATGAATGTTCCATGCCTTCTGGAAGATAATATTAATCACACAGTTTCCTAGCGTTATTCCAAAGCTGACCACTAAAAGCTTTTTTTTTTTTTGAGGAAAAATCAAAAACAGGCTTCAGACATTCTACTACATTATGTTAACCCTCCAGAAGGTTTGCGTCAAGTGACGTCTATTGGGACGTGTTACGTAAAAGTCTTTGGTTATATGAACAGGATCATGATGCGCATTTTGTAACTGATATTCTTAATCCTGAAGATCTTGAGCTATCCTCGTTTTATCATGTAGGATTACGAGCAAACTTTACAGGCTCACAGGGCTATGTGATTATCCTGTAACCTGGCTGGTTCCTGACCTACAAGAATAACCTTGTTCATGCAGTGGAAGGAAGAGAAACATAATTAAATCACACAGAACTGATTATGTTATGTAATACAGTAGCTCCTCACTCTTTCTCTCTCTCTCGCTCCCTCTCTCTTTTCCTGTCCAAGAGCACACAAGCTCTTCTAAAAATAGTTTTGACGATAACTGTCTATGAAACAATATGCTAGTGGTCCTCCTAGTCTCCTTACACTGTGCCCTTACTAGGATGCAACAAGTTTCCACTGACAAACACACTGCCAATAAATTTATCTGAATATACATCTGTCTGCCTGCCTGTCTGTCTGTGTGTGTATTTACATGTATATATATATTTTATATAGATATATGTGAGTGTGTGTGTGCACACAAATGTTTATACTATATTAATATAGAAAAATACTGATGAACTTTTTTGACAGTACACTTTACGTGAAACTGCTGCATAGCGCAACGCAATCACCAATCAGCACGTATGTTTAACAGTTATGTGGAGATGGAATTTGGACCAATGAGATTTCACGGTGGGCGGAGCTATTCAGCCAACTTGTTGCAGTCACAGTGTTATAATATAATAAATATAATGCCACTCAGTATAGTTCATTAATTGTAAATCAACCGGAAGTTTATCTTCCCTATATTGAGAGTATCTTAAATGCTAAAATGCAGAGGATTGTATACAAAGTATATCCATGTGAATATGCTGTACTTTGGCTTTGTTTTAGAGAGACATGAAAGATGCCTGACTTTGTTATTATGTGGTCATTATGATCTCAAAGTTTGAAGCAACCCATGAAACTGGGCCCTCTAATAATCTTTTTTCTTCTTTGTCTTTATATATCGAAGATAGACATGCTTTATGAGTCTGACATGTACATATATTTTGTGTTGCAGAAATCGAGGCAAAAGAAGCTTGTGACTGGCTACGGGCGGCAGGATTCCCCCAGTACGCCCAGCTCTTTGAAGGTAACACTTCACCACACGAGAAACTTTTATAAAACCTCACAAATGTTATCACACCCAACTGTAAATTTGTAGTTAAAACTGATTCGAGAGAGACTGGTACTCTCATTCAGATTTCGAAACAATTGTATGACATCAGCATCATTTAGCGCAAACAGAAGTTTTTAATGTGGAGTTTAGTTTCCGATGTAGTTGCGACAGGCTCGTGTTAATGGCTGCCAGACCTGATGATGTTAAGCTGGTTTTAGCTCATTCATTTCCCCTGTGGTGGGATGCGTATCTTTTTCATATCACCTCAAATGTGCCTCTTTTAACTCCTACATCTGAAATTTTCATCTGAAATGCTGAGAGGTACAGGTCATTGGTCAAACTGGTTCCAGTTAAGAGGTACCACTTGAACATACTAGAGTATGACATCTTCAAAGGGAAACAGAGGTCATGGGAATAACCTTGCCACAAAAACACTGCCTTTTTCACTCGCCCTTGGCGAACGCTTTTGATGTTGGAGTGTTAGTCTTTGGATGCAATTGTGTGAACACTCTCTATTTTTCTTTTCTTTTTATATTTCTTCAGCACCCAAGGTGTTATTTTTGTATAATGGATATTTACTAGAATCCATTTGAAGTTTTAGTGCATTTACACATCTTGATATTTCATATAAAATAGATATGAAATTATAGATTATTATTTAAACCTGGAAATAAGACATTGGCTCACAGTTTTTGTAGCAAGATAAACAATAATTAAAGTGCCCCTATTAAGCTATTTTAAAGGTTCTTATTCTTTTTGGAGGTGTCCTACAATATATTTACATCCATCCAAGGTCAACAACACTTTAATTTTCTAATAATATACATTGCACATCACCTCATTCTTCAAAGAGTCTGAAATCAGTTAATTAGAAGATTCTGTCTCTCTTAACCCCTCCTTTCCGATAGCCTATTCTGCTCTGATTGGTCAGACGGCCCAGTCTGTTGTGATTGGTCTACCGCTTACAGTGCGTGTTGGAAACAAAACGGATCTGAATTTCAGTTCTGTTGTTGCATTATTACATAGGTATGTAACATGAAGTGAGACTGGATGACCTTTTACATTCACAAACGGTTATTTTACACACTGCATGAAAGGTAATAATCGAAAAAGCATAATAGGTGCACTTATATTTGATTTTGTTTTTGAAATCCACATTTTTTAATTGAATTAATTTGCAACTTATTATGTAAGAAAAATTGTGTCCTATTATGCAATCCATTTTTTGTATTAATATTACTACATTGTTATCTCAGTGGCAGACACAGAATCAAAGTGCATAATAGAATCTTCCCATAATGCATCTCTTTAAAAAGTGTCGTTTTGGAATTTCCAGCATTTCAATGCCAGAACCCAGTGACTCTCCCTGAATCTGTGTTTTTACTTATGTCATTCTGCAAAGACAAAAAAATATAATGAAACATTTAATTGTACCAGAGGAATGTTAGCTTCAGCAGGGTCTGGATCCAGTCACCCTGTTACATAAGTTGGACACCATACTCAGTAGAAGACGTAATGGCTTCTCAAAGCCAAGCTCAGTTTTTGGGGGGCAAAGCCTGTCTCAGTTTATTAGCATCTGGAAGTCTAAAACAAGTTAGCTACTCTCTTTGCCTTGGCTATCGCTCTGGAAAGAATGTGTTGTCAGGTTTTTTTTTTAAGAGTGTGGGCGCTTGAATTCCTCTGTATTCACTGTGAACATGCAAGATTGGCCTGTTAACGAATCAGAGGGAAATCATTACGTCCCTAAAAGGCATCTGTTTTTTTTCCAGCATTATAATGAGCTTGATTGTTGAAATGGGATATGCCTGTGTTTCTTTACAGATTCTCAGTTTCCAATTGACATCTCTCCTGTGAAGAAAGACCATGACTTCTTGGACAAAGACCTTGTGGAACCTCTATGCCGGTAAGGACTGTGTACTTCCTAAACCAAAAAAAGTCCATAGTCCATAAACCACTGAACCTTATGAACACCGCAATTTCAGTCATTTAGGACATTCTGTGTTTTCTGTATTTCTTGGGAAACACAATGAGTGTAATATACAAACTTTATTGAGCCAGTTGTTTCTTTGTAAATGACATTATGTACTTGTGCATTTCAAAAAGGTTAACATGAGAGAATCTACACTGGACTTGAGATTAAAGTGTAAGTTGCAGGTTAAATTTTTCACGAAGATAATGCAATGTGTTTATTAAACATAAAGATAAGAACTGCCCACCATTGTTTTTTTATACCAAAATGCTGATATAATATGAAAAGTTGGCACTTTTAACAGTGGTTTTAACCGCTCCCGCTCCCTTCCACTAGATGGGGCGTGACGTCATATGAGGAACTCACTAGTAGAGTTACCGTACGCTAGCAGCTATAGATGCCTTACATAACTTCAGAAAAGTTGGTTGTATGTTTTATTTGATAAAAAAAAAAAAATGGAATAACTCCATTGTAAACATACTCGTGTGTGCTGACTTCAAGGGGACCGTGATCCTGCCTGAAATGAGAATAAGCTATTCGCAAAACAAACGGGTTCAGGCACGTCAGATCAGCCGGTCGCGGGTCGAGCTGCTCCACTAAACTCCAAAACGCGTTCACCTCACGGCAGCACACACTCTCCACTGCTGATAGCCCACACAAACACAGTGATGGGGACATCGATCTCTATTTTTCTTTTCTGACAATAAACATCGCTAATTAAATCGTGAGAAATTGATAACGCGTAGATTGAGGAAGGGTATTACATGACGTTTGAGGCGGCGATGAGACTAGCTATTGATGCCTGTGCAGTGTGTGCATCTCTAACGTTGCAGCTCTGATTTGGACTGACTTACTGTAAGTAAATAATGTATTCAGTTCAGTCGTTGTCCCTCCTTGCTATTCTACATGACGGCAATATTTTGAAAAGACTTGCTTGTTCCGTTATATTATCCGGGTTAAGTTTGCACCAGGCTAGACTATAACATAGCTAACGTTACTCACCAGGACTCTTGGCCAACCCTCCACTAATTCTCCTCACACCAAGCATTAATAACTCTTTGAGTGCCATGGCTGCCCTCTCTCACGCCTGACCAGTTAAAAATTGTAGGGCTGTGGTCCATAAAGAATTTGATGGTTTCCCACATCCTCAGTCGTTCTCCAAATAGCTATAATACAGTAAGAATCTAGCAGAGTATGGGTTGCGAGTTCCTCTTGTGACGTCATCACCCAGTAACTGAAAAAACACGCTACCGTTGAAGAAACCCCAATAAATGTTATTTTAACGCATTTTAAGACAGAAATAATTAAATATATACATATAGAGCACTTTAATTTACACATTAATTGGCTGTGGTGGTTAACCTGCAACTTACACTTTAATTAACGCAATACACAATGACAGCAATAAAACAAGAAGACATATTTGACTCTTAGGACCTTGTCATTACTGATGACTAAAGGAAATGTTATGGTGATAAACTAATCGTCAATAACAGGATTTCATTTAGATCTACTATTTTGTAGTGGTTGAGGGTTGTAACCCTTCACAGACATTACAATGGCAAATCAATAGCTTTTAAATGGTGTTAGTCATCAGTAGTGACGACAAGACATTTTTTATTGCTGTAATTGTGTGTTTTAAAAGTCTGGTGTAGTTTTTCTCATGTCGGTCTTCTTATGATGCAGAAGTAAATAATGACTTGATGAAAGCAACTACTGACTCAATAAAGTTGGTAAAGTACAGCATGTTCTCAATGAGTTAGCTTTTCCTCTTGTTTAGACACTGAATTTGAGTTCCCAAATTAAGATGAAAAGAGCCTTCCAGTAACTTTGGTTGCCTTGGAGACTACCCTGGTAGGAGAGCATTGGGGCAAAGGGGGGCGTACTCAAGCTGGTCTACTGTGACTCTAAACAACCCTTAAGCAACTCATCGAAATTCCAAACCTGTTTACTGTTGTATGGGAAACAATGTCTGACATTCCCACCTCTCCCCCTGACTTCTCACTTTTCTACAGCGCCCGGAGGGGAACAACCCGGTAAACAATTCTAGCACGACATGCCCAGTAAGAGCGCTGATGAGGAGTTTGTTAGCTGTGGATGTTTGCAAGACCCAGTGAAAAAGTTAACACCTTTAACCTTTCTGACACTTTGCTCTCTGCAATTTGCAGATGAAGACTGCTTGATTTGTGGACTAATAGCTTAGCTTGTTTAATAAATAATTATCAGGAAGTCATCAAAGTAGCCCTATTAACTCTTCATATTTTTCGCCAAATGTAGGGTTGTCGTGATACCAATAATTCAATGGTCAATACCAATACCAGTGAAATTCTTAATACAAATTTTGATACCACAATAAAAAACTATGTTAATATTATATTAAATATTAATACATTAAATGAAAACAAAGTTAACATTTATGGTGATGCCTTGTCTTATTGGGACCAGTGTCTTATTTTCTTGAGTGAATTGTTTAATCTTTGCTCTCCATTGACTATGGCCAATGTCTTTCAGTTTGTTTTATTATGCAATTCATGTTTTATATCTTAAGTCTTTTTGCTTTCATGGCACTCACACAGACCACTGAACAATATAAAGAGTCATAAAATGTCATGATTATTACATCACAAACACCGGCTTGGTTTCCATGCATGCTTCAAGATGTTGTCGTCTTTTCCACATTATTATTTTCTTTCCCTTTGCAGCATTAACAGCTTCTAATAAATCTTCCCTGCACACTTTCAGATCCAGGAGGAGACTTCTTTATTTCTTTTACATTTATTGGAAATATTGATACGTTGCGGTGTTGCTTCAAGACCTTTATTGTGAAAGGTTGTAATTTAAATGCTCTGCTATTCAAAAAGACTCAAGTTCAAAGAGAAGCTTGAGCCCACAACTTTGTCAAAAGCTCAGAAAGCTGCTTTACTTTCATCCCAAAGGAGTTTTCCATATTTGATGGACCACGCAAATGACTAAAAAAGAAAGACCTATTTTCAAGAGATTTTGGGAATGGCATCAAAGAAAAGCAAGCTCTTATGGTTTTTGTTCGGTGTTTTGAATTTGAGGGTAAAAACAGGCCTCTCAGACCTGGAAGAGTGACTATGTGGCAGCTGGAATCAACACCACATTAGTTGCTCTTGAGGACCATTGAAAACCATGACAACTGCAGCTCGCAAGCTTTCGCCAATTAAAAGCAAGTGTACATGAGAGAGAGTAGGACATTGGCCAATTATTGTGCCTAATTAGGTTTGCTGCTCACCAGAGCTGAGTGTTGGATAGCAAGGACATAGATCTTATAGCTTGATTATATTAGAAACAGCCACGGAAGGCTGTTCTGATATTGTGTCCACATCACTGCTGTATACGCAATGCAAAATAAAGCCAGTTGGTAGGAAAGGCTTTTTGAATTTCTATCCATCTTTTTTTCTATTTAGGCGACTGAATACGCTGAACAAGTGTGCCTCTATGAAACTTGATGTAAACCTTCCCAAGAAAAAAGTAAGTGTTGCATAATTTCTATTTAACACTAGCAGTGTATGTGCATTGTTCTAGCGAATTCATGTTATGGTGGTTTTGCTGCAAGAATTAAGATCTATATAATGACTAGCACAAAACACCTCGTGTTTTAACTCTAAAAAACAACTACAACCCTTTTTTATCACAATAAAATTGATATATGAGGAACCCACTAGCATAGTCTTGAGTGAATTGATATTTCTGCTTTCTTTCCTAAAGTATAGTATCACTTATTGTACCACCTAAATATATTGAATAGAAACTGATACTTTGTGTTATATCACACTGGTTATATAATCATTTAACAGAGGAAGGAATGTGCCCTTTGAGAACTTGAAAAAGCCATTTGAGTGAATCTAAACTGTTACCTCTGGGGGTTCTGGATTGTGGAGAAGGAAAAAGGAAAAAAAAGAGAGAGTGAAAGAAACAGTTTTCTTGAAGGATTGGGATGGTATTCAAGTGTTGAATTATTGCTAACCTAGTAAAGGAAAAGGTATGGCAATAAAAAGAAAGACATATTTATTCATTCCCTTGTTGATTTGCAGAGCGAAGACTCAGATGAAGATGACCTCTTTGCCATCAGTGACAAATGGACCTTTGAATGGAGCAGTCGCCGCTGGTCCAGGCTCCAAGACATTGATTGTCTGCTGAGGGGTGTGGAAAACAAGAATTCTGGGGAGAACTCTGCTCTGAGGCCAACAACCAGCAGCGAGAGTGTTCTAACAGATTTGAGCGAGCCAGAGGTCTCCTCGCTCCACAGCGAGAGCAGCGGTGGAAGTGGCGTTATTCCTGCGCACAGCGCGGAAGACTCGGACAGCTCACACCGCACCTGCTCGGACTCTGCGGCCATGCCTGACCACACATCACTAGGTGTGGCCCATCTCTCGAGCTACGTTTCGCTGCCTGTAAAGCATGCCAAGCGAGGACGGACACGAGCTAAGGAGTTCTTACGCCGCATGGAGGCTTTGCAGTTACGGGGAGCAATGGGTGGAGGAGGGAACAGGAGTCTTGTTATAAGTGCCCCGGTTCTCCAACAAGAACCCCAGGCTGTGAAAACTCTCCATTGTGTGGAGATTATCAATTGCGACGTGCGTCTAGTGGAGCAACCTTCCGGCATGGGGTTGCCATCCCAGTCCAGCAGCGAAGGGAGCAGCAGTCAGTCCAGTGGGAGTGCCGTCAGTACGCCAAACCTGAAGGAACGCAATGTCCATCGGGCCAATCACAAGCGTAGCGGGATGTACCTGGAGGACTTGGATGTGTTTTCCAGTCTCATCCAGGGTAAGCGCGTGGCCGAGCAGAACCGCCGCAATGAGTTCCGCTCCTACGAGGACCTGGTGGTGCATATTCCTAAAGATCACAAACCTGGAACCTTTCCCAAAGCTCTGTCCATTGAGAGTCTTTCACCCTCAACGGCAACCTCCATCAACTGGCACTTGGCAAGCATGGACTCGGATGTCAAACGTCCACCCAGCATCAAAGAACCTCGGCCCATCACGCAGTGCTGCACACGAGGCAGTCGGATCAGCATTTATGACAATGTACCTGGCTCACACCTGTATGCCAGCACCGGCGACCTCATAGACTTGGAAAAGGAAGACCTTTTCCCACATTTGGACGATATTCTGCAACATGTTAATGGGCTGCAACAGATCGTGGACCACTGGTCCAAGAATGTACTGCCCAATAGTGAAAATGCAGGGAAGGAGCGAGTTGATCTTAATGGAGAGAGACAAGGGGACCTGAAGTCATCCAGCCAGATCACATTGGACTTTGAGGGACAATCAGTTCTGGAGGGTCAGGCTACCCTCAGTGATGTAGACAGGGATGGGGTGTCGCTTAATGAAACAGAATCCACAGGAATGAGGGAAAGGAGAGACTCTGGTGTCGGGGCTTCGCTTACCAGACCAAAACGGTAAGATTCAGAGCTAACAATGCTATACTATATAGTATGTATTGCATTCAGAGCTGTAGAAGTTAATTAGAAATCATTTGTCTGGTCTGTAAATTTGTATGTATGCATGTGTATTTAAAACAAAACCTTTATGTAGTAGTTTTTTGAGATGCACCGATCGACCGATCGAATCAGCTGATTTTCCGCATGCTCAGCCTGGACCAGTGACCAGCCATTCAGTCTCAGGTCTTTCCAATTCCTAGCCGGTCCGTTTTTGTGCCAGCGGCACAGGTATTCTCTCCGATGGCGAAGTAACATACACCCGCTTCCTCTGACTCTCGGTGTGTGTCCACTGGCGTGGATCGAGTGGAGCAGAGAGAGTGTTTTCAGTTCATTCCAATGGATGTTGAGCTTCACGCACGAGCGAGAAGCACAACTTCCATAGGATTTAATTGGAAACGCTCGCTCTGCTCTGCTCGCTCTGCGCCAGTGAACTCGCACTGTCACTCCGGTTATAGTGCTTGTATTGCGCATAATTTTACTAATTCCTACAGGTTTCGTTCTCACACCAAAAGCGTGTGGACCACTGACCGTCTTGGCGAGCATTCAGTTAAACAGAGTCAGTTTTAGAACATAAACAGTTGAGAGAAAACAAATGTTTTGTAACAGTTTATTAGATCCGTGCATAAGCTCTTAAAGTGACAGCAGCCTAATATTCCTGCTGCTGTCTGTTTTAATGTTAATCAATCTACAGACTCACTGCAAAATATCATTCACTGCTCTCGACTGAGTAACTTTAACAAGGATTAAACTATTTAATTTATACAATGAAGACTACCTAATGTTATTTTACATTTGTTTGCTTTAATTTCTGTAGTATTTCTTGAATGCTAACCGACTGTTACAGTAAACCCACCTGAAAAACTTAAAGATGTGTTTATTTCATATCTGTCTTTATTATGTTGCATTAATTTATGCAGTTTGCAATTTGTGTATTTGTTCTTATTTTATTACTGACTTTTTACCTGTGTTTTTTTATGAAAATAAAATATTGCATTGAAGAAAAGCCGATTTTTGTTTGTATAGGCTGTCAATTATAGTTTTTAGAAAGAAAATCGGAATCGGCAAAAATTGGTATCCACAGATTGGAAATCGGAATTGGCCAAGAAAATTGCAATCGGTGCATTTCTTGTAGTTTTAGAATTGTCCAAATGCTGGTTTGGGTCGTTGTACTCAAAGTCAGCCATTCATTCACCCTCAGGTTTGAATCCCTAACATGGTTCCCTGCTCTTTGTTTAGCTTGCGATGGCCGAGCTTCCAGATTTCCAACCGCCTCAGCCATTCGGTCGCCTCTCTCCAGATCTCCAGCCAATCTGCGTCCCAGCTTAGTCTGCTACAGAAATTTTCCTTGCTCCGTCTCACTGCCATTATGGAGAAGTACTCCATGTCCAACAAACATGGCTGGACCTGGTAAGAATCTGTTAGAAAAATAATCAGATCCTATGGGATTTAAGTTACTGTTTTACTGTAGTTTAAAGCTTCAGTCTCTAAGTGGTTGTGTTATGATTAGCTCAAGAGGGAGTACCAGTAAATCCTAACCCATGCACCCTCTACTGGTCACTATTGTTACAGCAGCCTACTGTTGATAAAACTGTGATAACTCCACAAAGCTTTATTGTTTAACTTGTTTCATTTACCTGTATTGATGACTTTACTACTCTTAAAACATAAAATATAAAAATTGCCACTGTGAAATAGGTAATATGGTATAAAAACCTCTCAATTATTCTTTGTCTCACAGGTCTGTGCCAAAGTTCATGAAGAGGATGAAGGTTCCAGACTATAAGGATAAGAATGTGTTCGGGGTTCCACTTATTGTGCATGTTCAACGCTTTGGCCAGCCTCTGCCTCTTGGTGTGCAGCAGGCTTTGCGCTACCTCAGGAGCCAGTGCCTTGATCAGGTCAGTCAGGCTCATCAAATCAACAATATAACTATCAAAATCTAATGGCAATCTGAAAACAGTAATTAAATGTTATTATTCTTCTAAATGCAATTCTAAATCATTCAATTGCCACTTTTTTGTAAGTCAACTTAATTTCTTTACATTTAAAATGTTCTGTTTCCTAGGTGGGTCTTTTTCGCAAGTCGGGAGTGAAGTCTCGAATCCAAGCCCTCAGACAGATGAATGAGAGTTCTCCAGATGATGTCAACTATGAAGACCAGTCTGCGTATGATGTGGCCGACATGGTCAAACAGTTCTTCAGGGATCTGCCTGAGCCACTTCTGACCAGTAAACTGGGTGAAACCTTCCTCCACATTTACCAATGTAAGAAACACTCCCTCCCCAAACTCTAACCTAACTCTTCTCCTACATCCATCTCATGCATTCAGGAAAAGAAATACATACTTCCTTTACTCATCTGATCCTCGTTTCCTCTTTAGATGTGCCCAAAGAGCAGCGCTTACAGGCCGTGCAGGCGGCCATCATGCTGATGTCAGATGAAAACAGGGAAGTATTGCAAACACTGCTCTGCTTCCTGAGCGACGTCACTTCCGTGCAGGAGAATCAAATGACACCCATGAACATCGCAGTGTGTTTGGCACCTTCGCTTTTTCATCTCAACATCCTGAAGAAGGACAATCTTGCACCAAGGTAGCAATTATATCTACTATCAATGGTTAGGTTAGGTTAGAAATCTTTATAAATCTTCATAAAGGAGAAACTAATTTGCCATTATTTCAACTATACATTACAATTCAACACTACATTCACACACACTATTTTATATACCATTTTATCTACTATCATATATACCATTAAGTTCATCCATCCATCCATAAAGCAACACTAAATTAAGATGCATTTTCCCAATAATTAATACTGAGTTTATGTATGACATGACTTTACATTTTTGATCATATTGTTATTTTAATTAGCATTATTTTACATTGTATTATTTAAAAAAAAAATGTATTCAACTTTTTGTAACATGAAATACATATTTAAATACATTTGATAAAAGTTTTCTTAACTAAAGCATTTTCTGATCTGTCAACAGAGCTATGCAGATGCAGAAAAAGTATGCTACAGGGAGGCCAGACCAAAAGGACCTGAATGAAAACCTGGCTGCCACTCAGGGCCTGGCACACATGATCACAGAGTGCAACCGCTTGTTTGAGGTGAGACACATACACACACTAAATTTGTTTTTATTGGCCTTTTCAATTATCCCTACTGTTGAGTACAAATTGTTTTATTTTCCCTCAGATTCCACATGAAATGGTGACACAATCGCGGAACTCTTACGTGGAGGCGGAGCTTCAGGCTCCCACGATTGAGGAGCTCTGCAAACGGCAACATCAAGAAGAAGAGGGGGAAGATGAAGGCTCCTGGCCTGCTTTCATGGAGGCCAGACTGCAGGGTCTCCTCAAAGAATCACGGGAAAAGGCCAAAGGATGGGTGTCCTGCCAGAGCACCGGCAACACCGAGCTGTCCTATAAGAAGGTATAAATAGAGATTTTTTTCTGTTTTTGCAGTGTATATAGCCGTCCCTCAGCTCTGTCCCGTGACAGCTTCACAGCATCCCTCCACCTCCTCATCGCCTCACTCTTGGCTGGTTCCCATCCCAGTCAAAGAGGGGGAGTACTCTGGGTTCGGGCCAAATTCCATTCCAGCATACTTTATGTGTCCATACACACATGTCCATGTGAACTCGTGAATTAATACTAAGTAAAGTGCTTTCATTTGACTCCAGGTGGGTGATGGGAACCCTTTGCGACGCTGGCGGGTTTCGGTGGAGGTGGAGGCTCCTCCGTCTGTAGTTCTGAACCGCGTTCTTCGGGAACGCCACCTGTGGGACGTGGATCTGATGAACTGGAAAGTGTGTGAGGTCCTGGACAGGCAGACGGAAGTGTTCCAGTATGTCCTCAACTGTATGCCCCCACATCCCAGCAGAGATTTCGTAGTGCTCAGGTGGGTTCCAGAACTGAGAATGTCATAAATTAGTAAACTACTCAAGTCATGGAGGAGTGTTGCTCACATTGTCTCGACCAAACCCCTCACAGGTGCCTAGTAGAGTTAAGGTCGGTTGAAATACTTGTCCACCATGAGAGAATGTATAGAGTGATTATTGTCATGATGAAAAAGTGTCACTCTACTCCTCCCCCTTGCAATGAAATACATTTCGGTTGTTGTTAGATCCAAAATGACTGACTTGGTCTCATGAGATCAGAGTATGGATTCCCATAAGTCTATATTTTGTTAATATGGGCCTTAGAAAAGTCTAAATGAGTTTCTTGTGCTTTGGCTACAGTTGGTAGCTCCTGTGTGGACAACAACAATGCATTTCACTTCTGCACTTGCGTTTTACTGTGTGAGCTGAAACACTCTTTTCACAGCTTTCACCAGCTCTGAGACACTTGGCATTTCTCCTATTCTTTTCTTAGAAAAAATCACTCGTCGCAAAACGAAAGCTTAAAATGAAGGCCTGATTGTTTCAAGTCCATTCTTTTCGAGTCTCTGTGTTACTTTTGCTTTTTTTTCTCCACACTTATAATGTTGCTTTGGGAATCCGCTTATACCATTGTCCTCTTTTATGCAAATAAATAAGTCGTCTGACAATTCTCTCCTAAGTGGTTCCATTGTTGGCAGCATTAAGTCTGAGAATGATTCAATGGGCTATATAAGACTTTTATTTGTTGAGAAATTACTCTTGTTTAAATGTTTTGGTTCAACATATATGTCTTATACATAAAGAGTAACTGCTGAATTTGTTAGCTGCTGAATACTGTACATATCTACATGTACATATGTGTGTATATATATGTACACAGTAGTCAACATTTGAAGTGGATCAAAAAAGTTCATCAAAGTTGTTCTAAGGCAAGAACGGGTATTGTTCAAAATTCATGTATAACTTCGATGAAAGGTTTTAATCAACTTCAAATAGATTTCTTTGTTTACTGCATCGATTGTATGATTGTATATAAAGTTACAATGTTTGTCTTCAGGTCATGGAGGACGGATCTGCCGCGGGGGACGTGTTCTCTGGTGTCGGTGTCTATCGAGCATGAGGATTGTCTACCTGTAGGGGGCATCAGAGCTATAGTGATGGAATCCAATTACTTACTGGAGCCTTGTGGCTCTGGCAAGTCCAGACTCACCCACATCTGCAGAGTGGACCTGAAGTGAGTGTATATATATATATA
This sequence comes from Scardinius erythrophthalmus, assembly GCF_964197995.2. Taxonomy (NCBI): domain Eukaryota; kingdom Metazoa; phylum Chordata; class Actinopteri; order Cypriniformes; family Leuciscidae; genus Scardinius; species Scardinius erythrophthalmus. Next base: position 24,682,862 of record NC_138227.1, on the reverse strand, counting down.
GCTGATTGAGTCACACACACACACAACTACAACTAGTATTGAACTCTTCGACTGTAACTGCTTTGTTCGTAGAAATGAAAGCATGTCAGTGTGGTAACTTTTTCTGCTCTGCTTTTCAGGGGGAGAACTCCGGAGTGGTATAACAAAGCATTCGGACACCTTTGCGCCGCAGAAGCCGCTCGTATTCGCAATTCCTTCCAGCCGATCCAGACAGAGGGTCCAGAAACAAAAATTTGAGCCGTGCTATCATTCTGGAACCTGAAATCTCAGTTCTGTGACTCTCAATAGCCTGAGAAACGTTCTGCAGCTCTTTCCCCATTTGCACAATGGGCAGAGTTGCCTGGTCTGGGTAATAAACCCAAACAGGAATGTCGTCAACTCACCATTGTACCTTTAGCTTGTCCATTTTTAATATTATCTTATTGTAACTATTGTTATTTGTAT